>NC_044058.1:20322779-20460279 GCF_902167405.1 Gadus morhua
TATGGTCTAAGTTCGCAAGAGGCCGGATAAGTGCGGCCGCTGACACTGTAGTTTGTTTTGGTTTGACCGCAGACAGCACGGAGGCAGAACGGGCAGAACTCATCGCAATCATCTTAAATGTTACTGCAACGATGCATCATATATTACGTTGCATTCACAACATCCGAAGCATCGATCAATGAAAGATTAGACTATGAGCTAGAGACAAATTGAAGAAAAGACGAAGAAGAAGGGCGTCGCGAACGATACCGGAGAAGGAGAGTGTATTTTATTGCTCAAAGGTCCCATGGCATGAAAATCTCACTTTATGACGTTTTCTAACATTAAAATGAGTTCCCCTAGCCTGCCTATCGTTTTCCAGTGGCTAAAACTTGCGTTCGGTGTAAAACAAGCACTAGGTATCCTGCTCGTCTTTATAAAAAATGGAAGCTCAGGCGTGCTGATTTGTAATGTGGCCCCATATGTCGCCATAAGGGGCCAAGTTACCTCCCCTTTCTCTGACTGGCCCGCCCAGAAAATTCGGCCTGCCAATCATACAATGAGCTACGATCATGTGAGCGCAACATGTGTGGTGCTTTGTAGTTTGGATAACCGTTCTGCTTTGATGCTATGGCGCATAAAACGTCGGTTCTTTGACGTCCCTAGTAATTCCACAACCAGACTGTAGTTGGGGTTACCTCCGCCGTGGTTGAGAAGGAATTGGGGGAAAGGAACTTTGGCTTTGACTCCCTGAAGTACATGAACCATGACATTGAGGAGAAAGGGATTGATTGTTGTATGCCTCGCCATTGCGATACATCCACTGTAAGCAGAGTGCATGGTACCGTGGCCGCAAGCTGCTCAGGGCCACACCCCCACCCTCCTTCTTGACCCGCCTCTCTCCTCCTCATTTGCATTAAAGCTACTGACACAGAAACGGCACATTTGGGGAAAGCTCAATGTGCGACTGGCTCGTAGTGGCTGTAATTCTGCACCACGGCTGAATTCTAGGAACGTCTTCAAATACTGTGTTAGGGGCCCACTAATACCTATATTAAAGCATCCATGAAATAGCATGCCATGGGACCTTTAATTTCCCATGGCACAAACACTGGGACAAATGCAGTTGATTTCTTGTTTAAACAGGGTGAGAAAACAGGGAGTGGAAGGATGCGACCATATAATGTTCAGCTAACTGTTGGGTTACAGGGGTATTTATTCAATGGAAAGTGTAGTAGACTATGCATGCAAATCAATTATTCAATAGCTTTTACTGTTATTCAGGGCTCAAAGTGCATTGATACTAAAAAAAATGCATGGCAACTACTATTGGTTAGTTGGAAATAATAATGACAAACAGCAGAAAAATGGTCATGTTACAACAGCTAAGGCAGCAACCTACTTAACTGTAGTGAACTAAAGCACAGGCTTGTGGGGGAGGGGGAGGGTGAGGGGGGGGGTTGTGAGGGCAAGATTACAGATTGGCTACCTGACGTGAGAGATGTTTTTTTTTTGTTAACAGAAGAATGCGTCATTGAGATTAAACATCTCTTCAAGTGATCTAGCCAAGACAAGCAGCAGTAGCCTACAGTCACACATAGCCTACACATAAAACATAAGAAAAATAAAACAACCAAAACAGTCGGCAGGGGGGAGGGGGGATTTCAATATCACAAGACATTTCTGGAGGCTCAAGGAAAGAAAAAAAGAAAAGAAAAATAACTTTTTGCAAAAAAGTGTCTTTGATGGACATAAGGCTCAGGTTGGTGAGAGTGTCGACGGCGGGGCTGTTATCTCGACGTTGCCGTTGTTTTGAAACATCTGCGTCCGCGTGTGTGCAGTGTGTGTTACTATGCACGTGCATGTGTGTACGTGTGTGTGTGCATGTGTGTGTGGTGTGTGTGTAGGCGGTGTCCTGCGCTGCCCTTGTCTTGAAACGCCTGCATCAGCACGCCCGTGTGTGCAGTGTGTGTGCATGTGCGTGTTTGTTCGTGCACGTGTGTGTGGATTGTTTGTGTGTGTATATGCTGTGTTTATGGGTGTGCGTGCGGTGTATGTGTGCTAACCCTATTATTATCACTAAATCTAACAAAAACAATATTTAACATTATCATTGCTATTAATACAATAAATTATATGATTACTGTATTGTAATTATATGAGGAGGATAGGATTTAGACTCACTGAAGCGCAGGGAGATGAGGAGAATACTCAGCAGTCCGATGCTCACAATGACAGTGATGTGAAACCATAGAGCTGTTCAGGAGTAGGACCCACACACACACACACACGCACGCACGCACACACACACACACACACACACACACACACACACACACACACACACACACACACACACACACACACACGGTCACTTCGGCTAAAAAACCCTTAAATGTATTTGGAGGAAATCATACTTTTTTGGATCATTGTTTTGGACTGGATTATTTCTTTTAAATTCTCTATAAAGGGGCACCTACCAAATCTTCTCTTCCTGGTCTCCTCCTGGTCCAAAGACGTGTCCTCAGGTTCCTCAGAGAGTCCAGGGTCCGGTTCAGAGATGGTGACCTTTGTTACTCTCTGACGGCTTCCACGGCGTCTGGACTTAGCCTTCTTCTTTGCTCTACCAGCTGGAAAAACAACGTCACTTGTTTTCATTCTGACCAATTATCAGCGTGCACTCTGATACCATCAGTGTAAGGAAATGTTTTTCTTCTACTGCATACAGACTCACGAACGCACTCAAGCACACGCACACGGACACACAGAGTAATGTACACACAGATATATTCATACTGCGTGGCTGTCATTCACAGTCCAGACTCCCTACGGTCTGCAGAATCCCTCCCCGTCTTGAAGAAACACCTGAAGACCTCTACTGAGAACACCTCAGTAAGTGATGACTGGTACTGTGGCTCTCGTGTTTAGAACACACTTAAGCAGAGCAAGTACTGGTCTCTAGCATACATGTTATTATTCCCTCATTATTGTCATATACTCGCACATAGTTATACAGTAATACACACAGAAAGACATACGTACACACACAGTAATGGAGGGGGCACAACATGTGGCCTGCGTTTCACCAGGTTCTTTCACATCGGCCCACGCGGAAAATATGGGGACATGTTTTGAAGGATAATTTAAGATATGTTCATATTAATGACAAACTTTATAGAATTATGTGAAATTCATAACTACACCTGATATCACTTCAGTTAAATGAGCAGCCATTATTAAAAGACAAAATTGTTGATTACATAAACCATAGTCACTCTAATGTCACGTTGCACTACCATTAATAATAAGTAATGAAAAAACTAAACTTGTGTTCTGCTCCCTAAAGTTACTCTGCACTCTGTTCCACGTATATAACGGACATATATCATAAAACACACAACTACTTGAGATGCCTATCAGTAGTCCGTAACTCATGGGCGTAATCACACGTATAGTAAGGTTAATGTGAGTTTTTTGTCTCGAACACACACATGTCGTTAATTAGGAGAATAAATCTGTCTGTAGGGTTGCTGGTTCATCACGTCGGTCCCTTTGGCTAAAAACGTTTTCTAAAAGTACATTTTAACCGTATGCAGATGAAAATACGTTTTTTTAATGGATTATCTATTTTAACTCCTCTCTAAAGGGCACCTACCAAATCTTCTCTTGCGCTCCCTCAAAGACGTGTACTCAGGTTCCTCAGAGAGTCCAGGGTCCGGTTCAGAGATGGTAGCCATGGTTCCTCCCTGACAGCTTCAGATACGTCTGCTCTCAGGAGTCGGCTCTGATATATCAGCTGGAAAAAACACGTCGCATGTTTTAATTCTGAGGAGTCGTCAGCCTGCAATCTGATATCATCCGTGTCAGGAAGTGACAGTGGTGACACTCTTATCAGAGTGAAGACACTCCTCACACAGACTCATGCAAGCACAAACAGACACAAGATTATTTTTCATTGAATATAAATATACAACATACATAGGTATAGTATAGCAGACAGCGTAGTGAACATGTCTAGGAGCCAACTACAGATTTGTATTCATATATGAATACAACTTAAGTCACCACATTATGGGAACGGCAGAATTAGTTTGTTTTGTTGACGTTGTCTGTATCTGTGTGTATGTTTGTGTGTGTGTGTTTGTGTGAGAGGAGGGTTATGGCTGTTTTAGTGATGTGGTTGACATGGTGTGAATTATTGCAACTGTTTGTTAGTCAGAATTCTGCATTCTCCGTTCGCAAACAAAATGAACAATTATTACTATAGAAAAGTGACTTTTGTGCCATGACAAGTGAAAGGTAAATGTACTTATCCCAGGAGCAAGGCCTCATAAACACACGCACACACACACACACACACACACACACACACACACACACACACACACACACACACACACACACACACACACACACACATACACACACACACACACACACAAACACCTTTGCTGTTGTGCAAGCTGTGATGGACACTTGTAGACCAACACTATTCTCAATTCAGTTCATACTAATTTTATTTGAAGTAAAATATTTACAAGCCAGGGCAACATGTTAGTGTTCGGCTGTTGGGGGAAACTAGAATAGATCTCACTGAACCAGATAATCTTAACCAGATCTATTCAACAAGCTATTTTGTTTTGCAAGAGAATATCGTCAAACTATCATCATTATCCTTTATAACAAGGCTAATATAGTTATGGGAATGAAGGATAATAAAAAATCAAGCTGTTGAGAATTATTTTATTAAACCTTCATTATAAGGCTTACATACTAATAGCAATGAAGAACCTTTTTATCTTCATTTCCTCCTTTGCACCGCTGCATATCCAGATACGTAGAGCTATAGGACGCTACACCCTGAGTCTTGTTATCTGTGGTCTGTGTGTGTGTGTGTGTGTGTGTGTGTGTGTGTGTGTGTGTGTGTGTGTGTGTGTGTGTGTGTGTGTGTGTGTGTGTGTGTGTGTGTGTGTGTGTGTGTGGTTTGTGGTGTGTGGTGTGTGTGTGTATTTCACAATATATTGTCAGCCAGGGCAACATGTCTGTATTTGGGGGGATGGCTCTGTGGGGGAAACTCCCCGGCCGTCCGAGCAGCCTTGAAACACCACATCCCCATCAGGTCAAACAGATTAGAACGCCCTGGACCAGAGATCTGAAGGGCTTCGCAGGCCGCTTCTTAAAGGACGCCCCCTGACCCTAGTCCCCCAAAGGGCAAGGAAATCCCCTCTAATATCAGGGAACCTGGAGAAGGGATCCAGAAGAGGGATCCCTCTCCAGGGATCGTAGGAGTGCAATAGGAGCCGTAATAATGAGCAGACGTAATGGTTGCATAACAAGTGCTATCTGAGAGATATCCTCTATCCATCGCTAACTCTATGCCGTGTTCCAATAGCCGTACTGTCCGCACTTACTAGCCACAATTTGAGTACACAGTACGTTCCAATTCAGATCCGGCGAAAAGAAGTATACTTCAAGGACCCGGATGCCGTACTCAAAACGGAAGGATCATTGGATCGAAGGACAAGTGTGGATCGAAGGACACTCCCCGTACTCAACGGCAGCCATCTTAGCTACGTAGCGGAAGAGGCGGAGCCAGGCTGAGCCAAAGTCGGCGCATTTTCCACATAGCCTGCATTAATAGAGTCATTTTGTAGTTTTTATAGTTTTTATAGCTGCTAGGCGTAAAGAGTTCACCGTTCAAAGCGGGATGTTTATTGCGGGGGAGGAGCCACGGTGGCAGTCGTGATCGTCATTTCCGGTAAGTGCACCACAGAGTACTCGATTTGGAACAGCACTCACATCTAAAAAATTAGAGTACTCAAGTGAGTACGGATAGTGCAGATAGTGTACTTCCTTTAAGTGTACTCATGGAAGTACGGGTATTGGAACACGGCCCTAGTCTTTATAGTGCAACACTAAAAAGCCGTTGCTTTAGTTATTTCAAGATTTCGTTTATTTGTACTTAAAGGATTTTTTAAGTATGCAGAGAGAGAGAGAGAGAGAGAGAGAGAGAGAGAGAGAGAGAGAGAAAGAGAGAGAGAGAGAGAATTTCAAGATCTCATACAGGAGTTTCTGGCTGCCCTTTATGTCTTTCTGTCCTTCATCGATACTGGTATCAATCTGCTCTCAGAATAACCACCAGCCACAAACTACTCCTCATCTACCAGAGTGGTGTGCACAAGGCCTTACAGAGTGAGAATGGACACCTGGACTTGTTCCTCCGCTTCCTCCTGGGCCTGACTGAAGTCCAGTTCTCCGTGGTTTCCCCGATAAAGAGACAAAAAATGTACAAACCCGACGATCGGAGTCTGCTTATTGCAAAAGTAATTTGGGATTGCGTTTCTCTTTCATGGCGCAGAAGAGAAGAGAGAGGAGAGGAGAGGAGAGGGAGAGAGAGGGGAGAAGGGGAGGAAGAGCGACAGACATAGAGAGAGAGAGAGACAGAGAGAGATCGGTTTAAATATCAGAACTAGTGAATGATTAAACATCCTGTGGATTAATTGTTAGAGTTTGAGATTGTACACAAACGCAGTTTCACATCAAAAGGAAAGACAGCGAAACCAAGCACTGCTTCGGGACCACTATAGTTCTAGTTCTAGATATAGTTGGGACCGAGACGCTCTGAGGGGTCCTTCTTGCAGACCCCCCGGAGAGGAGCCCCAGCAGCAGCAGCAGTCGTCGTCCCCCCCCCCCCCCCCCCCCCCCCATGCTGAGTGTGGAGGGGGGTCCAGTCGTCTGGTCTCCTGAAGGTCTGAACCGGCGGGACTCCAGGGGAGGGAGGAGGCGGACCCGCTCGACCAATGGGAATTCAGAAAGGCGGTGGCGTCATTAGTTACCAGGTGGACCACAACAGTTGAAGTGGAAATAAGTGAAGCAACCGAACGGACAGAAGAGCACCTTGCGGGGGAGGAGCCACGGTGGCAGTCGTGATCGTCATTTCCGGTAAGTGCACCACAGAGTACTCGATTTGGAACAGCACTCACATCTAAAAAATTAGAGTACTCAAGTGAGTACGGATAGTGCAGATAGTGTACTTCCTTTAAGTATACTCATGGAAGTACGGGTATTGGAACACGGCCCTAGTCTTTATAGTGCAACACTTAAAAGCCGTTGCTTTAGTTATTTCAAGATTTCGTTTATTTGTACTTAAAGGATTTTTTAAGTATGCACAGAGAGAGAGAGAGAGAGAGAGAGAGAGAGAGAGAGAGAGAGAGAGAGAGAGAGAATTTCAAGATCTCATACAGGAGTTTCTGGCTGCCCTTTATGTCTTTCTGTCCTTCATCGATACTGGTATCAATCTGCTCTCAGAATAACCACCAGCCACAAACTACTCCTCATCTACCAGAGTGGTGTGCACAAGGCCTTACAGAGTGAGAATGGACACCTGGACTTGTTCCTCCGCTTCCTCCTGGGCCTGACTGAAGTCCAGTTCTCCGTGGTTTCCCCGATAAAGAGACAAAAAATGTACAAACCCGACGATCGGAGTCTGCTTATTGCAAAAGTAATTTGGGATTGCGTTTCTCTTTCACGGCGCAGAAGAGAAGAGAGAGGAGAGGAGAGGAGAGGGAGAGAGAGGGGAGAAGGGGAGGAAGAGCGACAGACATAGAGAGAGAGAGAGACAGAGAGAGATCGGTTTAAATATCAGAACTAGTGAATGATTAAACATCCTGTGGATTAATTGTTAGAGTTTGAGATTGTACACAAACGCAGTTTCACATCAAAATGAAAGACAGCGAAACCAAGCACTGCTTCGGGACCACTATAGTTCTAGTTCTAGATATAGTTGGGACCGAGACGCTCTGAGGGGTCCTTCTTGCAGACCCCCCGGAGAGGAGCCCCAGCAGCAGCAGCAGTCCCCCCCCCCCCAGCTGAGTGTGGAGGGGGGTCCGGTCGTCTGGTCTCCTGAAGGTCTGAACCGGCGGGACTCCAGGGGAGGGAGGAGGCGGACCCGCTCGACCAATGGGAATTCAGAAAGGCGGTGGCGTCATTAGTTACCAGGTGGACCACAACAGTTGAAGTGGAAATAAGTGAAGCAACCGAACGGACAGAAGAGCACCTTGAGGCTTGGTGGACCTCGGTGTTAACAGATTAAACACAGACACGCAAAAACCAGACAAAATAAAAATATAAAATATACACATAGTAGGCCTTTCTATAAATGTAAATATAGAGTATGTCAGTGGACATATAGGTTGACTCCATGTCAGCCAGACACGAGTGGTTCCCATGGGGATGGCGGCACACATAGATGCAGCGACCTCTCTGACAGTCCTAATCCTGAACGCACAGTGCGTACATTTTTTCACAGCATTTTCCCCCCTGAAATAATTCGATGTTACAAAAATCGAAAATAGCTTGTGTGTCAACTACATATATCTTAATGTGCTGATTTCTGAAACATGCTTTGCGCAGCAAAGAGAGCAGACTTTATCTGATTCCGCGTAAGGTTTCATTGATTTGCGCGCCCTCTCTAGTCTAGAATCTTTGATTGCCGTGTAACTATTAAAAATGCAACATACCATTAATTCATTATTATTCAAACGCAGAGGCTGGGCATTGACCCACGGCTATTGCTGACCCGATTAGGAGAGCTTGGTCTAGATCCTGCCCATCTGGTTCGGCAGAATGATGTATAGGCCTAGGCCTTTTTACACTGCCATGCCGCTTCGGTCGCAGCTTGGCACGCCCGGCGATTTCACCGTCTCTTATCTCAAGTTTCCTGTGTAAAACCGAGGGGGTCAAATCCCCCGTTCATCACGGCGTAGGTAGGCTTTCTTGGTTCACTGGAGAAGGCGGGGCTGCGCAGGCAGTCTAGACCTTTTTAGAATCATTCGCATAGGCTACTCACAAATGGAGCAGGGCAGAACTCTCTGAGTGGCCAACGACGTGCGTCGCGACGTAGGTCGCATTGGTCGCGACGTAGGTCGCTTTGGTCGCTGTGTTGGTCGCTCGTCTGGCTGCCGTTTTCTCGTCTGGCTGCCGTTTTGGTCGCTGGCTGGCTCGGTCGCTCAAAGTCTATGGGCGGTCCTTAATCAGTTAATTTGCATGTTATGCGACAGTTGAAGTACCAGAAAGGGCGAAAGCTACCTACAGCTCTTTATTGCTAATATTGTTTTAATATTTCTATATTGAAGTAGGCCTACAGTTTAAAATGATAAAATTGTTGGTCTATCAGTATCAATATAATGTATTAGTTGTAATTTGGGGCGTATTCAAATAATGAATTTTATATCTTATATATAGCCTATATATTTGTTTTGTTAAATGTCATTAAGCCTAATAAGGTATATTATGCACAAAGCACTTCGTTATAGAGTGATATACCTAGTTTAATATAAGTGCAACGACTAATATTTAATGCAACAGTGGTAGCCTGCATGTGGTAGTGGCGCTAGGTTGGTAATCATCACAGTGGCTTTTCGATACTCATCACGATCAGGTAGGCTATATATTTACTATTTTACTCAAATTCGTAATCGGTCTCTTTCATTTGAATATTTTTGTATGATTTAGTACGATGGTGATAATCATACGACGTAATGACGGGCAGCAACGCCTGGCTGGTATCGGCTGGCTGGCTGCGACGACAGGCCAGCCGCTGTCTGCCACAGGTCGCTCATTCAGCCATACCTCTGGTTGGTTGCGACCTATTTGCCGCCAAAAGGGTCGCGACGCTTTTATGGTCGCGACCTAGTCGGTCAGCCTGCCAGAGCCAGCGGCAGCGGCCAGCAACCAGCGGCAGTTGCCAGCGGCAGCCAGCGGCTGGCCTGTCGTCGCAGCCAGCCAACCGACACCAGCCAGCGTCGCAGCCCATCATATAATTATCATACCATACCATCGTACTAAATCATACAAAAATGTTAAATGAAAGAGGCCGATTGCGTCAATAAGTTTCACTAAAAGAGCAAAAATGAATCAGTCTGTGGAGAGAATAGAACACCGGCCTTCGGATCATTAACTTGGCGTCACTACCACTTGTACCACAGCTTGCGCCACTGATTTCAAACTATTCCTCTCATATTAAAGTATATCGCTCTATAACGAAGAACTTAGTGCATAATATACCTTATTAGGCTCAATGACATTTAACAAAACAAATTTATAGGCTAGGCTATATATAAGATATAAAATAAAATAAAATAAATTATTTGAATACGCCCCAAATTACAACTTATGTATTTTATTGATACTGATAGACCAACGATTTCATCATTTTAAACTGTACTTCAATATAAAAATATTAAAACAATATTAGCAATAATGAGCTGTAGAGCTTTCGCCAGAGAGCATGGCTTTCTGGTACTTCAACTGTCGCAAAAAACCCGTTAATAACATGCAAATTAACTGATTAAGGACCGCCCATAGACTTTGAGCGACCGAGCCAGCCAGCGACCAAAACGGCAGCCAGACGAGAAAACGGCAGCCAGACGAGAAAACGGCAGCCAGACGAGCGACCAACACAGCGACCAATGCGACCTACGTCGCGACCAATGCGACCTACGTCGCGACCAATGCGACCTGCGTCGCGACGCACGTCGTTGGCCACTCAGAGAGCTCGGCCCTACTGCACAAATGTTTCTATTTTTTTTATGAATGAAGACACCCACATGCAAGAATGAGTTCACGTCTGAGTGTAGGCTACAAACGCGATTAACTATTTACATGTGCAAAAAGCGCCAACATGTTCGTTAATTTGCTGACCACCTGTTTTTTATGCCGACAAAAGCTTCGTAAGGAAAGTTCCTCTGCGTCTCTCTCATAGAACGCACCATCTTTCAAGGACTTTGTTTAATGCGACTTCATAACCTTCTCTCACATGATCAGCAGCTCGCGGATTTCACTTTCTCTCCAGTTAGAACTGCTCATGATGATATCACTGCCCACCCCCCTGATCCGCGGATCCGTCGCATTTACTTCAGAATGAAACCCAATAAACCGCAAAGTGTCTAGGGTCCGGGAGGGTAAATTGGGGTGCTAGCTCAAGCAGGCAATTTACCTCGGGCAATGTAAACGCGCGGACCATGCCGCGAAAAAGGCGTGCATACGACGGCATATTTGCCAGTGTAAAAACACCTTATGATGGTGACGGTAATGTAAGCGGGAAAGCGCGTGGCGTTCAGGCACGCATCGCAGCAGTTTCCTGCAGCAGTCTACGTTCACTGCAGAAACGACGCTCTCAACTTGGCGATGGCACTCCACTAAGGTCAGGGATGTTTGTAACTGTCTAAACACGGTCCAATAAATAAGGATCTTCATCACAGCCTCACAGAAGCGCCTAGAGTGCTTTATGGCAAACAATCGCAACAGAAAAAACGCCTGCAGAAATTCAGCAGAAGTTATTGTTCGGATTTATTGTCCTCTGTTATTGATCAATATGAGGACATTTTAACCACAATGGTTGAATTTGAATCAGAGGGACACAGCAAATGCAGCTCAAAAGCGACCACTTGTTTGGGGGATATTGCGAAATTGCGCCAGCTGGAATTCCGTGGTAATGGATGTGTTTTAATCAAACGCATCCAATAAACGGAATGACCGCTGGTGACTCCACTGAGGCTATAGTAGGCTAACAATGCTCTTAGCATCCTACGAGTACCCCTGGAGTCCTCGTTAACTACGAGGGATTTCACGACGTTCGTTACCAACGATGCTTTCGGGACAAGTTGTGAAAACTGTACGATGCTCGTGCGACGCACCTTACGAACCACTGACTTTCGGGAAACGGGGCCCAGGTGCGTTTGGATTACTGTCAGCGTGTAGGGAAATTGAGCAATATGCACTACTGAGGAATAAGTGTGCGCGTGATACAACAACAACAACAACAACAACAACAACAACAACAACAACAGCCCTCCCCAGCAGGGGACAGGGGCTGGGTTCTGCATTGACTGGGGAACAAGGGGTTCATCCACATTGAAGCACTCAGTGCCCTGAGACCCAGAAGGGTTGGCACGTCTTCTCCTTTAGGACTCCTCCTCAGCAGAGCTCCTGTTTTCCAGTCTGTTTGCTTTGTTTGGATGTTGGAGGAAAAAAAACAGAAATGACAAATGAAAATCATTGATTTATATTGGCTATTATTTAGGGTTATTATAGTTAGGATTTGGGACTATTTGTTGAAGCATGGCCTGGGTTGTCTTCAACAATTTGGCATCACAACCAAGTAGGCCTACTCCTTGAAAATTTTCTGACATTTCTTTGTGGATATTTTGACAAAATTGTGACTAAGACAGAGCTCTCATGTCCGTTCTCTCGCAGCACGACAACTTAACGTCCTACGGTTGGAATTCTATATGCACTTTTAACTCTCCTGTTTCTTCACTTTTAATCCAAACTACTGAGTGATGGCTGAACTTCAGTGATCAAGCTATCACCAAAATATTGGTCCATGAGTATGTGTTGGGATGGCGTATTTAAGTCGGAAATCTAGGATGGTTTGGGGCAGGATAGGAATATTCATTAGCTTGGGGATCCACTGGCTGCCAATTTAAGTGAGAAATACACTCTGCTCATGTTTCTGCTTGTCTGAGAAGGGTTTATAAACTTTCAGACATTGATCTGTGTGTGGGTGTACATTTATTTCTGTTAAATTATTAAGTATAAACTTTCCAATTGCTCGTAACATTCTCGTCACAATCCAGCAACTATCTGTTAATCCAATGTAAATCAATTTTTTTATATATATATACACCAGCTAATAGCGTTTGGTGGGAGGGGCTTAAGGCAGGGGGACGCTTTGATTGGCCTCCTGCCCTTTCAAGTTCTTGTCAGTGAAATATCCTTTAAATCTTGCCTACTGCTCTTCTAATTGTCCTTCTTAGCCAAGTAATCATCTTGCGCTACATAAATGGGCTTTGAACATTATGCCTGGATCAACTAGGCTATTCATAGCTGGTGTTGTTGTAAATGTCAGGCTGTTACCAAAATAAGAATCTTAAGAACACAGTTTTGTTGTTTTCAAATCTTTCCTTAAAATAAAACACTGAGTTCATGAGCACTGCTCTAAAATCATTTTTGTGAAGCCTTTTCTAGCTTGCTCCTCAGCAACTAGATTATGGAGCACCACCTTTTAGACATAGCTATATAGAGTAGCTGGCAGTTTGTTACCCCTCTCATGATTATTTAATGTGGACTGAAGCATCTCCATGTTTGGTTTAAGGATTAGAGACATGCTCCTGTCTGGTACAGAAATATGTCTGGTATAGTTTGCACCGGCCACAAGATTTTGGTCTGTATATTTAATAGTTTGGGTGTGGGACAGGTTATCCAGAGCCCAAATTGGAGCCCAATTTGGTCCATTTTGGCAAATTGAGTCCGAGGGTTGTCTGTGCACTAATCACTAATCTGCTAATATTAAAACCAATCAGTGCATTGTCAAGTTGAATGTGAAATTATCTCTAGAGGTGGCAGTAGTTTATGAGGTAGAGTGGGTTGATTTGAAACCGTAAAGATGCTAGTCCTTCACGCAGGTCCTTCTAGCTTTGTGTCCAGGTGTCCCTGAGCAGGACACCAGATTCTTCTTTCTCCCGAGTTGTTTTGGATAAGGTCTGTGATAAGAGTTGTGTCTGCCAAATGTAAATCTACATCTATCTTCCACCCGCAGTTACCTGGGCCCATATCGACTTAAATGCACTGGCCTCCGCCATAAGGTCTTTATGAGGAAGGTACGGCCCTTATTGTCAATGATTCATATCTAATGGTTCACTCGAGGTAAGTGAAGCGTTTTGTTTTAAATGAAAAGATCACAACCGTGCCGGAGTGGAGGACAACATACTGCATCCAGCCTCGTCCTCACTCGGGCGTAACGACACGCATGAAGATAAGACGGGGGGTCGTGATAGCGGATAATAGAAGGAGCTTTGAGATCCAGATCGTTTAGATAGAACATATTTCAGTGGAAGATAACCTGCAGCGTCAGGATACGACAGGTACATTGACAGTTGGATGATTCATTTTCTAAGAGCCTCTTTGCATTATATCTGACAGTGGTTCTAATTATGGGTAGAGCGGCTCTAAAATGCTCATTTCCAATTCTTGGTTTGGCCACAAAAGACGATTGACAGATTTAGAATATAACATTTGAATACTTTTTTTCAGTTCTGTCAAAAGTCGCACAGCTGCCACACCCTAAGCCGAAGGAGGCATTTATTTAGTCTCGGAAAAGGCAAGGAAAAAATAACAGATGGGGGGTGATGCTGTCTCTTGAATGATGACAACAAAGAAAATATGATGAACACATAGAAAAGCCTTAGATGGATGGATGGATCGATCTCCACCTTCCCCTCCTTCTCTTCCTGTTCGCACCTGCCAATCCCCACTGTTTATTTCTGCACCCCTAGTGTCTGTGTGGTGGGGGGGGTCTGTAGATCATTATGCTGTGGCTGTGCCGTCTACCCCTGAGCCAGGCTCTGGAAGCGCCCTTGCAGCTGTGGTTGGCGTGGATGCAGCTGTGTCTCTGCTGGGGAGGGGGGTAATCACAGAGAGCTTCCTCATTAACACATTCTGATCACCGCTGCTCCTTTCATTCTTCATTTTGTATTTTGGTCATATTTATTTGTTTCTTTAAATGTTTTTGTCATTTTGACCATCCAGCTGCCAGAAATAATGACGGATTTTTCCAAATGATCTCTCCTTCTCGAACAGTATCTCGCTCACCCTCCTGTGCCAAGTCGAGGTTGATGGACAGGTACACAATTGGGAAATTGGATGTACACTGCCTCTGTCACATTACTTTGGTGGGGTTGGTGAGAGAGAGGTGTGTGTGTGTGTGTGTGTGTGTGTGTGTGTGTGTGTGTGTGTGTGTGTGTGTGTGTGTGTGTGTGTGTGTGTGTGTGTGTGTGTGTGTGTGACACACGCAATGTGTGTGTGTGACACACGCAATGTGTGTGTCTGTGTGTTTTTTTGGGAGAAACAGCCTAATGAGATGGTCCATGCTCCCCTGATTCACAACGTTGCAGAAAAAAACAATGAATGACTGAAAAGTTAACTTCCGTTACCTTAAATACATTATTCTAAATTAGAATTTCCATCACAGATTGTTAATTGAACTGTTATTATAGCCCATGGCCTAAAGGTTCAAAACCTTTCCATCTTGTGAATGAGTACCACAATTTTTTCCCTTCCGACGACAACTTTAATGCAACGGTTAATTTATCTTTCTACATTTGCAATATATTACTTTGTATTAATTTGATCTTTGTTCCTTTTTTTTTTCCAAAAGTATGTCGGTAATCTTTTAATGAATGCATGATGATTAAATATAGTCTTACTTTGATTCAAACTGTTTCACTGAACATAATCCATCTATCCAAATTATTTAGACGGAATTCTAGATAGGTATACTGTATCTATATTTCATCTAGATTTATAAAAGCTAAGGGATATACAATAGCGCTGTTGTTTTTCTTGTTTGTAATCTAGTCGGCTTTCCAACTGTAACATCAGGGCCATTCCCGGGGCTATGAACAAGTTATCCAATCACTGCGTCTTTCATATGCGCAGCTCTGGTGCTGACCTTTCTGTGGGTGTTCCAACCGTCGTTCCACATGACCTTTAACTCCATTCATCGGCTGCTCTCCAGGGCCTCCCCAGATACCGAGCGAGCCCGTACGTGTCACCAGAGGCAATCTCGGGACACCCACAGGTGTGGACGTTTTCATTGGACATGATTATTTGTGACAGACAGTAGACTATTCACAATGCGTGTACCCTGATCCACATGTTTTTGCTATTTGTGCTTCGTAAGACGATAGCCACACGGCTAATTCACAATCAACAAATACATATTGTTAAGTTGTGTCTTGTAAAAAGTTCAGGCAAACACACACACAGGCACACGCACACGTGCACACTCACACACACAATGTGGGATGTAAATTAACATGTCTACTCACTTTCATAATTTTACATGTGAACTAGTCCATACACATTTGTGGATCTCATTGTGTTTTGTCCAAAGTTTACCGCTGTTGACCTGTAATAAAAAGTTTAATGTCAAATGTTTATGCGTGCATAGCATACACCTGTAGCTGGCGGTGTGCACCTCAAAGGAAGTTATTTTTAACCCACAGAAGGCAAAACACATTGCGTGTGTCACAATTCACAAAATGATATACTTGTGCTTTGTCTTCCATCCACAAATGCAGTTTCCATGGTGAAGACAAAACTTAAAGACGTGTATTTGGATTGTGAATTAGCCACTCATTTGGATATAATTTTATTATGAATCGGGGTATATGCATTGTGATTCTTCTTCTCGTTGATTACAAATATTGAAGTCCATAAAAACGATTGACCCCTTGTCCAGAATAGACCATCAACAGAAACATGTAATAGATATGAGCTCTTATGTGAATAATAACTAAGGTGAGACACGTTTGTCCATACTTGCTTTATTTTCTGTGGCCCGTCGATAGTTGCACAAATCAATAGTCAGTCAATCACCATTACTTCCCTCGGTGTCTATTGTCCTTGTACACTTGCACGCACACACGCACACCCACACACACACACACACACAACACACCCACCCAGACACACACACACACACACACACACACACACACACACACACACACGTACATACAAACACACACGTTCAGTAATACACAATGGCTGTTCTTCAAATGTAGACACACCTGTGCTCTCTTATTGAGAACATACAATATATTGAGAGTCAAAAGAGACTTTAAGAGTCTGACGGTGAAATACAGGCCTTTAATGAGGAGCTAGGGCATTAGGCGTCTTACTCCATGATGCTTAATGGTAAGATGGGGATGGGACCAATGGTAAAGTCTTCATCTAGGACTTGAACCCCTGAAGCCATGTCTAGATTATCACTCCATACAACTTTGATGAGTCTAAAGCCTCCGCTGAGGCCTTGAAAAAATACTAGGATGTCTCTTTTCTTGTTTCTTAAATCTTTAAAGATAGCGCAGGCAGAGACACCATGACCCAAAAAAAGTGTCGCAGCGCGGATAGTTGTTCTCTGCTACCGCAGAAAACTTCCTCTGGGATTCAGTTCGTCAGGCAGAACAAATGGACTGGCGGGCCCACCTGCTCTCTCCCCTCTCCTCATCTGCTGCCTCCCCCCTCTGCAAGATTAAGAACGAGCCCCCCCCCGGAAGAAACACCTACAGGCAAACGACAAGAACACCAACAAAAAGTCTTGATTTAAGGGGGGGAGAAAAGGGTGGGGCAGGAGGGAAGGGGAGGGGGGAGAAAGGAGAGGGATGTTTCCTGCTGTGAGATATGATAAGGGATAAGGGAAGAGATAGGAGATACGGGAGATCAGGGAACACAGAGATAGGTGCTGGATGAAGGAGACAGCAGCAGGGGAAGGCAGCTGACTCCTGATGTTCGGTGGTATAACAAAGGGAGAACAAACAGACTTGATCACAGAAAGACCGAGAGATATGGAGAGAGAGGGAGAAAGAGAGAGAGGTCCCGTGACTATACTCCAGCTGTTCTCATTCTATCAAGCAGTCGCTCACGCTGTCGCACACACGCACATGCACACGTACGTACACACACACACACACACACACACACACACACACACACACACACACACACACACACACACACACCGATGTAATGAAGCAGGTGAATTAACATTTCTATTTATCTTTTTCTATTTCAACCGCAGCTACTCTGTGTCTGACTCTTTACCTCGTTTCCCTAAATGAATACTAAATAGTTCATATCTGGCGCATTTTGCTCCTTAATTATTCACTCTCATTTCTCACTTTTCCGATTTTTGTCTTCTGGCGAATGACGTCAATGCAAGACCTAATTTGCTATCGGCTGGAGTGTAGGGCTTGGGTAGAATTTAGCTGCTAATTAGCTGTTAAGGGGAAATTAGAGAACTTAAGGTGGCTGTGCTGAGGTGGATATCTGGCACCTTATGAATCGTGGCGAAAAAGGGAAAAAATATCAGAACGTCATTGACAGGCCATGAATTATTCATTCGGTTAAAATTATGAAAATGATGTAAGGACGATATTTCTCCCTCCATTCTAATTCAAAAGCTTGTTAAAAGGGATAATGTTCCTTACCTCTGTATTAAAGCTCCTGTCTTCTATTAATCTTGCCTTTGATTTACTTGGCCTGTTCCATTTCAACACTCATTTTCTTACAGAATCGCATTTGCGTGACTTACGTTCAGGGGCCGGCTCAAATAAAGATTGACTGATGTGTCGATTGATTGACTGACTGAGATTGATAGCCTCGATTATTTGACATGTGTTACAAACCATCTGAGACGTGAAAGTTACCAGAAAAGGACAACCCTTGAAACCTCTTCTCAGAAATTTGACATTAGCTTAGATTACTGATATTAAATCTGATGGCAGGCAAGCTCAAATCTGGGTGAAAGTTTTGTTGGCTTCATATTTTCTGGAACTTGGGATCTGTCTGGGTGTTATGGGTTATTAACAGCTAACACAAACTCTGGCGTAGTAAACTATAAAAAAAGAAGTGTCTGTAAATGTTTCAAATCAACACCGTGTGAACTGGCTTCTGAATGTACACTTCTGAAGGTTTCTTCCCCTCGGGCAAATCAGTTTCTCTGCAGGTGGAATATCGGTGTAATGAAACACGAAACAAGTTCAAACATTGCCTCTTCTGTCCTCTTCAGACATTTTGAGGAGACGTTGTCACCAAGTCCTGATTTGTTTTTGACTTATACAAGACCGCCAACCATTCTAATGAGGTCGCATGGATCTGTTTCCAGTTCAGTACAATTCAGTTTCCATGGTGATGCATATGTTTATCATCCATTTGTATATGTTTAGGTGAGACCCTAACGGCCTGTATCAATGCAACCTGCCGACTATGGGGCACTGAACATATTTAGTATGTCTCCAGCATATTGTTATCGTGGGTTCATGTCTTGCAAAGAGGATAATAACCAAATACAAAAAAGTGAATCGTTTTTATTTATTTTAATTGTGTAGCACTATTAAGTTTCAGCTATTATGGATGTTGCCTCTGCAGCGCTCACCAATTAAGGATAGTCTCGGCATTGGCTAATAATGAAAAAACAAATTAGCCGTTCAAAAGACCCTTCAATAGGCTACGATATACAACTTTTTTTTTACTTCCGTGGCAACTCATATCACTTGCAATAACATTTCCACTAATTAAGATACTCCTACTTACACATACTCCTACCTACATTCACTGTAATTATAATAATACTCATTATAATATTGACGACAACAAACCTCGTAGCCTAGTTTCTTTCCCAAGGTAATGTCAGGTTCTGAAACACAAACAGAATGAAGGGTGCCATGCCGGTCTCTGCTTCTAGCTAGCGGCGCCGCTACGCCCCGCGGCTAGGTGGCTCTCTAAAAGGGAGGGCAAGGTGTTGAGCTTAAAGGTACAATGCTGACCCCCGGCTACGCAGCTAACAACATGCCACAGGAGAATCAAAATCCTGCTGTCCCTCGCTAGCCTGCCTACATCGTGGATAGTCTCACCAATCATGCTTTAGTTTGTCAACCAAAGTCTGGGTGGCCTTTGCTTATTATTTGTTTCGACCAATCATATCGCTGGGGACAGTGAACACGATCTCAGCCGACACTTTTCCACTTTTCCTGGTGGGAAGACAAGCTAGAGCATCCTGTCCCGACGCTGGTGTTCCTAGGATTGTGCTTTGTAGAATTATATCCACACGAATACATTGTGTATTCAAATGAACTCTTTTCCGACTGGTCACTGCAGATTTACACCGCTTTCTGACAGCTTCATCCACTCAAATAATCTACAAATAATCTTCTCTCCGGTAAAATATCTCCATAATGAAAGGCGTAACTCCGCCACTTCAGGTTTTTGGGTTCCGGCCCATTACCCCCAATATGTTCTGCTCCAGCATGGTAGGACTGCTGGATCAGAGATTCACATCCTCAACAAAATGTTTGGTGTCACTTATCAGAGCTACATTAGAAAGAAAAAATGTAATGTGCCTCACACACTATTGACACAGTTCATTCATGGTAAGAGGAGGACTGCATTTTTTGAGGATTAAAAAGAAAACTGGAGCAGTACCTTACCATGTATTAATCCTATATTACTACCATTACCAAATGGTTAGCTCTCCCGTTGGACCTCCTTCTGACACTAATCTACGCTTCCTTTTTGATGTGTTTCAATAATTGAGAAGCAGGACCACTTAATGTGTGTCTGTGTATGTGTGTTTGTGCGTGTGTGCGTGCCTGCCTGCGTGTGCATGTGTGTGTGTGTGTGGTCGGTTACGAGCGAGTGTGCCAGAGGTAAAGAATTCATGCCTGATTCTCGTGACCCCCATTTAAGTCAATATCTGCCATCTGCTTCACTACCTTCCTATGTGTGTGTGTGTGTGTGTGTGTGTGTGTGTGTGTGTGTTTGTGTGTGTGTGTGTGTGTGTGTGTGTGCGTTTGCATGCATCGCGCCTCCCTCCACCCATGTCACAGCTCAGTCTATTTAAAGCCTGTGTTTCACCTGCGCTGAGGGAGATGCAATGCTGCACTAAACATTTGTCACCCACCGCTCATCAAAGAGGCTGTCATACTGGAAGTCAAAGTCATTGGATTGTTAATACAAGTCCACCTCCAAGGATTTAGGTTTTTCCCTAATAATTCCTGTGTATTCTGTGAGGATTATGAGATCTCTTTGCATTGAAACATCCCCTTCCACCTCCCCCTGCATAAACAAGACGCCACGAGTCCTTTAGATTTGCTTTGCCGTTCGTAGTTTAACATTTTCCCCACTTTGTTTCCGCGAACACCCTTGTAATCGTTTCTGGATTCAGCTGAATTAATGATATCCAAAGCGAGCAAATGTTCTTCTTTTAACACTTTCTCTGACATTAACATTCAACAGAATACATGAGCGTACGACTGCGGCAGGACATTTTACTGAAACCCGGGCAGAGGAACTCCTGTCACCTGACAAACTTTGCCAAATTGGCGGCTGTGGCAGGTACAATTGTTAACTGAAGTCGCTCCGTAATTGTACAGAAAAAAAATAGTATATGGTTGGAAGTATGAAGGACCAGAATGGAGTAAGTGCCGCTGGCCGCAGGGACCGTGTCATTTTAATCATGCCCAATTGACTTCCCTTTGGTGGGTATTTTTTCAGTCCAATGTTTTCTGTGGCTTTTCAGAAATGTGAGATGGCTGGCGTCACAGTTACCACCCCTAGCTCCCTTTTTTGTGCCAGTGTAGTTCTAGGTTTTGTCTTTTTAAAGAGCCTCCTGTTTCTCCTTGTTATCCGGCTGATGTTTCCTGTGTTACAGTCAGCTCGTTGTTAACGTGTCAGTTAGCTTGTTGTTAGCTTGTATTTAGCTTGACAGTTTATTGGAGTTCTGTCCCCTCCTTGGTCTTTTTTTTCGGTTCCCTCAGCCTATATTTGTCCTGCCGGTGACCAGTCGAGTTTAGGTTTGTCTTTGCGTTCTTTGTTAGGTTTCACTCCGATATTTTTCTTTGCGATATTATTCCTTTGTTTTCCGTTCTTTGCTCTCGGTTAACTTTGCAGCTGCATTTGGGTCCAAGTCCTGAACTCTGTCTTTAAGTAGATATTGATGTATCTGCCTTCCTTGTGACCCCTGGTACTGTACCTGACTAGGATATCTGTCTGCCTGCACTGATACCGATCCCTTACGAGCTGTGTTTCAAGTCTGGGTCACACTTCCTGAAAATACAGACAGTGCAACGTTGAATAGACTTCAAATCCGCCATTGCGCATTCAAACTGGACGTTTAGTGAACATGAAATGATTTGGTCATATAATAAGACCAAGGACGTACAGAACATAATTAATCAAGGATTTGTGAGTTACCTGAATTACACTCATGAGTTACGCAGAAATGCTTTCTTTTTTCCGCCCATGCTCATGGGAACAATTATTTCTCACACAAACTAGTATCGGTAAGATACAATAGACAACAACAAAGATGAGAAACATCAACGTCATCAGTTTGGCCTGAAGTGCTGTTTAAATTGTAGAGGTTAGAGGTTGACCGTTTTTCGCTTATCAGGGTTTTTCCATTCTCTGTTATACGGCAAAAATATAGCCGGCAGCATCGGAGCATTGTTAACCATTTCCAGCATACACACTATTCATGTGCGATAATTATTCCAGAGGAAATTAATTACTCACCCTATACCTGCCAGCATATGTGCCGAGTACATTGACAGCCCAAATGTATAGTCCAATAATTTGTCAGTTGGTGGTCCTATGAATGACTGACAGCCTTGAAGAGCTTGCATTGTGAATGATACGCTTTCAAATCATGGGCATGAGGGACATACATTAATGTGGGGAAACCAACCACGAGGAAGCAGGGGGTATATACTTTAGTATTTCAATCACTGGAAGGTTATTCTATTTAAGATGTTGACAGTTAACTGTAGGATTAAACAGGATCCCTTTCAGCGAAGGACAGAATATTATATGGTTTGCCACTTGCCAGAGGATTTTCAAAAACATGTTTTTAAATCCCCACAAAGTAAGCTTTTTGAAAGCAATCCCACGCACTAGTCTAGTGGTTGTGTGTGTGTGTGTGTGTGTGTGTGTGTGTGTGTGTGTGTGTGTGTGTGTGTGTGTGTGTGTGTGTGTGTGTGTGTGTGTGTGTGTGTTTGTGTGTGTGTGTGTGTGTGTGTGTGTGTGTGTGTGTGTGTGTGTGGGATTGCCGTGACTTAATGCAACGTTTATTTCCCCTTTTCATGAGGTTGTCTTGTTCAGACAACTCACAAACTGTGTTGAGGGGTATGCAATCTTGTCTTAAATACATAATGTTATTGCAATCATTCAGTAGCTATCAATGTATATCAAAATTTATAATTGTATCTTAATGAACCAACTATATATTTATTTGATTTTTATTGAAGCACAAAATACAGTCTGAGTCAAGCATTTATTGGATCTATAACATTAATAACAATATTCCTAGTCAATGATTGATGGATGAACTGCACCAACTACCTGTACTGGCGAGCAATAACCCTCATCCAAACACCCTATTTCTATAACTCTAGGTAAAACAAGGAAAAAGTGGAACAAGTCTTGGTAAAAAATGTAATGCATTGCGTGTAAGTGCTGGTGCAGCATTCCAACCAGCTTCCATCAGAGGGGTTTTAAGGTCCCTTATACTTTTACATAAAAGGATGCCTCATTTTCTCATTCCCCGCAAGAGGCTGATTTCCAAACAGCATAAACGAATGGGCAGTAGTTTTCCAACACATCAGCAGCTGTCAAATATTGCCTACAGTTCACCTTTGACTAGTGGAAGCTGTTTCAACAAACTTGGCATTTAGGCGAATTGCCATCCGCTGATGACGGAAAGGTTTTTATTTTTGTATTGGGTTTGTTTGTGGGCGGCTGGGTGTAATCTCCACTGTAAATATTGTGGTGATGGCTAAGCAGCACTAATCCAGACCTCAAATATTGGATTATAAAGTATGATATTATCATTCTTTACACCACACATGAGAATTTGTTTCATAATCTCTCTCTCTCTCTTGGACTCTCTTTATCTCTCTCTCTCTCTCTCTGTCTGTCTCTCTCCCCCACTCTGCCTGTCTCTCTCTCCCTCTCTCTTTCTGTATCTCAGTATCTTTCTTTCTGTCTGTCTCTCTCCATCTGTCTCTCTCCCTCTGTATCTGTCTGACTTTATCTCTCTGTGTCTCTGTCTCCCTCTCCAATCTCCATTGTTCCTACCTTCACAGTATTTCTCTCTAGCTTTTGTCTTGCTCCCATTCACTTGATGACATCTCTTACTGCTGCCGCTGTGTGCTGCGTTTGCTGCTTTCTCCTTCCCTCCCCACCCTCTCCCTCCCCCACCCCTCCTTCCCCCAGCTCTCCTTCCTTCCCCTCTCCTTCTTCTTTCATTCCGCTCCCCTCCCACTTTCCTTCATCCTCCCTCTACTCCACGCTCGCTCTCTCCCTCCCACTCTCTCTCCCTCTTGCTCGCTCTCTCATTCCCTCCCTCTTCCTACTCCACTCTCTCACACTCCCTCCCTCTCCCCTCTCTCTCTCCTCATCTCTCTCTCTCTCTCTCTCTCTCTCTCTCTCTCTCTCTCTCTCTCTCTCTCTCTCTCTCTATGTCTCTCTCTCTCTCCCTCCCTCTCCCCTCTCTCTCTCCCTCTCTCTCGCTCCCTCCCTCTCCCCTCTCTCTCTCCCCTCTCTCTCTCTCCCGGGCTCCCTCGCTCCCTCCCTCTCCCCTCTCTCTCTCCTCCTCCCTCTCTCTCTCTCTCTCTCTCTCTCTCTCTCTCTCTCTCTCTCTCTCTCTCTCTCCCGGGCTCCCTCGCTCCCTCCCTCTCCCCTCTGCCGAGCGGCTCTCTGTCTCGGCGCGCGGCTTCCTTCTCCCAGTCCAACACCATGCTGGCAGGAGGCGAGCGGGAGGGATGCTGCGCTCTACCCTCGGTGCGTTCTTGCCACCTCTGCGGCCGGCGCGCGCTCCCCCTGCCCCCGCCTCGACCTCTGGCTCCACCTCAGCCTCCACCTCAGCGTCCGCCTCGGCCGTCTCCCCTTCCCCCTGCCTCCGCCTGAGGGACTTTGAGCGGGAGGACCTCGGACCCGCCTCGGACTCTCCCGACCCTGCGGAGCCCGGCGCGGGCGCCGCCTCCGCCGCCGCCCGCACCCGGACCGCCGCCGCCGCCGTCATCGTCGGGGGCAACAAGAGCGACCCGTCCTGCTCCTCCTCCCCTACCTCTGACTTCCCCCAGTCCTCGTCCGCTGCGTCGCTGTCGGCTCCGGGCTCCATGTGGCAGCAGGCGATGAGGAGGAAGAAGTACCTCCTGGAGCGGGCGGGGGAGTCCGGGGCCGCGGGAGAGCCAGGAGGAGGTGCTGGAGGAGGAGGAGGTGGAGGAGGTGGGAGAGGGGGATCGGGTCGGGAGAGGAGACGGATCAGGTCCCCGGACTGGCTGTACGAGTCCTACTACTGTATGAGCCAGCAGCACCCTCTCATCGTGTTCCTGCTGCTCATCGTGATGGGAGCCTGCCTGGCTCTCCTGGTGGTGTTCTTCGCTTCAGGACTGGTGAGCGCACGGCTAACACGCGCACACACGCTGCTGTGGTGGCGCGCACGCACACACGCGTTCACACACACACACAATGTAACGGATGCACGCATAGACACGCACACATACACAACACGCACACAAATGTACTGACACAGGCACACGCAACTATGGTGACGCACTCACAGACGCACAGACCTGCACAGATTCACACACACAAATGTACTGACACACGAACAGACACGCACACACACCTTCAAACACACAAATGTACTGACACATGCACACACACGTACACACACAAATATACTGAAGCACACACAGACACACACATAAAAATAGACGGACACATGCACACACACACACACACAAATAAACAGGCGCGCAAACAAGCCAAGTGAAGCGATGCAAGTAGACTTTAAGTTACGGTAACAAGCCTGTGTTGCATGGTGCTGCCGGTGCTGTAGCTCGACGATTCCCCATCAAATTGTACATGTGCGTGCCTTCCCTGTTCTTATTTCAAGAATAACTGTGCATATCAGGGAAAAGGACTGCACACGTGCGACATGCGCAGACACATATACAGGCACCGAGTGTATAATTGTGAGTTGTTATTTGCACGTAAACCTAGGCACTCGCACAAGAGCACAGTGCGAGAAAGGAGCTTCAAATCAAATAAAGTCATTCATGCGCATGTACACCGACACAGACTGTGCTATGTGTTTTCTGTTTCTCTGTGAGTGTACATAAATAGCACGGGTGATGAGAATAGAACCTCAGCGCTCCCTTCTCTGTCAGATATCTGAATATCAGAACACACACACACACACACACACACACATACACACACACGCACACACTCACACACGCAAATGTGATGCTCAATCCTAATTTGACTTGTCAAACTTGACAAATTGGCATTTTATGCCGCACCACCGCCAGGTTAACGAAGAGAGGCTACAAGACTGAGCCGTTGAATTCAGGATAGAGAGAGAGAGAGAGAGAGAGAGAGAGAGAGAGAGAGAGAGAGAGAGAGAGAGAGGGGAGTGGGAGGAGAGGAGCGCTGGAGCGGATGATGTTGGATTCTGCTCACTGCCTTGCGGGGATTATCCTAGCCGATGTGTGCCGTAAAAAAATGTGTGACTTAAAAACTGGAAACAATTGGGCAATCCTCGTCCGCTGGGATCAGGAGACATGACACTATGAACCCAGAAGGGGTGAGGCAGGACACGGTCCAAAAGTGTTACAGCCCATCGTGGTGGAACAGCGACCCCTCATGGAGAGGGGCTGAGCTCCTGCACTGGGCTGAGGAGTTGTGGTTGAAAACATCGAGATGATACAGAGGAATCATGGGAAAATAAATAGAGGCATTGAAATGTGGTTGAGATTCAATGAACCCCTGAAGGGTTTCGGACTCTGAACTGCGTGAAGCCGACAACAACATTTGCGTAAAGGGAAAATAGTATTGTTTATGGCAATGACAAAATTAGGGTGTAGAAAGTACACAAAATCTAAACTGTGTTTTCCTAATAGTTTAGTCCTTTTTTCCACAGAGGGGAACATTTGAGATTGTTCCTATCCTGTAGATTGTTTTTTAACTGGAATTGATCGGATTCATCCGGGTTATGTTTGATTATGGTTAGGAGTTTTTGTTTGAAATAGCACATTTATGGTTAATCCCCCATCCTACCATTCCTACCCTGTGGAAATCACCAAGCAACCAGTAGTCTATAAAGTGTGTTGGTTGGTGTGGGTTATCCATTGACAGCTTTGAAGTGGTGAAAAACATCCCTCCAATTTTCTAACCTCTCCCTCTCATTCACACACGCACACACAAACACACACACACACACACACACACACACACACACACACACACACACACACACACACACACACACACACACACACACACACACAACCACTCTCGCTCTCGCTTTCTCTCTCTTTCTTGCATTCATTTAAACAATTGAAGAATAAATGCAGTAAATGTGAGCATTCGCTGCCCTTTTTATCCCCATGGAGGGTGGCTATGGTTCATAGTGACTGGCTGCATTTAATTGTCAGTGACTTTTCCCCTTCTGTCACGCCATCCCTATCCCTCTCTCTTACTATCTCTCTCTCTCTCTCTCTCTCTCTCTCTCTCTCTCTCTCTCTCTCTCTCTCTCTCTCTCTCTCTCTCTCTCTCTCTCTCTCTCTCTCTCTCTCTCTTTATATCTCTCTCTCTCTCTCTCCATCGTTGTCTCTGTTTCTCTCATGCTCCCTCTCTCTTTCTTTCTATCCGTTCTCCCTTGGCCCCCTCCTCTTTCGCACCTCATTCCTCTCCCCCTCACTCTCTCACTCCCTCTCCCTCTTGCACGCTCCATGTGTGTGTGTCTGTGTGTGTGTGTGTGTGTGTGTGTGTGTGTGTGTGTGTGTGTGTGTGTGTGTGTGTGTGTGTTGAGTGTGTGTGCTCCTCTCTTGCCCCATCCCGCTGGCTTGTTGACCTAAATCCTGGCTTGTTTCAGAGATCCGCTCTGGGCAAGACACAGTGCTCCTCGCCATCCAACCAGCCCTGTCCCACCACATAGATCGCATGTGTGCGTGTGTGCTCGCGTGTGTGCGTGCGTGTGCGTGCGTGCGTATGCATGTGCCTGTGCAGAGAGAGCAAGCAACAATCTGCGCACGACAGAGGGAAGGGATGGGTTGGATTGGTTGCAGTGGGTGGAGAGGGTGATGGGGTGAAGGAAATTTGAAAAGAGAAAGGGGGGAATGATTCATCCCTAGGCAGAGGGGTTATGACTGGATGAACAGACTGACGGGTGGATGGACCGCCGTATCGATATTGATTAATGCCGTCTTCAGAAAAAGGAGAGGGAGAGAGACTCCTCGAGTGTAGCCCTGGGGTGAAGCTCTAATGAATGTCTGTTTGCTTCTTGGTGCCACTAAACTAATAACCGTAAAGGTTAAGCTAAAAGAGACGTGTTGGGGGGGAGAGGTCCTGTTTCATTCATTTATTTGGCGCAAAAAGAAAGCGGCAAAGAAACGCTGCAGACAGAGATCACGAATCACTGAGTTGAAAACATGATGAAGCAAAAAATATGTTTATATATAATAAATGTGTGTGTGTGGGTGTCTGTTTGTGTGTGTGTGTGTGTGGGTGTGTGTGTGTCATCAAAGTCTATTTTCATAACCTCTGTTGTGTAACACACTGCAACGATGATGTGGCAAACACACACATTTCACTGTGCCTACCTCCACCTTGGAGCAACCCAGCCCAATGTTTTATTCAAACTCTCAATCTTAGTGGCTTGATGGCTGGGGAAGGCAGGCCTAAGGGTGGGGGGTGGGAGGGGTGGGGTGGGCTGTAAATCCATAATAGATGGGAGTCTGATTTTGGTGCTGGTGCGACCCGGGTCTTTTAGGGTATGCCCCCCTGAGTGCTTTGAAGACGTCTCCCTCATCAAGTTCCTTCCTTTGCTGTTAAAAAGCTTCTCTCCTTGAGGCCGACGGACCGCGGAGGAAAACGGGCACTTTGTGGTGAACTCGGTTCAAGTGAGCAGTGTTTGAAGGCACAGGGTCGAAGGGTCACTCGAATAACAAGTCTTTTTTGGGGAGGCCTCATCTGTGCCCCTGCTTGCGTTGGGTTTGAATCCACTCACCCTTGCCCTGTGTTTGTTGTTCTGCGTGGGCTTCCTGGGATCACTGTGGCTCCTCCACGTCCACGCTCCAACCCACATGGTGTCCTAATGTGTTTCCGGCTAGAGCAGCAGCCTCTGCTCAGGGAAGCGGACTAACAGACAGACGGACGGACAGACGGGCGGACAGGGCAACGGGCCGCAACGGCTGGAGCACAGAAAGTGACGCTGAAACAAAAACGTTGTCTGACAGCAAGGACAGGAAGGGGCTCTCACAGTCAGAGAATACACTGTGTGTGTGTGTGTGTGTGTGTGTGTGTGTGTGTCTGGGTGCGTGCGTGCGGGGGTGTGTGTGTGTGTATGTGGATTGATTGACAGTGGGGCTGCAGGGTAGGTCATGTGATGCATCATAAGAGAAGAATAGACTTGGGTGAGGAGGGGGGGGGCAGTGTGGGGAGAGGGGAAGCTTTGCGCTGAGAGCTGATTTTTCCTATTTTCGTTTTATTCATTTTCATTACATTTATCGTCCTATCTATATGTACATACATGCACTGAATCTCTACATCACTGCTTTTGAATTGAATACAAAGCACAATTTACAATAGAATACGCTGCATTAAAAACATATCCGAGGTGAAAAAAGGCCTATTGCTCCACTTCATATTTATGAACACATAATAAGCATATTGCACATAGACACCTAAGGACAGTCTGTGTGATTTGTTTGTCGGTTTCCTTCTATTCCACGTCCAATCTTTAACAGCGTTTGATCGATTCTGCCGAATCGTGACGCATAACAACGACAAAAAGAAGGGCTGAACCAATTGGAATCTATTTGGTAAAACAAAGACGGCGCAGCAGTCTCACTTGTTTACTTGTTGAGGAAGATTCTAGTTTTCTAAGTCTTGTAATGTCTCCATCTGTTCCCTCTTCCCCTTGAGATGAGTCTGCTCTCCGTCTTCGCCTAGCATGGCTGTTCTTTATTTAGCTCTGTTTCACACACACACACACACACACACACACACACACACACACACACACACACACACACACACACACACACAGACAGACAGACAGACAGACAGACAGACACACACACACACACACGCACGCATGCACATACACACACACACACACACACAGACACCAAACTAACCACAGACACATACACACACACAAACACCAAACACACCACACACACACAGCAAAAACAGACACACACACACACGCACACAAAAACATACACCACACACATTAACACACACACAAACAGTTTCCTTCCATCATTTGATGAATTGTTGCCCTCGTTGTGGCCCACGCCAGCTCAAACTCTCTCGACGTCTTTTCTATCTCGTTGCTGAACTGTGACTTGTGAGTCGTTATTTAACTCTCCCTATTTTCGTCCACTCCAGAACATCGAGGACCACGTGGCCTTTGTCATCACGGTTCCCACGGCGATGGCCATCTTCCTGGCCGTGTTCGTTCTGGTCTGCGTGGAGTCCATCTTCAAGAAGCTCCTTCGTGTCTTCTCCCTGGTGATCTGGGCCTGCCTGGTCGTCATGGGTTACCTCTTCATGTTCTTCGGCGGGATCATCTGTCCCTGGGATCAGGTGAGCGGTTCTCGCCGTGGATTCTCGCGTCTCGTCTCTTTTTTTTCCCTGAACCCGTCGTGCTGTGTCGGGGTCATACTGTTCGCCATTCGCTTCGAGACACTCCGGCTTGTTACGGCTCATCGAATGCTCAGAAGGACGAATGTGCCGGAAGAACGTGCAAGGGAAAAGGAGAGAAAGACTGTCGTTGTTAGGGCGAATCATTCGAGACGACCTTTAGCCTGGACTTTATGTTTGACCACTCGAACGCGGCGCAGGAGTTAATTAACCAAATAAACATGGAGGGATAAGCTTAAAATCCATGGCAATTGATCCGCTTGCTGGTGTGAGCTGTGTGGTTAATATCTTGGCCTTTCGCTGTATTAACTAGCGGAGGTCTTGGGGGGGGGGGGGGGGGGGGGGGGGGGGGGGGCTGGTGGAGGATCACATCAAGGATAACAAGGATTAAGTTGACCCTAGAATGGGCCCATATTGATACCCCCTGCTAGGATTACAACGAAGTTCCCGCTGCGTTCACATGTGTTTACCTCCTATCAATAGAGAGAAACTGGGCAGATTCATTCTCGTCATCAAAATCACCAAATAACAGCACTGTCAGTCTAGAAAAAGATAGACATAGATGAAGAGAAAGAAACAATACAGAAAGAAATAGAAGAATGAACAGCAAGACAGCAGGCATGTGGATCAAGCTCAGGGCCAGGAGTCTTGGTTCTGAAGTGAGCCTGTACGTGGCTCAGGCCTTCCTGAGTCCTCTTGAGCCCTCCTTAGTCCTCTTGAGCCGACTCAGCCTATTCATAGTGAGAGGGCTCGGCTGCCTTCCACCGCTCTGGGTGTGAATATTAACACTTCACCATAGACAGCCTCGGCCACGACGCAGAAGCCCGTTCCTAATGAACACCGATTAATATGAAGAAGCTGGAAGGGGGGATGCAGGCGGCCTAGAAAAGAGGAAGAAAATATCTCTCTGGTGGATACTGTCTTTATTTCATCTCGCCTCATTCGTGGCCTACATTCTAATTTGGGCTCCCTTACGAGGTTTTGATGGATCACACTTACTATTACTTCATCTTACATCGGGTGGTGGGACGCATCTTGCGTGTGCAGGACCATCACAGCTGCTCAATCGTTGATTGAGCAATGCTTTTTGACACGGTGAAATCACGTTCCAGGATCTGTAGCCGTCAGCTTAATTGATGCGAGGTGCTCGTCATTTATCTGTGTGAACCTACATTCACACACACAACAACATAAGTGTGTGTCTGAGAAAGGTTAGGCTTTTAAGTGTCTTTGAGTGTCTAGAAAAGCGCTATATAAATTCAATGCATTATTATCAGTATTATTAGGTGGCGTACAAGATTCCGATTCAGATGGTTTAAAACGTCATTGGGCATGAACAATTATTTTTTTGTACTTGGACAGATCTTCTGTGGTTTGACCCCCATATTATGAGATGGTAAGGTTTGTTAACACTGCCATCATGGCCCATGGGTGAGGTCTTTACATAGGTGGGAAGATGTGCTGAAACTACTGCAAACCAGTTTAAATGATTTGCTAGGATTGTGGACGCTATGGCAGATAACTACCTAGCCAGGGCAGTTCCTATGCGATAACTAGTGTCGGACAGAACAAAGTTACAGTTATCGGAGCTGCTAAACACTCATTTGGAATAGATTGGTTGTCAATGGCTCCCAAACTGCCCAATTTTGGAATGTATGTACACCGCCAGAGAGGGCAAGTTAATCACGGTTGATTAACATACAGACAATGCAAACATTAACCTGGGGTCTCAGCATACCGGCCACATCCTTTACGTCCTGCAAAAAATTGGGTCAGCTAAGCTCACAAACTAGAGCAGGGTTGACTTGTAACCGTAAGGTTTGTAGTTCGACCCCCGGCTCCTCCTAGGTGTTTGTCGAGGGGTCCTTGAGCAAGACACCTCACCCTAACAGCTCCTGGCGAGCTGGCTGTCGCCTTGCATGGTTCACATCACCGTGAATGTGTGCATGAATCGTTGTAAGTCGCTTTGGTTAAAAGCGTCTGCCTAATGGCCTAAAATGTAAATGTGAATACAAATGTGTCCCATAGTAGGCGGTATTTAATGGCACTTTTCGTCCATAATTTAAAATTGACTTGGCTATCATTTTGAGCATTGTGTAAACTTTTTCATGTCATGTTCTGCCGAACGTATGCAAATATAGGGTTTGCTCTTCCTCCAAATACAAAATTCTACTTTTGTCTTTCTTGGCTGCTTGTCAGACAAAGCACGCAAATTTAGCCCACCACTTTGTTGTTAGACTCAATGATTAATCAATTCAACCGAAAAATAACAACAACTGTTATACGCCAACGAGAGTTTTCTCACTGGTGTAATGGGAACCCTTGACTTTTCCACGAAAATCTCTGCAGACCGCCAACTCTATTACTGGCTCTTAGTCATTATCATGGACTTCTTGCTACAACAATTCTGTTTGTTTCCCTGTATATCTTTGTGTGTGTCTGTGTGTGCTCAATGTCTGCTGCGTGCCATTTGCAATCAAACAGTGCCTAGAGATACCAAGGAAATATTGCTTACATAAAACAGTTTGTACCAGAGGTTGTAATTACAAACCTGACAAGCAGGGGTTAATGAAAGGTCTGGATGCAAACAATGCCATCCTGAGTGTGTCATTTGATAATGACACCCTTTTTTTCTTATATATTACGTTTTCTGATTAAGATGTCCAGATGAAAAGACAGAGTCATTCTCAGATGGAAGGCTTTTTTCTGTTCAGAGATTAGTTAAAGCTATAAGGACCGACGAACACTCTCACAAAGTGCTATCAAAGGAGACAGTGAATCAGCCTCCGTTCCATTCAGCGACTTCTTTCACCTTTCTATGAAACAACAAGCTCATGCGCCATGGCTTTAAAGAACCAGACACCTTTTTTCATCAGCATTCATGTTCACCCAGAGAAAGGAGGGATATCGACCCAAAAAAAGGATGTGTGTGTGTTGTGTGTGTGTATAAATGTATAGGGGGGAGGAGAGCTATGAAGGTGGCTTGTGTATGCGTCACCAAATATATATAAGTATTTGAGTAGGGAGGTGGGGGGGGACGGCTTATGCTCCATGGTCCATTAGCCATTGTGAGGCTTGCTCTCCTATGAAAAGTCATCTTATTGACTTGAATGGGAAATACGATGCTTGAAGAACTCACAAAATGAATAGAGAAACTGATGATGGTCATAGTTACACCACTCTGACCTCCAATGTAAATGTTCACACATGCACGCAAAAACACACACACACACACACAGACACACACACACATACACATACACACACACACACACACACACACACACACACACACACACACACACACACACACACACACACACACAAACACACATACACATACACAAAACATACATGCACACACACGTTCACGGACACCAGCCACCTTCATAGCTCTCTGTGGTAACAATCTATGAATAATGTATAAAGGACTTTGTTAGTAACAGAGTTGAAAGGGAAGGTTTGGAGGAGAAGCAGCATGCTTTTAGCCACAGTGGTCTTCAGGGTGCTTTGGAACTGTGGGGGTGGTGGGGGGGGGACACCAAGTCCACTAGGCAACAACTTTAGTGGGTCTAAATATAGATAAAGTTTAGTTGATAAAGTTCAAGTTAATCCGGTAGTAGGAAAGGATGGCAGTAAGATTGTGTTGTTATATCACAAACACACAGTGTTTGTGTTAAGATTGTCGTGGGAGCATTTTGACCCTATTGCATTGGTAGGAATGAAACAGTGGACAACTTTATACAATAAGGAAAAAACTGGGCGAAGATCTTCAATGAGACTAATTAAGTGTATTCAAAAGAGTATATTACTTGTTATCCTCTCTAATATCTGGAAAATATACATGGCCAGGGCTTTTAGAAACAAATCACCCTAAAATAATTAGCACTCTCAACCAAACATCTCATTTACAGATCATTGACTGCTCATTCAATGCCTCTGCTCTTTCAACGTCTTCCTCCCATTGTCCTCTCCTCGGTGGCCCTCCCTCAGTCATCGCATCCTTCGCCATCCTTTTGCACATCCTCCTGTGTTTGCTCTTTGTTCCCCGACCACTTAGCAAACCCACAGAATCGAGGGAGCTCTCCTCGCTCCCTGTTAAATGCTCCCTTGATGGCAAGAAATGACCGCGTTATAAGACCAGGCCTAATGGTGTGATCCATGAGGTAAACAAACCGCTAAATAGGACGGTTGGGAGCTCAACTCGCCGTGGCGCTGACCACATAGAGACCAGAGCTCAGTTCCTCTCTCTCTCTCTCTCTCTCTCTCTCTCTCTCTCTCTCGCCCTGTTTACCAGTTTCGCTTCACCGACCGCTTAAACAAAGGGTCAAAAACATATAATTATATCATACTGTGTTATATATTATTTTTGAACAACTATGGTGGTTATTGTTTTGAATATTATTATGATATTAATAATATTATTTTGAACAAATCCTGAACTTCAAACACGGCATATCTCAAATTAATATCTTAAGAAATCACACAAAGCATTTTTTCTTCATCCTATTTTGGATGTTGAATGAAACGTAGTATTTTGTTTTCCGTTTTTCATCGTTTCATCCTCTCTCTCTCTCTCTCTCTCTCTCTCCCCCTCTCTCTCTCTCTCTCTCTCTCTCTCTCTCTCTCTCTCTCTCTCTCTCTCTCTCTCTCTCTCTCCCTCTCCCTCTCCCTCTCCCTCTCTCTCTCTCTCTAAAACAAAGTCCTGAAGACTTTGTTGTGTCGAATGCCATCGCGTCGCAGTTCAAAAAAGCAGTTGGCTTTCTGTTGATCGGGCAGCATGTGTTTGTGAGGGACTTGGTGTTCAGTTGCTAAAGTAGACGATGGCTCCAGATGAAAAAGTCCAAGCTAATTGGTGGCTTCATTGATTTGCTGTTGGGAGGCAGTATTGAAGGGAGTACAACACTTGAAAGGTGTGGCCATGTCTGGTAGTTATTCACAATGAACATCCTCTTTTATTTATTATCTCCTTTTGAAGAAGCTTTGCATGTCAGAGAGCTGTGGAATCGGTTTGCACAGTGAAGTTGCTTAGCTAACAGTGTTCTCTGTGCTTTCAATGAAGTTGGAAGTACAAATACAGTGTTGAATAATTAAACCAGCCCTACGTCTATTATTTCGCAGACGACATCACTTTTGTTTCAAAAGTTTAACCAATTTGGTTTGTGTACAGATAAAGTTCAGCAAATCTCAGAAACAGCAGTCTTCCAGTAAGTTAACAACCTCTCCTAGAGTGTTAAATGTTAATCTTTTTTTTTTTTTAAGGTTGGACAAAAGCCGGTCCTTTGAAGTAGCAGTATACGATTCCCGTTGATAATCCGGCGGCGAGGTTGTGCAATTCATTATGGGAGTTGGGTAGTGCAAAGATGGTAAATTGGTATCCTAGTCTATGATACCTCATTTACCGGTAGTGGGTTAATGTACAGATAGTATGATGGTTTCATATACTACTGTATATGATATGTTTACCTAGTATACAGTGAATAGGTTAGTGTACAGGTAGTATGTTGGCATCAAAGACCGTATGATAACTAGTATACATGTATTTGGTTAGTACACAGATTGTGATAGCTCATCGGACCAGTCAGTCGACCATTATCACAACACTGACCAACAGGATTTGAACCACATCATTCTTCAAGGGATCATCATGATTTCTAGAGATATGAAGGTATTTTGTAGCAGATACGACAATGTTAATGTTCCCTTTCTCCCAGAGAGAGCAATTATGTTAATATGTATTATGCTGATGTTCTGATGATTTCTTTAAAACCAAAACAGATTAGCAAGTAAGATCCACACAAACATTTAAGAAATGTCTTGATGTATAATCACAAATCCTCAGATGACTTTGTTGTATTATTTTAATGATGACTAGCATTGCATATAAATACTCAAACATTTGGTTTGGTCCGACCAGTGGTTGAGAATCCTAGAAATAAAATAACAGCCTCTCAAAATATTTGACAGCATATAAATTGCATATCAAATAAGATATTTAATTCATATTTGCTGTTTGAACAGGCAGCACAACCCTCAAGACGGTCTTTTGCCAATTTAAACTATGGTCTGTGTAGGTTTATTTGTGTGTGTGTGTGTGTGTGTGTGTGTGTGTGTGTGTGTGTGTGTGTGTGTGTGTGTGTGTGTGTGTGTGTGTGTGTGTGTGTGTGTGTGTGTGTGTGTGTGTGTGTGTGTGTGTGTGTTTGTCCATGTGTATCTATGTGTGTGTGTGTGTGTGTGTGTGTGTGTGTGTGTGTGTGTGTGTGTGTGTGTGTGTGTGTGTGTGTGTGTGTGTGTTTTGCCTGTCAATAGTCCTATTCCACCACATTCTGTACAAACACCAGAGTGAGGCACCTCATTTAGTAATGGTAGTAAGTGCTTAACTAATTAAGGCACTGCTGGCTCCCGTTGTCCTTATTGGGACTACTATGCATATATTGAGATCTGAGAGCATGCTGTGTTGGCTTTCATCACAGCTTCTCACTGTGGGATCTCTGAATCACACTACTGTTGAGTGAGGAAAAACCCAAACAATTTAATCTCCCTCAGTTCTTGGAGAACTATCTTAAGTGAACCGTTATTAGGACTTCAAAACATTGCCTTGTGGGGGGAGAAAAAAAGTAATTGCCAATTGACTGAACTGAAGTGCAATGGAGGTCTCTGTCAGAGTGCATTTAACAATCACACTTTACCATATTTCAGTTGACGCATAGTGAAGGAGAAAATGATGAGAGTGAAGCATGGAGATTGTCAACCCAATAAAATATATATTAAAGGTTATCCCCGAAGCAACTTCTGATTTCATGCTTGCAACCATAAAATAACAATGATATAAAAATAACATAGCCATTAATAAATTCTTTAATTCGTCATTCTTTATCTCTCTTTCAGATTGTTTAGTCCCTGAGTAGTCTACTGAAATGTATTTTCGACCTAAAATCCTCTTCCTTTGAAAAATCTCTTAATCCTTTCACGTTCTGGTCAATAACGTTAAGAGATTCCAAATATACACATAACAGAATAAAGCAGATTCCAAACAGAAAAATAGCAGGATGATTTGATCCGACTTTTGATCCGACTGTAATTAGTTAATCAACTCAAAACTGATTCCTATCAACGGCTATGAATCAAAGCTGACTATTTACTCCACTTTGTCACCCAGGAACCAATCGCCTCTTCTCCCCTACCCTACTCCACCTGAACCTGTTCTCTCATCCCCTTCTTAAACAGACCTGACCTCATTTAGAACGACTCCCCATATTACTGTGGCAGAATATATTCATATAGTGTTTTCCCCAAACAAATCTGAAATTATAGCACTGATAATTATTACTCATACACACACATCCAGATTCTCAGCTGCCGTGGGATATTTGTCTCAAATGCATGGCTCTCGACTGCGTCAATCTTGGCACAGCCAGAGTGGGTAAAGTGTGTCTACTTTCCATTTCAGCCGTCGAATCAATTGGATGCTGATCCCTGGCCCACAAAGCCCCTACTGTCAGCAGACGGTGGGGGCTTATCTTTCCGGGCCAGCTTCTGCCCCTCGCAGAGCTTTGTCTAGACCTGGCCTTCTGCCTGCCTCTCTGTCTCTGTCTTTCTCTCTCTCTGACTCACCCACTCACTCACACACTTGCTCGCTCACTCGCTCACTCACTGACTCTCTCACTCACTCGGGTTTGTCTGTCTTTTTTCTCTCTCTCACTCACCCACTCACTCACTCGCTCACCTACTCGCTCTCTCACTCATGTCTTTCTGTCTTTTTTTCTCTCTCTAATCAACCCACTCACTCCCTCACTCACTCACTCGACCCCTCACTCGATCACTCACTCACTCATGTCCATCTCTCTCTCTCTCTCTCTCTCTCTCTCTCTCTCTCTCTCTCTCTCTCTCTCTCTCTCTCTCTCTCTCTCTCTCTCTCTCTCTCTCTCAATCCCCCACCTCAGAAACTCACTCACCCGCTCACTCACTCACTCACTCACTCGCTCGCTCGCTCTCTCACTCGCTCACTCATGTCTGTCGGTCTTCCTCTTCCTCTCTCGGTCATCGCTGAGTGCTCTCTTCCCAGCTCTTTTCACGAAGAGGCAGACAGCCTTGGCGGTGGCCCTTTAGTCTGTGTGTCGTGTGGAGACCTCCCAGGGAGCAGGGACTGCCGGTCAACCATGGATGTCCAATATAATATCTGGCGGTTGTGGAAGAATACATTTATTAATAGGAAGAAGATGAAGAAATGCTGTTTTTTTTGTCATGGTTGCTAAGGTTTTCACTCTTTCAGAGATAATCAAACAATCACTTTAGAGCGATGCTGCTGCCCTCATAAGAGCTATTTGGAAGGATAAATATTGAATATATGTTCAGGGTTTATAAATAATCGTAATCACATCGCAATGACAACGACCTTTTGGAAGCATAGGATCAGTGGAATGTTAGTTATTATGGAGTAATGCTTTTTTCTTTTGGTAATTAATCGTGAACTGATTGTTCATTAAGGAGTGAGATTGTTGTGTTTGAAACTGCCACAGTGTTTCTCATGTAAGATGTGGCAAAACATTCGCCGAAGTTATGGTATATCTACCCTTGATTTTAGATTTTACAGTACTACTAAAATCTAGGGTCTTCATTCCTAGTTGAGTCCTCTCAATATGGCAGAGCATAGCCACTAAAACATTCAATGTTGCCTTCTAATGTACCAGCCCTAATGGTATTGACTATGGTTTCTGCAAACGCTATATATATTTGTAGCATATTGGGACAGAGAGGCAATCTCCAAGCTGTTTAGTGCTATTGAACATAATTAATCCACTGCATCTATTGTTGACCTGTCTGGATTTCTATATCTTTCCATCCTATCGTATAAAGCCGTTCCAGCTCTTGTATGGTTAGATATTAACTATAGTTCATCATAGACAAACACACACACACACACACACACACACACACACACACACACACACACACACACACACACACACACACACACACACACACCCTCACACAGACACGCACACACAAACACACACACACAGACACAAACGCACACACACACGCACGCACACACACACACACAGCCCATCTCAAACCTTGTACACTTAATTCATGCACAGGCCATTATCATGCAACTCATTCATTGCTCTGGGCTAGAGATGATTGTACTGCCTTAATGGACGGAAGTCTACTGAATAGACTGAGCTATAACTATAGAAACATTGAGAATCATGAAACCTGTCGATTCTCCATGTGTGTACCACACATGGAGAAACGACAGGGTCCCTGAGTTCATGAATATTGATCATGATGGTCATGATGTAGTCTGAAATTTAGAACACCAATGTTCGGATTTATTCAACGTGTTTGATGCCGTGATTTGGTTAAAGATGTCGTGATTTGGTCAGGGTTCATAATACCAATGATGTCATGATTTGGTTAAGGACTTTAAACACTGTCGTTATTAAGTTAGAGGTTTAGAGTTTCAGGACATTGATGGGGAGAGAAGAAGGCATAAACAAACGACGTCACCATATTTGATTACATCTGACTGCATTGACAGCCCTCTGTCTTCTGTCTTGTATTTTCGAACATTGATGTAAGTTAACACTAAACCGCCAAACCTGTGTTCTTAGGGAAGTGAATTCGATTTCCTTCATCCAATTGACAGGGAGTGAAGATTCAGGATGTAACGATTTCTGGCTTTACAACTTCGATTTTGGTTATGTTTAGACACTGTCTGTCTATAGCAAGCATTTTTTTTTCGCTGCAACAGCATAAACATTTATCTTTAAAGTTGTCCCCATCTACCTTGATAAGAGTTCTGCCCATTCTTGGCACAACCTCAAACAGCCTGGTGCTAGTTTTATTTCGATACGAACACAGTAGAACACATTCTCGCGAGCTCATGTTTCATTTGCTCTGCAGATAAGGCATGGCTCCCCTCCATTACAAAAAGATTTATGCCTGGCATGAGATAATCTGACCAATCACAACCGTTTATCTAATATGAGGCGGGATCAATACGATGGCAGTGGAGAGGAGAGCCGTCGAGGCTTTTTCAACAAGAACTGGTGCTACGCAATTGGATACTCCTACAGCCAATCACAGCAACGAATGGGTCACCCGTTTCGTTGCTGTGATTGGCTGTAGGCCTATCCAATTGCGCCAAGAGGCATTTTGGTCTTGAAATCGGAAATGAACAGAGAGTTTCCAGACTAATTGCAGTTCGCGATTCGTCTGGCGATGCCAGGCTCGGAGAACACCGATGTCTGAATGGAAGCGGTCGCACAAACACTGAAACATGCACACATGTAACTGCACACACAGCCCCAGCTAGGACCAGGGCCAGATAATTAGCTGTACGTTTATGACTGCCTGCTCTGTAATTGCTGGATTACCAGGCACCCGTGGCCTGGACGCAATGGCTCCTCCGCTCAGGGACAAGGCTTATTAGTCATGTAATGCATTCTGGTGGTACATTAAATATCCGGCCATTGCTGTACTGAGACGCTAATTGTCCATACGAGATGGAATAGGTAGACTTAACCTAATTAGAATCACAAAGCAATGTCTTCGGAACAACTTTGTTTGAAATTGCATGCACTCTACCTTACTCGGTTCTATACTATCTTCTCGGAAACCTCATTGCACTGCAATTTAATTATGCTGTCCTATTGAAGGTACTTTGCGAGGTGCCCCCCTCGCCGAGACACACTGCGTCTTTGCCTCAAACAAACATGAAGCAACAATTTCATCTCCAAATGTACTCGCGTTCAAGGCCTTCCGCAGCAGTTATTTAAAGCCGCGGCCGTTGTTATGGTTACAGCATCCAACTGCCAACTAGAGGAGGCCGAATAATATTTGATAATACAGCCTAGCGTGTTTCCCGCCCAATGCTGCGAGCCTAGGCTCACGTAAGAGCAACCGAGGAGTGTTGGAGTTGAATGTCCTTATCAATGTTTGAATGCGAAACCGAAGTCTACAGAACGTGATGGATGATTTTATATGTAAATGCAATGCTTAATGGCAGCTTCCATTAAGCATGGCATTTGTGAGAGGTTAGGGTTGATCTGCGGTATATTTCACTACCATTGACTGCAAATGTCATGTTATTATTCCCTAGTCATTACCAGAGTAGGTCATTTGACGTTTTTTCTTCTCATCTCATTCACTCTATATTTCAGTTCTCTTTCTTTTTCCTCCTTCTCTCTCTCTTGTACTTTAAACCCTAAGTGGGAGAGGGAGATATTTTTCCTGTCCTTTGACCCTCTTTAAATGTAAGCCATGGAGTTAAGTTCAGATCTTTGTCCGGAGTGTGTGTGTTTGGGTTAGTGAGTGTTTGTGGGTTAGTGCGTGCGTGTGGGTTAGTGTGTGTGTGTGGGTCAGTGAGTGGCTGAGTGTGTGCGTTCCTGCGTCTCGGATAATATAACAATAGAGAATCTTTCAATCTCTTCCTCCAGCATTGTATGGTTTAAGCCTGTGAGACACGTTTGACCTTCCTTCTTCTTCCTTTAAATAGTTTTAGGGTGAGGAAGTCTGCTTAGGGATTATGTGTAAAACGTGTTTATGTCAGTTCTCACTGAACTCTTGAGCCTGATATGGATACATCAGGTTTTTGAAGGTTCAAGATTCCTTACCTAAATAAATCGTGTTAACTTTGTGCAGATACAAAACAAATCAAGAATCTAATCATTGTCTATCCAAAATTCTTACAGCTCTACAGAACCATGCCAATTGTCTATTTTGCTTCCTTTTTAAGAGTATGGTTGCATCAATTACCCACGTTTCTCTGCCCTCCACCTGATTCATATCATTCTGTGATATAACTATTCTCAACATCCATCTCTCTGCCTCTCTGCCTCTCTGCCTCTCTCTCTCTCACTCACTCACTCACTCACTCACTCACTCACTCACTCACTCACTCACTCACTCACTCACTCACTCACTCACTCACTCACTCACTCTCTCTCTCTCTCTTTATCTGGTGAGAATCTCTGCTGAGGTATTATGGGTAAAACGTGCTTTTGTCAGTACTCGTGAACCCTTGAGCCCGATATTGATCGTTTTTGAAGGTTCAAGAAGCCTTACCTAAATTGATCGTGTAGAGGAAGTAAAAGTCGTAACAAGGTTTCCGTAGGTGAACCTATGGAAGGATCATTAACGTGCAGAAATAAATAATTCATGATTGAAAATATTGTGTAATTCGTACAGACTTACAGAGCCAGGCCACTTGTCAATTGTGTACTATTTTTTAAATTTAACAATATGGTAGGATGAATTACCCACGATTCTCTCCCCTCCACCTGATCCATATCATTCTGCGGTATAACTAATCCTTTGGCTAAGGGTTGTGCTCTCTTTCACACTCCGTCTCTCACAAAATCTCTCTTCTCAACATCCATCTCTCTCTCTCTCTGTCTCTCTCTCTCTCTCTCTCTCTCTCTCTCTCTCTCTCTCTCTCTCTCTCTCTCTCTCTCTCTCTCTCTCTCTCTCTCTCTCTCTCTCTCTCTCTGTCTCTCCCATAAAAAAAGAGTCGTTCAAGAATTTGCAGAACAAGTGAAGCCTTCTCCTGCATGGGTATCCTGGTGTGTAGCTCGCTGACAGTCCTCTCTCCCTCTCCCTCCCTCTCTCCCTCCCTCCCTCCCTCGCAGGTGTCCTTCTTCCTGTTCATCGTGTTTGTGGCGTACACCATGCTGCCCTTCTCCATGAGGGAGGCCATCATCGCCAGTGTCCTGACCTCCACGTCGCACACCGTGGTGCTGATTGCGTGCCTGTACGCCACCACCGACCGCATGGGCCCCGTGGTGTGGCAGGTAGGCCGCTGTTCACTGTGTCGCTCCTCCGCCCCGCTGGACGTTACCGTGTTAAAGAGGCCAAGTGGACGGCACACGTGATTGGGGAGAACAAGGAACGAATGCACACCTCGCCAAACTTCACTTTTGGAGGCACTTACTGCGACACCAAGATTTTGCCGAAGTCATTGCAGATGCAAACGTTTTGTTTTTTTAAGATTTATTTGATCATATTTATGTTTTATTCAAAGAGACAGGGTGGACAACTGGGGCACCCCAGAGTGATTTAATTTGCTTTGATTTCCCACAGCTGAGACCCCACTGGTCTTAACTAATTTGAGTATACGTTTTTTGGCACAGGACTTCTTCAATCTATCTACTATGCTGACCGCTTAAGTAAACCCCCTTTTCAGCAGGAGAACTTCCGCCCAGGAAGATTCAAAACGTTCGATCCGATGCATCCGATTTGAGTCAAAAATAATTACATATAATTTTTGTTTGTTGTGCTATGTTTCAATGTTCCGCAGTGTTCAATGTCAAAAATGTGGGGTGCAATCAGGGAAAACATGTAAAATAGTGTGGTTTGATGTGAAAGCACTTCAATAAAAGTGTTACAACATTTATAATTAATAATAATGATAGAATAAACAACATGTTTCATCTGGTATTACAGTAAAATATTTTTGGGTTTGTCTGACGTTTAACACACACCTTTGGACAATGGAACACACACCACACCAGACCGGTTCGGTAAGAGAGGGATGATTTATAGCCTACACATACCTTCTTGTGTTGACTCATGTCACGTGAACAGCGCTCCAATCTTTTTACTTCTTCGCATTAGCTTAATGGAGCCTTTAAATTAGCTGAAGATGTCACAGCTGCTATACAATTAATGCATTAGATGCACGTTGCGGAAACTAGCTTTGGCAATCACATATGACATGTTGAATTATGCTGCGTACCTTCGACAGCCAATCCAATCCCCTGACACTCCGCTTTCTAAAAGCAGTATGCTAGTTCATACGGATAATTACATATCCCGCTAGCGTATTTTGGACAACATGGGAACAACAATTCAGAGAAGCCTCAATTACACACGCATAAGCACAAACATACAACCATACACAAACACACACACACACACACGCACACGCACACGCACACGCACCTAAACACAAACACTCACTCAGACTAAAAGGAACACAACGTTAGTCCTCACTAACAATTCTGGGTCCTGTTTTGTACTAAAATGGGCATAATTACAATTATGTGTTTGTTTATTTTGGTGCTCTAGTACGCAGTGTGCCCCACTGCACATCTCTGCTGCCAGCAGACCCGCCCAGAGCCCTTCTGTACTGGGTCATTAGCCCACTTTTAAAACGTAGATATCCGTGACGGGAATCTTTATTGCGAAAGGCTTTGGTTATCGCTGTGAAGTTCCTCCATTGATGCTGGTTCTAGGCTAACTGTTGCATCGTATCATAGTATATGTGTCTCATAATGGTACACATTATGTAACGCAAAACACGCATTAAAGTCGCTGTAGGTACGATTTAAGAGCTTACTTTGTGTCATTTGTTAGAAATGGCAGCCGTTCGTCAGCTATTAGTGAGTGAAAGGCGCTGTGAGGATCTGTTTCAGGTTGACTGCGGGTTGTCTCTGTATGAGCCAATTCTGATTAGCACCTTTTCCGGCTCATTTCTGTACAATCAGGGCGTCTCCTCTTTGATTTGGGGGAGTCATCACTACCCAATGGTGGAGAAATGTAGGGAGAGAGGAGAAATCATAATATCTCTCTCTCTCTCTCTCTCTCTCTCTCTCTCTCTCTCTCTCTCTCTCTCTCTCTCTCTCTCTCTCTCTGCAACCCCTCAAATCGTCCCTGCAGCTGCTTTTATTTTGGAGCGGGATGGATTGTGTGGTTTTATCTCCACATTGTTTACTTAAAACTCCTCTTACAGGTTCATCCCTGCTACCACACTGATAATCCCTTTGTGTATTTGGTCTCCAAACCCATGTTTAGCATAGGCATGGTATCATCTGGGGGCTGCCTGGAGTGTGTGTGTGTGTGTGTGTGTGTGTGTGTGTGTGTGTGTGTGTGTGTGTGTGTGTGTGTGTGTGTGTGTGTGTGTGTGTGTGTGTGTGTGTGTGTGTGTGTGTGTGTGTGCTTGTGCATGTCAGGTTAGCTTGCCTGTTTGCATATCATTGCCCGTGCGTGCGTGTGCATTTGTGTATTTTCGACCAAAGGAGTTATTTTTAAATATAAACATCTATATAAAGATAGATATATTTATCGTTAAATTCTTTGTCCTTGCCTCAATTCCAACGATGTGACGAGTCGAAGCCCGCCTGCCTTTACACTCCACACAGACCTGCCCCTCACAGAGTTAGGTAAACATTGAAGCGCTGCAGAAACCATTTCTCTCCAAATGCTTTGCTGTGCTCCTGTGTGTAGTCGGCAGTGTAGTGTGTACAGTGTGTGTACTGTGCCTTTGTGTGTGCACTCAAAGGAGACAGATTGCTGCCCGGCTGGCAGTCAGAAAGGCTTGTCAGGCAGGCTTTGGCTCTGGCAAGGATCACAGCCCCCTATAGGCGATGCTAACTCTGCCAACTAGCATGGTAGCCGGCTGCCTGCTGCATTGAGACTCTCAATGCGTTACCCCCGCTTTCTCTTCAACATTTCTATGATTTAGTGGGTAAAACAATGTATACTTGACTTTGCTAAATCGATGAAAATCCAACAGAAGCGGATTTTAATATATAATATATATATTATGAAAACAACACTTTGCCTGGGATTTGGGTGTTGTTTTGGGTCTCTGGTGCTCCCAGACGCATACAAACTTTGAAAAAAGTCTGTACATGATTTTTTTGAGGAAGATATGCATTTCTGAAAGTACCCCACCTACATTTACCAAACGACCGAGTCAGTTTCGGCGCCCCCTCCTACGTAGGAAGGGGGCACAGATGAATATTACCTCCCACTTCCCCAACCCCCTCCAATCAGAGCATGGCTGGCTAAGATTTTGTGGACCAGCGGACGAGCAGGGGGGAACTATGTGGGTAGCCCTGCAGCTAAGCTCCGGGAATAGAATCCCTTTCTCTGCCGGACTGCCGCTGAAGGTTTGGCGGTGTCACGTTAAAATTGTACCGGGGGCGAAAATTGTACCGGCCTACGTCATCGTTTGTTTACATCCTGACAACCTGCCCGGCAACAGACGACGCGATGCAGAAAACATGTTTCCAAACGACGAAATAACATAATACAGATAGCGGATCGCTATCTGTATTATGATAGATAGCGATAACAATTGTTTTTACTTTATATTTGTATTGTATTTAATTGTTTAATCGAAACAATAAAAAAATTTGCCCGCAAAACGGGCGATCGCGTCAAATGACAAATGTTTTGCCCGCGAAACGGGCGATCGCGTCAAATGACGTAGGAGGGTTCTTGAAACATAATACAGATAACGGATCGCTAGATAACACTTGTTTTTACTTTATATTTGTATTGTATTGAATTGTTTAATCGAATTTAGCTAGTAAACTGAGTGTTTTAAGCAGGTTTCATAGTCTAGAATGTTCAAGAACCTTCCTACGTGATTTGACGCGTCATTTGACGCGATCGCCCGTTTTGCGGGCAAATTTTTTTATTGTTTTGATTAAACAATTAAATACAATACAAATATAAAGTAAAAACAAGTGTTATTGCTATCTATCATAATACAGATAGCGATCCGCTATCTGTATTATGTTATTTCGTCGTTTGGAAACATGATTTCTGCATCGCGTCGTCTGTTGACGGGCAGGTTGTCAGGTTGTCAGGATGTAAACAAACGATGACGTAGGCCGGTACAATTTTCGCCCCCGGTACAATTTTAACGTGACAGTGGCAGTCCGGAGGAGGAGACATGGAGGAGAAAGGGATTGCACACGAAGCTTCGGCGGCAGTCTGGCCGCCGTCGAAGCCGTCCGGCCAGACTCCCGTTCCGGGAGCTGAACTGCGGCCGAAGCTGTCCGGCTGCTCCGGCGGGTGTACTCCAGGAGCTGAACTGCCGCAGTCTGGCAGCTCTGGCACGAGGAGCTCGGCGGCAAGTCCGGCAGCTCAGCTCCCGGAGTACAATCCCTTTCTCCTCCATGTCGAGGTTCATGGACTTCAGAGAGTCAAGGCCAAAGTTCCTTTCCCCCAATTCCTCCCAACCATGGCCGAGATATCCCCCACTACGAGTATTTACTTGTTGTGGAAGAAGTGCCAGAGACCTCAGACGCAGTCTTTATGATTCATAATATCATCCGAGGCGCACATTGCTTTGATATTAGGTACAATATTATATAATTATCCATACATAATATTATCATTATTATATTATATTATATGATATAGATATAGAGCTCCAGGAGTCCGCAAGCGGCAACAATCCCTTCTCCTCCATGCTGTGGTTCAGTCTGACGGCTCATTGGTCAATGGGCAGCAGCTCATTTGCCTTAAAGCTACGGACACCAGAAACAGCGCATTCTGAATGGAACAGAGGAAAATATTGGTAGGCGAGATTTTCTTTCCTAAAAACTATTTCCAGCAAACAGCTTCAAACATATTTTCTGGAACTCAAATACTAGGTATACTTGTTGGGAAAACACTATAATATGTCTCCTTTAATGAAATACCCATTCCACCAGTTATTTTTTTGCAATAAATAAATAAATACATTTTTATTATATTTGTATTTAACTATTCTGAATCTTAATAATATACTGTTGCAACCCTGTAACAATACTACAAAAAATAAGTCCAGATATTTATCTTTTCTTCCAAAGCTCTGCAGCGGCTGGCACGGGTAAGACATCATAAATAATGTATGAACGTTACATATTCATTTCCCAGAGCTGTTGAACAGGCCGTGAGCCAATGAGCTCGCTCCTCAGTGAGTTCTCAGACGGTTCACACCCACTGAGATCATGCACATGTCGGCAGCCCTACATATCTCCACACCTCTCGTGCTCCTCATCAACCTCTTGTGTGTTCTCTGTTTTTCGGCAAATTGGCTAAAGTTTACTCGGTTGGCCTCCTTACAGAACTACTCGTACACCACCTCTCTCTGCCCTCCTTCCCGAGGCGTATCGGACCAAATTATTACCAAGACTTCACTTCCTTTCATTTCTTTTCTTTATTTTTTCTACACATGTCTGAGGTAAAGCCACTGGATCTCATTGCAGGATATCACCCTGGCCTGTGGGAGTGTGTGGGGGGAGAGAGCGAGAGGGAGAGGAAGAGGGGTAGAGAGGGAGCGAAGGAGAACGGGGGAGGGAATCGGATGACACCGGTTCACACTCGTAATGAGGAGAGGATCGTGAGGGCAGCCTTACAGGAACCTGTGGATTCGGTGTACCACGGCCCAAGTAACTGATTCAGGCTGATTCAATAAGAGGCAGCAACTTGCCTTTTCTCCGTCTCCGTAAATCCCCATTCTCTCTCTCTCTCTCCCTCCCAGCCCTGTCTCCCTTCGCTTTCGTTCGTCAATTGCATCTAATGGAGGCAGCCTTTCTCTTGACCAGCACAAACCGACGTCACCAGTGCTTGTGGCAGCGCAGGCCGGCCCCTATGTCTCTCTCTCTTTATTTCTGTCTCTCTGTTTTGTTTTCCTCTTCCGTTCTCTCCATCTCTCTCTCTCTCCATCTCTCTCTCCATTTCTCTCCATCCCTCTCCATCTCTCTCTCTCTCCCTCCCTCTCTCTCTCTCTCTCTCTCTCTCTCTCTCTCCCTCTCTCTCCCTGTTCTAGCTATCCAAATCCAAGGTAGCTAATCCTGAAGGAACAAACTGCCCCAGTTACGAGACTCCGAATTCAAACGATGGCAACAGGAAACGATGTCCGTCCAAGTGGCTTGTAATTATAGAACTCGAACCAAATCGGCACAAAACAAAGCAAACAAGGTCTGTGTTTGGCCTGATCGGTGCCAGGAACAACACTCGTTTCCAGGAGACCAGATTGGCGATGGCGATGATGCTCCAAACTATTCTGTGTCATAGGGCTTCACAGAGGCAGAAATCACATTCATACACATGACATGGACAATCATTAAAAGACATGATTATCCCAACGTTAACATTCATTGGTCGGACAGGGACCCTTATCAAAGACCCCGAGACTCTCATGAGTCACTCACACACGGGCTGTGCTAAGCTACCGGATAAGCCCTGATTATGATAGCACGGCGCACACACACCCATGGCCCTCAGGGAAACCCTTCCCCCCATTAACAGCCACAAACCCCCCTCGCATCCCTCTCCATTCATTCATACTTCTCAGGTGAGCTGGGAAATAATCTCCAACCCCATCCATCACACTCAGCACGTTTGACATTTACGTTGACTGATTGTTTCTGTGTGTGTGTGTGTGTGTGTGTGTGTGTGTGTGTGTGTGTGTGTGTGTGTGTGTGTGTGTGTGTGTGTGTGTGTGTGTGTGTGTGTGTGTGTGTGTGTGTGTGTGTTAGTGTGTGCGCCTCTGACGCAGTAAGCTGTGTTTACTGCTTGCGTGATTGAGGGATATGCGGTTCTATTGTGTCTCGCAGTGAGCCATCTTCCCTAATGACACTATTGTTCAATAATCGCCTGAGTTACGCTACGTGTGGGATTAGCTTCCACATATGATTAACACCGCTTCCCCTCACCCAAACAACGCTGGAGATCGGTTGAGCATTACCACTCAAATATTTTTGCTTGGTAGTTTCTGTTAATCAATTTTTTTGTAGTTTCTTTTTGTAGTTTTTCTTTTTACTACGACTGGATGAATACACACTTTATCTAATGAAGTAATGTGCAAGGGATGGAACATAAATCTCTGATTTCCTTCAAATTTTGTTATAAAGAAGCATTATCTGGGTGTGTGTTTAACCTCGGAAAACTGATGTTCCGGGGATCCGTTGCCATCTCATGGGATTTCAGTATCGATTCCGTTCTGTCTCTCCACCTCGATTTAATGGGCCGAGTCTATTTCCCGCCTTGCCACAGAAACAATCGTCTATCAGATTACCATATAATCGTGTGGCAAAGCGGGATAGATTATCATAAACTCACATTATCCCGACACTAAGGCAGAGAGAAGCTAAGTCATTTCTGACTTAGAGGAAATAATTACACAAAAATGTGATGGGTCATAGATATAGGCCTACATTAATATAGACTTAAACACATTTGGTTGGGATTTGGTGAAAACATCTCTCTGCGATACTTGAAGGATAATCCTATGTTTTCTGAACCTGTCACTGTTACCTGTCATTTTAGCACAGCGAAATGTATTTTAATTTGAAGTTACAAACCGATCGTAATGCAACACAATGAGACTTGGATGGCTGTCTGTAGGCTAATGGTTTGATGAAGTGACTAATCCAAACATAGCGCACCCTGATGAGACACCTGCGTGTTGATTGGCCATCCGTCAGGCTGCCGTCTGTCAGGTGTGAGGGGTGCTAGTGCTAGCTACACCTTACAGCTGTGAAACATGAAGATCATTTAGCCAGGGATCAATGAAAAGCGACTGCATTGAAAAAATATTTTTTGTGCCTTTTTATTATGATGTTTTTAAGAAACATTTTTGGCCATACAGATGTTCTGCCTCGTATTTCTCTTATTTTGTGATTCATACACTGTGAAACAGATTTTTGTTTGTTTTTCTAAATCCACCCATGTATGAAGGACTCACGCAGGCATCCTGTGAAATCACACATGATAGTTTATTGTACAAAAGGCATTTGACTTGATGATCACATGATGTAGTCTGATTGAATCTCATGCTGTAAATGGGGTCTTCATTTCTTGTGGCAAGTGGTGCCAAATTGGATTAGAGGGTAGTTCTTAAGTGGAGGCGGAGGTCGAAGGTCATGGTTCCTTTCGTGTGCACTTCTCTTTTGTAACAGTGGATGAGCTAATTAGTAAGAATGGGCAGGAGATGAAGAAATTAAGAGAGTAAGATAGAGAGCAAGAGGGAGGGAGAGAGAAAGGAAGGCTTTGTGTGTTTGGGCTTTAGGCTTTAACTATGGCCATGTATGAACTTCAAATACGGGGATTCAGATAAACAATTTAGTAATTTGGGAGAGCTACTTTATCAAAGATAGAGGGAATCATTATGCAAATGAAAGAGGTGGATTTAAGCCACATTGTTCATGGTGTCATGGAATACAAAACAGTATCTGTTTAATCTAAATGTAATGTGTGGGTTGGGGTGGGTCAGCATTAAGATCTCCATTTGCTTAAAAGCAGAAAATACTTGCATCAATGCCATGGAAATTAACCTGGAATTCTGCATACATTTCTAGTGACTTAGTTGGTCATAAATAAAGCCTTGCTCTCCAAAACAATACCCGCCGTATTGTATGAAGAGCAAGGCTTTATGTAAGTCTATCACTTTCTGGCAGCAAATGAGCTTGAGTCAATTTGATCCTCTGGTACATTTTGTGATCCATTTTTGATGATGTGGAGTAACTTAATATCGTTGCTAATAATAATTTCGCTCTGTGTCGTTCTTTGGTATAATAATCTGTTAATTATTTGTACTAAAATCTCTATTGCCATCCAACCTCCCAACACTGAACAGTGGGCTACAGAGGTAGAAAATAAACACCCTGCAGTAACTACAGAGGTAGAATGAGTACAATGATAAGAATTATAAGTACAATATACTAAAAACCTGCAACAAAGAGACAGCACTAACAATGAGCTGATGTGCTCTGTGCACACATGTGGGCACAAGCTCACACCCTCAAGCGAGGTTGTGTGGAATAATTATTCCTTATCTAGCTCCTCAACATTTCAGACTAATAACCTGCAATAAATTAAAAATATGTATTTCTTCTGGCCGTGGCAAAGTGCGTTGTCTCGGATCGACCTAATTAACTTTATTTCACAATGGGAGTGTAATCCATTAGTGATGTGCTGATGACCTTCATCACATGGGGCGATCTCTGTTTCCCTCCAGATCCTGGCCAACGTTATCATCTTCATCTGTGGCAACATGGCGGGGGCGTACCACAAACACCTGATGGACCTGGCTCTGAAGCAGACCTACCAGGACACCTGCAACTGCATCAAGTCTCCCATCAAACTGGAGTTTGAGAAGCGCCAACAGGTGGGTGCTTTATTACCTCCGCCAGGTCTGTGCTGTTGACCTTAAGTCAATTCGGCAGGGAGATGATGATATCAGCGATATCGTTGATGTGGCTGACTAGACACCAGACTGCCAGCTGTTGTTTGACAAGTCAACTTTACCCAACTGTGTAGTTTAATCATTTACAGTTGCAGCGGATCGATTAATTTAAATTCCTGTGCACCTTCTGTGTCCCTGCGGTTTTAATGGTGTTATTTAGTGGCTTGATTACCTTCCTTGTCTTTTTTATAAATATGTTTATTTATTTATATATATTTATTTATTTATTTTAATTCCTACATGATTACTGAGTTCTTGAGCGTAGTCAGTACAAGGACAGCTTGTATCGCTTTACAAAGCAGAGCACTAATATGCCTTATAAAAACTAAACACACTATCGTTAGTGATTCATTTTCATCATGGTTCAGATCTGTGAATCTATGTGGTGTTGGGAGAGATCCAAGTCCACGGAGGGTTGGCCTCTCGGCTAACCTCCAGAGCACGCTAATTGTTTAAGCGCGACCCCTGCTAAATGTGATCATTATTTAATGTCTCCGGGGCATTGTGCTTTATTCTCCAGTGTAAATACCATTTAGAATTTCATGGATGATGCTATACTAATGAAAGCGGTAGTCCTTCATTGCCGGTCTCGATTACGATATCAACAACACTAGAATTAGTTTATAGTTTTTTAGTTTTCTCAAAGTTTTGACTGTTTGACAATTATGAGATTAAGAGTAACTACACTTCTACCACACCACTACCTGATGTCAATTAGCCTAAAGATCCAGTAATAAGTATTTAGTGAAATGTGTAGTTTATCAGAATCCTATATTTTCTGGCAGATAGCTATGCTTAGTGTGTAACTCAGTTGAAGACAGTAAACCTAGCTTGAACTCTTTTTAACTTACGAAACAGACTGCTTGCTATTGTCGAGCTATCTTTTGCAATAAAAGTTTGCACACTAAGCGTGTTATTGTTATCCAACTGAATACATTTTTTCGCTACGGTTGAGAATGGAAATGGTAATGCGGCGCCCAGAGGCTTGATTTAAAAGTCATGGATTAGGAAGTTTGCACAACTGGTTTCTTTATATATTTCTTCCCTGATTTAGAGTGTGTAAAGTTGTAGCTGCAATAGGCTTAGTTTGTTCATTTTTAAATCAAACCTCATCCAATGTAAAAACTTCACCCATCTAACGGGTATAGATTCTCTTTCTCTGAAGTTAATGAAAGGGAGCGAGATTTTTTTAATCCAATGCAAAATGGAACAAGGGTAGGGGAGTCATCATTTTGGGGATGGGTGTTGTAAATAATTAGTTGTCCGAAACAAATTTCTGCTCTGTAAGTCGCCCAAAGTTTGTTAGCTAATTAACGTGTGTGCTGCAACTTAAGCTGTGGTGGTTGCAGGCTACACAATGCACTTATTTAGTAGCCTGCCAATTTGTTTATCAGTAATGAGAGTATCCTTTTCGGTTTGTATGCCTTTGCAGCACCGCAACATCATCTGCAAACACAAACACAAGAATATTTGCATAGTTAAATGTGAAGAGTTTTTTCACATTTAACCATGCAAAAAAAAAAAAAAACGTACAAACCATATATCCATGTAACGCCCAAACATTTTCAATGAAGGCACACACGATTTAACCTCTAGTGGTCATTGTCTAACCACAAGCCAATGTTGGTTTGGAATTGCCTCGTCAACATTTGTAAAGTGCCTTGATTACAGCTCAGTGCCAATACAGCAATACAGCCTTTTGTGAAAACACACTTCCTTAATTGTGATGGCCTACTCTGCATTGCCCCTCTCTTTAGAGTGCCCTTATGTGTGTGATATGCCCTTACCAGAAGACATGAATTCCCGTTTCCGACACTATTTTAATGTCACAGACAATTTTTCAGGTTGTTAGCGATGGAAAGCATAAAATGTGTTGTATCGGATACGCTATGTGGTATTTCTAGTGTGTTTGAATCTGTGGACTGCTGTCGCATGGTCTGCCAACTCCTACAACGTGTCCACACTTGACATTGATGAAGTATTTATGAACCCCTCTTCCCCGATACTGGGTGACCTTGACGCCAAGTTGTGAAGACAGCATGCTGTCAATTGGGTATGGGCTCTGTCCCCATTCCCAGTCCCATCCTGATCTTATGAGGCAAAGATCACCGAATTTGACATGGGGAAAACGTATCATTATGTGTTCCTCCCTCCTTCTTTTAATCCTTGTTCCTCTCCTCTGGTTGGCTGTAATACTTGTTCCTCTCCTCTGGTTGGCTGTGCTCAGGAGCGTCTGCTGTTGTCCTTGCTGCCAGCCCACATCGCCCGTGTGATGAAGAACGAGATCATTCAGCGCCTGCAGGGGCCCAACTTTGGCCAGATGGAGAACACCAACAACTTTCACAACCTCTACGTCCAGAGACACACCAACGTCAGGTATGTACATGAACCAACCTTTTTATTGTGATTATACAAAGAAAGACAAACTTGCAAGTTCTCTGCAGCTGAATTGGGGATGTTAGGCCCGGAACAGAGATTATCACTTCGAAAGCAGATACAACAGAAGTTTATATTTGAGAGAAAGTCAGATAATGACACAGGTAGGAATGAAAGGGACCACGAAAGGGGTAAAGTACCGTATTTTCCGCACTATGAGGCGCACAAGAGTATAAGCCGCAGCAGCTAAATTGAATGATGCGTACATATATAAGCCGCACTGGAGCCCGCCGCTTAAAGGTGGGGGGGGTGCGGACCGGTCATAGAGCCCATAGAGTTAAAGTTGGTGGATTGTAACCTGTAAAATCCAGCGATTTAGGAGGTCCCCTAGCGGCCGTTTGCTGTAAAAATCCTCATATTAGCTGCACCGTTATATTAGCCGCATAAAGGAAAAATGGGAAAAAAGGCGCGGCTTATAGTCCGAAAATTACAAGAACCTGTCTTAGTTCTGAGGGGTTATGCTTAACGGACCACAAGGTTGGGTGACTTAACTATCGTAACTGTCTCTCTTGGCCGTTCATATTTGCATTATTGTAAAATGACAAATTACACAGTTTCATATATTAAGCTGGGGATATAGTGTTAATATTTTGGATATATTTTCTCTTATCAATAAAAAAAATTAAGATTTATAAATAATACAATTATATAATTATTTTTTTAATTCTTCTTCCTTTTTATTCCATTTTTTATTTCTACTTGTGTCCTGTCCTTTGTGCTTTGACACCCGAATTTCCCATCTTGACTCCTAAAGCACCAGCCCTATCTCCTCCTCTGTGTTCTGTGTTCCCCAGCATCCTGTATGCTGATATCGTAGGCTTCACGCGGCTGGCCAGCGACTGCTCCCCAGGAGAGCTGGTGCACATGCTGAACGAGCTGTTTGGCAAATTTGATCAAATTGCCAAGGTAAGCACGCCACTACGAGTGAAAAACCGCCCTTTGTTGACCCCACCATTTTGTTAGCGGCGTTCAAGGAAATTCATTCAAGAAGGCCAGTGATCATTTGCAATCCGATCATTTAGATGAGCAGAGCTAAAGGGATGAGCAAAGTTATTGTTTACGAGTACTCTGGTGAACATTATGCAATGTTCTTAAGACTGATGTATCCTATGGAAATAATGATGATTTGTCCACTTATTGATCAGTATGGATTGATTTCTTCTTTATTTTATTGTTTCACAGGAGAATGAGTGCATGCGGATCAAAATCCTCGGGGACTGCTACTACTGTGTGTCCGGACTGCCTGAGTCCCTGCCCAACCACGCACGGAACTGTGTCAAAATGGGGCTGGACATGTGCGAGGCCATCAAGTAAGCACTTCTGTTTGCTTACCCGTTTTTTTTATCAGAATTGTTTTTAAATATGACATTTAGTAGTATAACGCTAATGTGATCATCACAGTCACACATCTGCTGGAGTTTTGTCTTAAAGGGGCTACGTGCAGTGGCGGTTCTAGACACATTTTACTAGGGGGGCCAAGGAGGGGCCAGTGTTTAACCAGAGGGGACCAAAATTCATTCATTAAATTCATCCAACATTTAATTTGAACAAGAGTTTATAACTTCAGCGGTCTGTATTTTTTTGTCAAACTATCTTAAATTGATGGAGCTAATGCCCTAAATCATCAATATCATATAAAACATTTTTTTTTACAAGTGTGCATGAGAGGTAGGGCCATAAAAAATGAAAAATAAAAAATACAGTACAGGTTACAACTGACAGTGTGTCAATGTGAAAAAAAAACTCCAGGTTACAACGAAGTGCAAAACAATGTGCCATTTCCTATTTATTTGATCAGTTTCAGTGTGGAGAAACTGTGTTCCCAAGAGGCTGTGCTTACAGGAAGGGTTACAGCAATCTTGCACAGTCTAAAGAGCTCAAAGAAAACTTCACTGTTCTACTGTTCTTTCCTCATTTCATGATAGCTGCTATTAGAAGAAAAATACGTAGGGGCATGCATTAGATTTCGTTGCATAACGATCCCTCCCTACGTAACACGGGCAGATAGCCTTCTACTCTTTACTCAAATGTATTTGTTATCCCAATGCAGCAGCCAAAACTGAGAAAATACGTGGTTAACATCACAACATTGTGTAACCTAGACCGAGCAAGTATACTGACATTTGGATACTCGCTTCTGCTTTGAGGAGTTTGCTTAGATATGATTACGTTTCTAAATACATCGAGACCAGACATTTACAAACTTAATTTCATCATCAGTGTGAGGAACTACATTAACACGGTTATGTGCAAGAACAACAAGTCACTTACGAAATTAAATCGTTTTGCTTACCTTTGACTCTTGCAACAGGAGAAATCGTGGCTCCTTTCTCCAAGAGTAGTCGCTGAGCTCTCATTAACCGAGTAGCAGCAGCACAGTGTTTGGGTTAGCCGCTCTAAGTTACCCGTGTAGAACTTTGCGTCAAATTATCTCCTTGAAATCAGCAGAATCCTAATTGTTTTATTTGGTCATCACGGGGGGCCACAGGGGGGGCCAGGGCCATGTCTACAGGGGCACTGGCTCCGTAGGCCCCAGTGTAGAACCGCCATTGGCTATGTGTACAATTAGTTTGCATGGCCTTTGTATTGCCTATTACAACGTCTATAAAACAGGAAACATCAAATGCAATGCTTCAGACCGGGGGTATTATTGGCTGTATCTGCAACCGCACTATACTCTTGAATTCATATTCTATTTGAATCGCACATGGAGAAGGAGAGAGATAAGGTGAAGGGAGAGATTGAGGGAGAGAGAGATTGAGAGAGAGAGAGATTGAGAGAGAGAGAGATTAAGAGAGAGAGATTGAGAGAGAGAGATTAAGAGAGAGAGAGATAGAGACAGAGAGATAGAGACAGAAGGGTTTGACATAGTATCTCTGTGTCAGTTCTTGAATGAGTTTAGGTTATTATTTCTCTGGTCCATAACAGCGCTGCTAGTCTCGGGTCAATTTATTAAACCACTGCATCATAGCAAGTGCTTTGGAGTAACATCAAATAAATGGGAAAAGCCACACAGGCAATTTGGTGTCTGCGCACTGTCACCTTTTCATCACCGCTTTTATTGCGGGGGTCCAAAGAAATCATCAGTTGTTCCCATCACACACACGGCCGTCTTCTGCCAAACCTTATATTGGTTCCAGTTCCACTTCCTAGTTAGCTGACTGCGTCACCCTCAGTGGATGATTCACCAGCAGACGCCTCTGTATACGGCCAGCGGGGAACACGAATCAAAGGTGGCTGCATGCATACTTTGAGCTCGATTTTTATGATCGCTCATGAGCGATTGGATGAGAAGAGTTATGCTTTATTGATCGCACACAGAGCAGGCCTCTGGGCATCACCGCTCGGAAGGTAATAAAAAAGGAGGGGCGGATATAGACACACGATATATACCCATGATGGCAACAAGGTTATAAATCTACAGGGAATCTCGCATCCATGATAATGAAAAACCACATGAAACAACCAAAATAAATAATGTTATTAGTTTTGATACGTCTGACAATGGACATCTGAGAGGGAGGAGAGACACAGCTACGATGGACAGGGGTTGCAACAGGGGTGGTGATGAGCACGGGCCTATGTCACGTTCTGCCTGCTTCGCTGTACCAGATTAGAAGGGGGGTTTGCTTTGTTGAACTTGGTGTGTTTTAATGATGGCAACTTGGGAATCGACTCGCAGCGGCAGAGTTTGACATAACAGATCTTAAACTAATGAAATGCTTATATATAGCCATAGAGCAACAAAAATGTAAGAATGGAAACCGCCTTTAAGCAATCCAGTCTACCTAGGATTCCCGGGAGTCTTATTAGGCATGTGGGTGTGGGTCAGGAATTGCCAGGGGTCTTGAATGGAAGGGGATGTTTCCTCCCTGCTTCCGACCACATTTATGGAGGGCTTTTTGGGGATACGCATTACGCACCGACCTATAAGCTACATGCTGCAGAATTACAAACTGCACTCTTTAATTGCAGAGCCTAACATTTTTCAATCCAGTGATGAGGACTATGAGGAGTTCCATTGTTGTTGTTGTTGTGGTTGTTTTTCTTCTTCTTCTTCTACTCCTTTTTCTTCTTCTTCTTCCATTCATTCTCGTCCCTTCAACACTTACCCCAGTGATCAATGTGAAACAATTCATGGATGTATCTGGAGAAAATTATGAAGTTTGTGTGTGAAACCACCTTGATGTTTATTGAAGTGGAAAGGCCACACTTTATTTCAATTTACACGCCCAATTTGAGCTATAGTAGATAAGTAGCCTAGTCTAGTATTGAGTGCATTTTTCATACATTTAATGGTCGTGCGGGTCTTGAAAGCATTGCGTCATCCCCTTCACAGTGTGGTACTACTGGCGTTTCGCTAGGGTGCTTTTTGAATCACAGCTCCTGTAACATCTCAAGCGGTGATGAGGATGCTTACCTACTTTATTAAAGAAGCTGTTCCATTAAAATACCTGATGTGCAGCCATTTACACAGCACACATTTATCTATTCAAATTTCTTTAGAAGTGCCCAGAGGGACGCAAATGTGCAAGCAATCCCAATGTACACAAACTCCTTTTACTTTTACTGTCTTGGTGGCGGTTTTGGGATAGTTATTGTTCTGCAGCCTAAATACCGGTATGTTTTCTATTTGCGTTGCCAATCAAAGGGCATACAAAGCTGGAATTCTCGTCAGATGATGAAAAGTGCAGAGGAACGAACACTCCGAGGAAAGGTGGGGATTTTCTGTCCTCTCAATGAAAGCCTCCATTAAAGGCCACAACAAACACAACAAAGATGATATAATCCACACTGCAAACACATCCACAAACCTCTCTCTCTCTCTCTCTTTCTCTCTCTCTCTCTCTCCCTCTCTCCCTCTCTCTCTCTCTCTCTCTCTCTTTCTCTCTTTCTCTCTTTCCCTCTCTCTCTCTCTCTCTCTCTCTCTCTCTCTCTCCCTCTCCCTCTCTCTCTCTCTCTCTCTCTCTCTCTCTCTCTCTCTCTCTCTCTCTCTCTCTCTCACTCACATATAATTAAGTTTGGTCTGGATCAAACGGGATCGAGTTCAAATGGTGTGTTGTCAGATAGGGTCCCCTCGGGGGTGGCGTCAGGTCTTCGGTGCACCTTCAGTGTACCGCCTGCGGTGTCAGTGTCCCTCTCTGACCCTGCCATGCCACCAGGTAAACACAAAGCCACCGGAGGAGGGGGTGATGACAAGAACAACGTGTTTGTGTATGTGTGTGTGTGTGTGTGTGTGTGTGTGTGTGTGTGCGTGCGTGTTTGTGTGTGTGCCTGCGTGTGAGTATCCGTCTGTCTATCTGTCTGTGCGTGCGCGTGTTCGTGTGAGGCGCGACGGATACCGAAATTTAAAGAGCGAACAGAGCAGGGCGGAGATGTTAAAGGTTTTGCACCCGCCCTTTAACCTACCCCCACTCCGAAGGAAGACGAGCTGGCGTGGCCCTAGGCGGTCTGGGCGGGTTGTTTTCTCAGTGCTCTGTTGCTCTGGTCTGAGGCAGCTCTGTTTTGTCAGGTTGATGTTTATTCTATGGGAGCCTGATTCACAGTCACGTATGCGTCCCTGTCGCGGTGGTTGTGGAGATAATTATAAGACACAGGAAGCGGGATCAGGTCACTGCTGTCTAATGAGACACAAACGCACTCACAAACACTTACATCTCCAGCACTCTGAGCATGGGGGGGGGGGGGGGGGGGGGATTAGATTTGGAATCAAATCTAATAGTTTGCCCATGGGAATCCAATGGGTACCTGTGTGTGTGTGTGTGTGTGTGTGTGTGTGTGTGTGTGTGTGTGTGTGTGTGTGTGTGTGTGTGTGTGTGTGTGTGTGTGTGCGTTTGTGTGTGTGTCCCCCATATTATCACATTGCAATTCCATTCTGTGGCCTGACCCTGCAGTTGAAAACCAATCGTGTCTGACGGCCAGAGTATAATATCTGTCAGATCATTCAGAAGGAATCTATCTATTTACAATCAGACCCCTTATTGGTCATTTCACGCCCATCGGCACACATGTTACACACAGGTTAGTCTTCTGCCTAGCTAAATAGACCTTTTGTGTGGGAATATGGTGTCGTGCTTCTAGCTCGACAACGACGAAGAGAGTGTGTGGTTATACTGGGCTACATTTCTCAATTGACTTTACCTGCGAGCGCGTTCTGTATTTACTGCTTGTTAGCCATGGCTCACCCTCTGATATACCCGTTTCAGAATAAAAGAGAAAACGGATGGGATAAGAATAAAGACATCAACGTCCAATGTTTTAAAAAACGGAATTGAAAATAATGTAAAGCCCAAAACATCCAACATCGATTCCTTATGCTCCTCTCTCAGCATGGTGGATGGATGCTTCGTGACAAACCCACACCAACCTCGGTCTTAGACCACAGGATGGAGAGAGAGACACAAGGGCAGGGGGGCTAGGGGGGTCCAGGAGGTCTGCTGCGTGTATTGCTAGCAAGCGGGGACAGCCAGATACCCCTGCACGTGCTTGCAATGCCCTCACAGACGTGCATGTGTGTACTTAATAGCATTCCCAGTGTGTGCATATATGTAGTGTACACACGCACACGGACACACGTACACACGCATGCACAGACACACGCACACACAAGCACGCACACGCCCATTGCTTTTAAGCACACAGTGTGTCAAGCAACTGGACCCTAATTGCTGGTTTCCTGTGTTTAAGCCTGACCTTTAGGGCTGGACTTTGTCTGCATCTGTTGCTAGGTGATGGTTAGTATTTATTAAATGGGAGGCTGTTGGGAAGGCAGAGAACAATATGGGCAAAGGTTATGTGAGTCCCTCTCCCACCGTGACTTAATAGGTCATATTAGGCTCAAGTTCAGCTTTGTGTAAAACGACGATGGCAATGTCATATCATCATTCCTTTTTGGGTTGTTTTGGGCTGAGTTGGGTTTGAATTGTTTATCCGAGACTGTATACAAGACTCAGTGGAATAATCTCGCCTGACTCAATGCTCCAGGTATTTTTTTTACCTGGAGCTTAGCATTTTTCCATTTCCATTTAGCAAACGCTTTAATCCAAAGTACGTAAAGGAGTAGGCTATGCAGAGTCCAGGTGAACTCAGAACAAGTGAGTCATAAGTCTCTTGCAGAAGCCGGTGAGCGACTTTTGGACCTGACATCGACAGGGAGCTCGTTTTACCATTGCAGTGCCAAAACAGATGAACCCATCATTTTGTGTGACTAATGTTGACAACCATTTTTTAAATTGGTCCAGTTTTGAGCGAGAGCATGAGCACAGTGCCCTGTCAATTTACATTCTCTAAAAGTGGCTGTTTTTGCAAGTGACATGCTCAGATTGTAATTACAAGTGTCCGAATCTCGTTTTGAGAAGATAATAAAAGAAACGTGGGTGAGAGTTGGAGAGAGGACGGCCGGAAAAAGAGTTTGTCGTGTTGGACTACAGAAAGCGTAGCGTAGTGTTGTCTTATTTGGGTCAGGAAGGGTCGAGATCTCAGAGCGAGTCTTTTAATTTAGTGAGATTTGGTTAGAAACTATAACAAACAGACCGGATCTAGCAAATGGTGAACGAAAAGAGGTTGTGCCATACACTGATAAAACCAGTTTGAGCCTGTCCATGGCAAAAACAAGCACTTTTAAAGGACATGCATCAATGGGACACTATTGCCCGATAGGGTAGGGTTACATTGCAGCCCGCTTCTCAGCTGCAATGGCTGAAGCCCTCTAAACTAGCTTATTGCTCTAAACTAAACCAATTAAAAATAAACGTTTTTTTCGAATTATTCACTTAAACCGAAAATGGTGGGAATATATTGCCTAAGTAGAAAAATATCTACCCTTCAAGAGATTCCGAGTTTAAACCAGCCAGAGGCACTTTGGTAAACAAAACACGAATAAACACAGTTATCGATAAAAATGAAGGAACAATCCACTGGTTTCGCTCTCTTGCTGTAGAATTTTAATTTGTCAGTGATTAACCCCTTTTTGTGTCAGTTGTCGCTGCATAGCAATTTGGAACAGGAATGTCACTGAACAGTCTCAGAGATAGCGGTTAGGATGACAGTTGCTAAAACCGTACACTCTATCTACGCAGATTTAGAGATAAAGTAAAATTTAAATATATGAAATAAACGTAAATCAACTCTTCCAATTTTTTCTTTGGTTGAACAGTAAATGGCATTTTCGGTGAATGAAAGACCTGTGCATTGTTTCCCATGTTTAATGTACAACACCTTGTTGTACGTCGATAAACATTGAGCTCAGCTGAGGCTGATTGCGCTGTTGCATTATGTTCCGTTGTGTAACAGGAAAGTTCGAGACGCCACCGGCGTTGACATCAACATGCGTGTCGGAGTGCATTCTGGGAACGTGCTGTGTGGCGTGATCGGGCTTCAGAAGTGGCAGTATGACGTGTGGTCACATGACGTCACACTGGCCAATCACATGGAGGCAGGAGGTGTACCGGGGTGAGACGGCTGCTCATAATGACCCCATTGAATCAAACCGTTTCCACAATGGCCATGATTTCTTTGTAATACAATTTTTAATTCACAAAGTTGTTTAACACATGCGAGGGCGAGCTTGTCAAAAGGACCTTTGTCGGGGATGCTTGCACCATTTTACGTTGGTTAAATTGAATATATTGAAGAATCTAATCTCAAATCAACAAGTCTATATCATGGCCACGACCACAGAAATTAGGCTCTGAAAAAATACGCTATCACTCAATTTGCCTATTGGTGTCTGGCTCAAGACCCAACGGTGAGTGTCTGGAGTCAGAACACACACGTTCATTTTTTAACGGCACCAATGACACCACCGCCTGTGTCCCTCCGGCCAGGCGAGTCCACATCACCTCGGTGACGCTGGAGCACCTGAACGGGGCGTACAAGGTGGAGGACGGGGACGGGCAGGAGAGAGACCCCTACCTGAAGCTGCACGGGGTCATCACCTACCTGGTTATCAACCCTAAGGTAGAGCTAAATGCCAAGTACTAACATTGTTAGGTTAACCCATTCCCCGTATACATTCGCCCTAGCTAGGAGAAAATGCTCCACAATGCTAAAGACTATTTTTAAGTGCAAGAATGTACTACATACAATAAGTGAGTACATTAAGTGCCAGGGCGTACAACATACACTAAGTGCATACATTAAGTGCCATACACGACACGTGACATCATGTTAAATTAAAACTGACAAGTCACATCACGTTCAATGAAAGCAGACCAGTGACATCATGTCCAATGAAAACAGAACAGTGACATCATGTCCAATGAAAACAGACCAGTGACATCAGGTTCAATGAAAACCGACCAGTGACATCATGTCCAATAAAAACCGACCAGTGACATCATGTCCAATGGAAACAGACCAGTGACATCATGTCCAATGAAAACCGACCAGCGACATCAGGTTCAATGAAAACTGTATGGAAACCACTGCTTCCCACCCACCCTCCGTCCATCCAGGTGGAGCGTCGGAGCCCCCAGCAGCACTACCGGCCCCGCCACACGGTGTACGGGGCCAAGATGAGAGCCTCGGTGCGCATGACCCGGTACCTGGAGTCCTGGGGGGCCGCCAAACCCTTCGCCAACCTGCACCACCGGGACAGCATGACCAACGAGAACGGCAAGATCAACACCGTCGTGAGTACAGGAGTCTGGGAAGGAAAGCGCACAAAAGCAAACACAAAGGTGCTTCAAGGCTGATTGGATCAAAAGGATCCAAAAGGATCCAATCCATTTTAAAAAGTTCCTCTTTTAAAATGGAGAGATAAATGGCTCCCCCTTTGTTTTCGTTCCAATTTTAGTCTATCCTTACAGAGTGAACTCAAATTGAGCTCAATTTTAGTGTTTTTTTGCCGCCGATTACAAAAGCTAACAAGGGCTCAGTTTGGCTAAACCCTGATTCTTCTCCCTTTTCCTTTCTCTCTCTCTCTCTCCCTCTCTCTCTCTTATATCACTTCTGGTTTGTCAGGACGTGCCAATGGGGCAGTACCATTTCCAGCGGAGATCAGAGAGGTAAACTGCCGATTTAACAACATATCTGCATAATCCAAGGGGCATGCTAGATTATTCCCTAGCATGCAGCCCTGGCAGATTTAGTTTAGCTACGTCTGCCATGCTGCAGGCCTAGTTGCTTGCGGGCTGAATAGGCAGTGAAATCACGAGAATGTCTTTGTTCTCTGTCTTTTCCCGCTGTGCGACGCAGAACCAAGTCCCAGAAGAAGCGCTTCGAGGAAGAGCTCACAGAGAGGATGATCAGGACCTTTGATGGGATCAATTCTCAAAAGTACGCGTTCTGGGGTATTTATGATGCTTAGTGAGATGGAGCATGAGAGATAAAACAGGGTATGTGGGTTATGCACCATCGTGGGAGGCCCCTGCTTTTGATGACGCTGTGCATATGAATGTGTTTGATGATTAATGGAGTAAGATACTAAGTAATTTACTAAATGTAGAGTTAAAAAATAGCATAATCACAATTCCCTGACCTGTTAATTATACAAAAGATAGGTAGTATGACTTTGTAGCTAAACTCACTTTCATCCAAAAAAAACAACAATATATGTTCCAATCTGTGTTTTCTCGTGTCTCCAAATTGTTCTTTAATTACGTACTTTCAGACAATGGCTTAAATCCGAAGACATCCAAAGAATATCGTTATTCTTTCACAACAAGTCCTTGGAGAAGGAGGTAAGACACACACACGCACGCACGCACGCACGCACGCACGCACGCATGCACACACACACACACACACACACACACACACACACACACACACACACACAGGCAGCATCTGGCAGTGGCTCGGCGTTCCGGTTTGGCACAGCCGCTCGGAAGGAAAACCCTGAAACGCATTGACACCCACACCCACACCCCTACTTCCCCTGAAAGCCCTGGCACATCACAGGCATAGCTGCCATGTCTGCCGAGTGAAACACACTGAAAGTGAGCCGTGGAGGCCGATGGCGAACACATCGCGGTTCTCAACCTGAGGGGAAGTGACTTATTTTCCTTTCTGACGTTCCAGTACCGGGCGACAACTCTGCCGACTTTCAAGTACTACGTGACCTGCGCCTGCCTCATCTTCTTCTGCATCTTCATCGTGCAGATCCTGGTCCTGCCAAAGTAGGTGTGCTCTGTTTCGTCTCGACCACGGATGATGAATACGAGTGAGTTGAGTTTGGCTCTCGGCTCATCTCTAAGGTGCCTGGACACTCCTTACGGTTAACCGGTTAGCCAGCATCCGATCACTGATTTTTTTTGCCTGTCTGTATGTATGTTTGTATGTCAATTATGGCACCCATTGCCCTCCCGATCATCCCTGGATGGAGGGATCCCCCGCGCTTAGTCTCTTCTCAATATTTCTTTCTTGCAAAGGGAGTGAATTGAATCGAGAGGACCCCTGGATTTTAGCTGGATTTATGTCTATGTCTGTTTTTGTCTGCAGAACGACCATCTTGGGGATCTCCTTCGGGATGTCTTTCCTCACGCTCTCACTGATCCTAGTCATCTGCTTCATCGGACACTTCCTGGTGAGGAGCCGGCTCCGGCCAATCAGAAGGGTACCCTTCCGCGGTTATGTATTGTGCCTGACACGAGCTGTACTCTGTGGTCATCTGGTGTACCATCCGTCCATGTTCAAATAGATTCTAATTTACGCAGAGTCATATCATAGCTATGATCAACAACCTGCGCCAAAAAAACGTCTTGCATCCAAATGCTAATGCATAGATGCAAAAGCATAGCTAATGCTGCTATCCATTTGGATGGTACGCTGGTACGAACTACGAGCTTCAGCGAGAAGGTGACGTATTTCCCTTGCTCCAGCCTTCCAGTTTGCCATTTGTGTTTTTGTCGAGCCACGAGGGGGAGTAGTAGCAGGCTAATCATCATTAGCAACATAGCCTCTTTAGCAAACCAGCTTCAAAACAAAACTTTACATTGAATTGCACGCAAAGCAAGACCGTGCAATGCATATACTGGTGACCGGATTAAAGCAGCAATGAGTGCGTAAGAGGTTTTAAAAACGACATTAAAACCACCAACGTGGTACAAATAGAAAGAAAATACATCTCATCCCCCATTAACTATGGGCGCAGCCATCTACTTTGCGAGTTGTACAGCTCTGCTCGCTCTACTTTGAAAGCGACGAGATACTACGACCAAAAGGGGGCGTGCCTCAGTGAAATGCTGCAAGAAAGCTGGGAGATTTGCGACTTTACCACTTCGTAAATCCAAATGGATAGCAGCATAATATCTTAGCATGCCATGTCCTTACACACAGCCGGCTAGTGTGTCGGAACCCTAACTATAAATGCTCCCTAAAGAGCTAGCTGTCGCCTTGCATGGATTTCTCCGTCATCGATTTGTTAATGTTTCTATGAAACGTTGTAAGTCGCTTTGGATAAAGGCGTCTGCTAAATGCCATTAATGTAAAATAAAGATACCATTTTGTCCCACGCCTCTCGTTTTACTTGCCATTTTGTGGATGACGAGATCCAATTCAGATTACGTTTCTTCTGATTGTTAAGGAGTCAGCTTGGGGTTCCCGCTGCCATCCCTAGCCCTCCACGTTGGACAAAATCTGGTTGTGATAGAGAGCAGAATGAAATTAAAAAAAGGATAAAGTTGAATAACAGAGAAAAGCTATTCAGCCCCGGGCTGTAACAGGGTGACTCATTCTCCTCCAACAAAGACGTGTCCCTGGTTGTTGCTCTGTTCTGGTTAACTGGCTCCTGTGAGAGGATCCTGCTACCTTGCTCTTGTTTGACACGTTGCCCACAGCGGCAAAACAACGGATTTAGAGACTCTCAGACTCTGTTGCATTTTCTTTTCTTTCTTGGTGTTCCTCTGTGGTTCACTTTCTTGTTTACAACACAATAGCTGTCACTTCTCTATATATATACATCTGTGTGTACGTTCATGTGTGTTCATGTGTGTGTGTATGTATGTATATCCACTTTTTCAATCGAGAAAAGGGAGAAGCAAAAACATACAAACAACATTGCAGCACATAAAGCCAAACCAAATCTTTTTACCAGGTTGAACAACTTTTTTTCCCTATTTTCACATAAGAAATCAATAAACACAAGACCAGAAGGGTGAAAAAGGAAGCCATATTAACGGGACACGTTCAGACACTCACTCCATCTATCTCATGTAGATAGATATCAGGATGCGACGATGAGCCACACTATCACTGTGGTTCTGTATTTCTCTCCTATCCATATAACATAAATATCTATAATTATCCACCGCTGTTTTGTTGTCCTCCATCAGAAGACTGAGGACAGCTCAGAGATGAATGGGCAAACGATTCAAGCTCTGACTGTTATCATTATCTTCCACAGTCGAGAGACTCAACAGCTACAGGCAGGGTCAGACACCGGAAAGCAGTTGTCCTGAACTGGGCGTACTAAAGCTTAGAGTCGAACCGTCTGAGCTCTGAGCTAGTAAGTGAGTTGACATTTCAGCGCCCCTCGCTAAATGTACATTTTACAGAGCGAGAAATTAAAAGCCACTCATGATAAATTGCGGCGGTGCAATTAGTGCCTTCATTTGAATAGCGTGGCCAAACACTGAGTCAGAAAGCTGTTATGTCCGACTCTGTTTTTCCATTTACTAATGGAAGCCAGAAGCGAAAAGAAAGAGGGGGGGGGGGGGGGGAGTGTGAAAACCAGAGCCTTCTTTGGGACTGATGTGTGCCAATCTTTCCTTCACACGTTATTTGACATTGACTGCACTGAACATAACACACTATTACCGTCGGTGATGAGTTGAAATGTCTTTACAAATTGAGCCTTCGGTCAATCACGAAACACTTATTGTTTATAGTGCGGGTTGTGCAAACGGTCCAATTGGAAAGAGGACTCTTTTATTCTAAATGATTGATGTGTGAGCAATGTGTGCGCTTGTGACACACGTGTGCACGTGGGAACATGTGTCTGTGCTCACCCGTGCACACGTATGTATATTCACACATTTATATGCATTCACACGTGCACAGACGCTAACGTGCACACATGAACACGTGCAAACCTGCGCACACGCGCTCACGTGCACACATGCCTGTTGCCCCCAGCACTGCAGTAAGAGCACGTCGGCCTCGTGGACCTGGTTGCTGCGCTCGTCCGGTATCATCGCCAACAAGCCGTGGCCCCGCATCACGCTCACCATGACGACCACCGCGCTCATCCTGGTCATGGCCGTCTTCAACATGGTGAGGCGCCGCAGTTGTCCGTCACCGCGACCGTAATCCGCTTCACACGGCAGCGGATTACGGTCGCCCCCGGTGACCCCCTTGACGCTCAATAGCCTCTCGCCTTAATGGGCGAGGGTGTGTTTAGACGGTCGGTGGGGGAACGTGTGAGGATTGGGGCGGCGGCCGGATGTATGTACTTGGAATAATAGTAAAAAAGAGTAGAAGCGGATCAGAGGAAGTTTGTTCCATTTCTTCTCAGTGTCAGAATTAGCTGCTTCAGTTTTAGAAATTTAAAAAAATTAATTAAAAAATTCTATTCGCTTGCATGCTATGGTTTAGGGCTATACCCTAACCCTAGGTCCCAAGAAGTCTGAAATACTCTCAGTCAAATTATTTTATTTTTATTTGTATGCACATTATAATAACTGAATTAAACATGATATGGAGGCCTAAGATACAGGACTTGGATATAGTTGCATGTGCCTGGGGTTACTCTAACCTTTTTGAGATGCTAATCCACTGACTTCAGGCAAGTGGATGGAACCAAGGATAACTGTTGACTCAAACTTCCTCTTCAGACTTCCTTCCTTCCTCTCAATATTCTCATCTTCTGCAATGTGTTAAACATCTGGAACAAGAAAACAATGAAATGGACTCCAGTTAGCTTTAAGTCGTAGAATTTTGTGACTTTACAAGTATTTTATTTCCACACTGCCATTTCTCTTGTACGTAGTTCTTCTTGGGGGAGTCTGTGACCTCGCCTGTTCCGGTTTATAATTCATCCAATGAGACGTTTTTTTACAACAATGGACAACCAATGAGCTCCATTGATAAAAATGGCTTCTACCTCCCGGTAAGTTGTGTATAGTAAACATACATCGGAATAATGCATGTGTGAAATCAAGTTAAGTGCATCAGTGTATCTTTTTAATAACAATTGAAACCCCTGCCAAGTCAATTGCGAGTGTGTTTATATGTTGTGTTGCTGTTTGTCTATGTGTGCGTCTACATGTTAACGTTTCTCTCTCAGTGTCCTCTGCTAGTTATAAAACAACTTGTGTAGTATTCAGCGTTATATATATATTCAGTTAAGCCCACTTTGCTAAATGGAGCAATTTGGGTCAAGTAGTCGACCTGAGGAAGCCAGACTCAGAGGATCTTCCCTCTACCTCTATCTTCCTCCTTTTTGAACTCCAGCCTTAAACATCTTAAGATATCCAACCCATCTTCCCAATCTCTCTTATCTCCTGTACTCTGCGTCTGCCCGAGGCCGTTCTGCTTGATTCCTAGCTGCTCCACCATGGCATTGGCTCATGTTCCCAGGAGCGGTTGGCCTCTGCATCCCTTGTGGTGTGGGTCTGTGGGTTTCAACCCTCTGAGGATTGACCTCCTCCCTCGTGGACGGTGATGGAAGTATAGCAGCAGCCGTACACTGGATACAATCGGTTGCCACTCTCTCGCGTGGCATCCGATGAATCATTTACGAAATGCTAACACGAGAGGATTTTGAAAGGCGCGCTTCTTCAATGGGCTGTTTCTACAGCAAAACAGGCTGCACTAGTTTTGTCTGACTACTTTGATCGGGACTGAAAGTCCTTCTGCATATGTCGGCAGAAAGTGCTGCTGTTTTGGAGGGATGCCGCATACCTCTACCCGCACTCTTTTCATTTATAGATCAGCTTGGTTTTTAGCTCAATGCCTACTTAGCACGCAACGTTGTTTATTTAAAATAGCCTTGGGTGGACTGTTTCACACGCCCTTTATGGCCTAAAGAACGATCCGTTCCACCACTTATCTCGGGAATGGGAGGGTTGGGCGCCAGTGTTTTTCTCGGTGCCTCTGAGATCACCATTCAGATGTTAATGTCTGTTTGTAATGTCTGAAACAGCTGCTGTATCAGATCGGCTGTGAGATAACATGGGAGCTTTTTTGGCCAATTCCAACAAGTGATCTGCGCGTAACACATAAAGCAATGATCACAATACTTTCTAGTAGTGACTCCATTACCACCTTCATTTAGTCTGTTAAAGTGTTTCTTACTCGTGGAATATTTGCCCGCCCGGCAGGATTTTGAGTCCTGATTAACAGTTTTAAGATGATTTACTCATTAGACTGAGTTATTTTTTGTAAACACCCATTTGAAAAGTCTTCAAATATTTTAAGCGTCTTTGAAACAAGCATAAAAGGCTGAGTGCCTTTTAATCTCAAGACTCAATTATGGACCCTTCGCTGAAAGTATTGCTCTGCCAGCCGTTTTAACATCAGCAACATATAGCAACCCTCTCCTTCTCCTTCATTCCCTCCCCCTCCCCTCCAGTACTTCATCTACAGTTGCATTCTGGGCCTGATCTCCTGCTCGGTGTTCCTGAGGATCAACTACGAGCTGAAGATGATCATCATGCTGACAGCCGTGGTGGTTTACAACATCATTATACTACAGACGCACGCGTCCCTGCTGGATGAATACAGCACGTTCCTGTACAGGACGGAGACGCTGGACAGGTGAGCGGGCGAGAGTCGATGGATAAGGGTGGGAGAGAGAGAGAGAGAGAGAGAGAGAGAGAGAGAATCTGCTAAGCTGGGTTCAGGAGAGAGGGGGGGGTAGAGAGAGAGAGGGAATTTATGATCGACGAGAGGCATGGATGGAGATTGGAAACGGTGTGCGCAAACACACAGCCGCTGAAACATTTCTCTCTCGCTGATCGATGCAATGTCACGGCGGCGCAGCCAGCAATGCTTGATCAAACAAGAGTTAGCACTCTGTATCCATCCCCGACCCCCTCACACCCCGCGCCCCCCTCCCCGCTACGGCGAGGGTCCGCGTCTCGTCCCGTCGCCCGCCGTCTTCACCGTATCGCCGTGCGTCACTCGGTCGCCCTACTTTGTACCTTCCTGCTCTGAGGTGTTGCCTGTGAATGGATCCAGGCAAAGGTTAGCGTGAAGGGGATTCGGTGTCTTAGCAAACATCGACTTTGAGAAGGGCCAACGCAGAGCCACTGGATCCCAAGACCTTGAGTCGGATAGGGGTCTTTCGTAGTGCCATGCTCTTTGGCAGTTAATGCACCGATTTCCATGTCCGTTCAATTATTCCCTTCCTGCGTCGAGACGTATCAGCATAACGAACTGATCAGTCGCAACGTGTTATTGGTCGAGCACTAGAATTTTTTTTAAAAACATTTATTTTTTTCGCAACCGGTATATCTTCCATTGCAAAAAGGCATCAACACTTGAATTAATGAGTTTTTAATATGCTGGCCTGGCTCAGACCCAATATAATCACGTTATCCCCTTAAAAATTCATCCTAAATGTTCCGAACATGCAGCGAGAAACGTCAGTTTGCCACCCCCATTTTCCCTGCATATGGTGTCCTGCCTTATCGGACACCTTCCTAGCGATAGGCTCAGGCCACAGTCATTGTCTCCCTATAGTCTTGACACCCAGGGGGGGTGACTGTCTTCTGGTCGACATAAGGTCAATGAAATGTGAACAAAATGTCAATGCCAGGTCTGGGAAGAACCTTGTGTGTGTGTGTGTGTGTGTGTGTGTGTGTGTGTGTGTGTGTGTGTGTGTGTGTGTGTGTGTGTGTGTGTGTGTGTGTGTGTGTGTGTGTGTGTGTGTGTGTGTGTGTGTTGGAGTGTGTCGCATCACCATTAGAGGATGTGACACATGATCGAAATGCATGTAGACCAGGGACATACAGAAGCCGTAAAAGCCATGAATATATAAGATAACCTCGCCATTGCCATCGTCTAAAACCCACCGATCCGGACCTGCATTGTCCATCGTTTCCTTGTCACGGTCCATGAGCGGCTAAACGGGAAAGAGATGGGAAAACCTTGGTGTTGGCTCTCAGGGAAAAGGTTAGAGAACATGGGAGAGTGATTGTGTACCGAGACCTTAGGACACTGTCCAGAATAATGGTGTTACTGGAGTGGGATACGAATGATTGACTATTGTTCGATTGCCGGGCAAAAGCAAACTGTGTTCCATTTTGTTGACACTTCAGCTTCAAGCATCAGGATTTCTCTGCGATTTAGTTGAGTTTTTTTAGACTTCGTCTTTCAGTGGTACTTTCAAATCAGTACTTTGACGCATTATTGTTTATTGATACCCTTCACATGCTGATGTAAATATGACAACTTTGTATTAACAGAAAACGAGGTAAACCACTCTCTCTCATGGTCCGACAGGCCTCATACAGGCCATGTTATCAAACTGGTACTAGCGTCAAGGCCAATGTTTCAGAATGTATTTTGGTAATATTTGACATTGTTTGGTGTTACTAGCGTGCAGCCGCTCGTACGATTAAATATGCCGGGATAGAAAATAATGGGTGTCGTGGGTAGTCGTGCTCCTCAGTCTGCCGGTAGAAATTCTGATACCCGAAGACGAGCCACATGTCAGGGCATAACCCGAGTGACAGCCCTGACAGAGTGACAGCTGGGAAAAGGGCACTCTGTTAGCCAATCATGACGGCTGGCTGCAGACTGCTGGCTTGATCCTCTGGGGTATTCCCTTTATTTATTCCTTGGCGCCATGTCATTCTCCACTGCACTTTTTTCTCTTTTTGTTTCATTTTGTCGTTTAAACTGTCACTGTCAAAAGTGAGGCCAATTTCCACAAAAACAGTAGAACATTACAGCACTGAAGCATGAGGAATCCTTTTTAACTCTATGTACCTTTTCTATTTAGTTGATCTTTCTTTTCTCCTTTCTATGGTCCTCTATCGAATCTTCAACCCACATTGATTCTTCCCTCCCCCATTCACCTATCTCTCTCTCACGTGGGACTGTTCCTCTTCCTCCCCTCTCTGCCCTAGGCCCGGTGTTCTCAAAGACCTGAAGACAATGGGCTCTATCTCCCTCTTCATCTTCTTCATCACCCTTCTTGTGCTGGCCAGACAGGTAGGTCCACAGCATGGCTGCCCTGACACTATCGTCCTCATCTCCACCCATCCATCTAGGGCCTCTGAGACTCCTTTGAACTGTGCATCCATTGTTTGCATCCATTTTGTTTTGTAACATTGACTGAAAGAAGACCTACTGTCCAACCAGTAGGGCAGCGAGTGTTAAAGGGGTTGTGTTTCTTCGGACGAATGTACTATTGTAAGTCGCTTTGGATAAAAGCGTCTGCTAAATGCCCTAAATGTAAATGTATTCAGCTGTCTATATATAATATTTAAAAATACACGTTCATTGCATATCGTTTTTACAACCTATTAACGCCAACGACAAAATGGCTCCTAATGCGTCAGAACCAGCAGGGAGGAGACGTCAAACACTTCGGTCACTTCAGTCAGAAACCATTCGCCACAGGTGTTTCTAACAGTGATTACGGCTCTGCTACTTTCATGTACCAGGGCGCAGGTTGAATTATCTTTTATAATGACCGTTTCCTCTTTGAAGGGTCTATCCCCGCCGTTAAACGGATGGCTAATTTAAAATGTTATGAAAAGGGTGCAGGACTGGAACAAATAGGATCATGTTTGTGATCTGCCAGGCTTATGAATGGTCCCATTGGTCAATGAGGTGTGAGGTTCCTCCGTATTCCAGACGTCCTGCCTCAATAACATCCAGGAAGTGATAGTGGCTGTTTCCGAATGTGCACGTATCCAAACATTTGTCACCGTTTTGACTACACACAGTGAACACAAAAAACAAAAAACAAACCTGAATTGAAGGAAAGTACAGATTACCGGGGACTTTAAGAGACTTATGCAAATGCTGTGAAAGCAGACCTCTGAGAGCCTGCTTATTCCCCTTCCCTTGACACAGGTTCCTGCCACTGATTAATGGCCGCCAGGCTGCTCTGGGTTGTGTTGCTGTGAGAGTTACCTGCTGTGGGAGGCTGGGACCACAATGTCTGGGTTTTTATCTTTTTACAATGCTTCTGGTGGCCTTTAGCAGACTTTTTATGACATATGGGCCAGACTCCCCCTGGAATGGCTGAAACCGGAGTGTGCAAAGTCGAGGCTGCCTACGTACTGTTGATGGTCTTCAGGCCAACTGGGTCTGCATTCCCTACAATGAGACGCAGTGAGGAACCATGAGGCTTGGACACTGTGCCTTGAGGGGTACTGTAACTGACACACGCATGGAGCGACAGTAATAACAAGCAAAAGTCGACAGAAGCACGGAGAACGGTGCAGTGCACATATTCACGCATCATATACAGTGAATCGAGACGAAGCTAGTGAAGCTTACGACTGTGTGTGGTGTGTGTGTGTGTTTCTCTGTCTGTGTGTGTGTGTGTGTGTGTGTGTGTGTGTGTGTGTGTGTGTGTGTGTGTGTGTGTGTGTGTGTGTGTGTGTGTGTGTGTCACTTTTGTCTCCTGGTTTCGTCAAACTTCTGTCTCTGTCTTACAACTGGTTTCCGCGGAAACCAAAGAAGTCACAGAAGCACATATATTTCCCATCGGGTGATCCTAGGGTATTCTCAAATACCCTAGGTAGGTATGAAGAAGCCCCGCCACGTCAAAACAGATGGCTTCGTAATCTTAATGTGCTACTGTTACTCTAAGCTAGCATCCGACTAAGTCAATGTTATATCATTATAAACAGTGATTAAACAAACATGTATTGTGTTGTTGCGTGTCTGTGTGTGTCAGGGAGTGTGTGTTTAACATGTAGCCTTGAACAGAAATGCTTGTAGGCTCTCAAAAAGGGGAGCAGAATCCACATGGACGAGGATACCGGCTATCAACAATCTAACCCATGAATGAAAGGCAGCTGATCTCCTGAGTTATCGCTGTGTTGTGCAATACCAAGGCCTGTTCTGACATCGCCTAGGCATGGACACAGACATCTTTATGTTGTGGATCCGATTAGTTCTGTGCTGCTGCGCCGCATCAACATGCTTGTTGCATGAGCACAATTTGCATAATTATTTTGCTTGCATTTTCTATTAGGATGACAAATGTGTTTCTAGGAATGTGTCATCAGGAGATAGCAGTGGCCCCGTCTTAAGCCTCATGAATTCCTTATGAGAAGAATGGTTTCGGAGGTGTTGTTAAGATCGATATCCTCCCATAGTCTTTCAGCCTCTGTTTCCCTCCTGTTCACAGCGAGCAAAGTGGCTGTCGGATGACTTACCACACACATTCATCCAAAAGGAATCTCTTAATATTATCAAGATACATTTCAACGTTTGAAATTAATCGACCGACGACTGTTTATTGAAATAAACAACAGTGCATCCACACAGTGAATCCCCAAATCGTGTTTGCGATTAATACATAACACACAGCGAAACCAGTTGTGTTTCTTTATTTTATTTTACGCCCTCAAGCCATAATGTGTTCATCACATGGTGAAACGGCAAGTGCTCATGTAGGTAAGATGTAACAGCGTTAAGCTGAGAAACAGGTTATTGAACCTGCATACCATCTTCCCCTCCTCCTCTTCCTCTGCCAGCGTCCGTAAGCTCAGCTTATCTCCCTCCCCTCCCACTTTGTCTTAGCCAGGCTGAACCTTGTTGTTCACCCACCGCTTATCTGCATCCAGCGCAGAGACCGTGTATGACTGATGACTTCACCGAAATAGATTTTTGTGGGGGGCGAGGAGGTTGAGGGGGAGGTACAACAAACAACATCAACAAAAGACAGTTACTTGGAAATGGATTTATGGAATACTTGATGGAGACGACAATGATGTTGCATTGTGGTTCGTCTCATTTCACGACCGATCCAACACAAGAGACACTTTCTTGTGAATATTTAAAATGTAACAATTGTCAAATGCAGCCTTTTTTTTTGGTGGTGAAAATTGAAATAGAGCATGGATAGATCCATTGTGTTTTCAACATTGAGCCAAAACTCTTGCTGACGCTTTTTGTTGAGTAAAATATAAAAAGAAAATACCTCATTGTCATCACTACAATTGGGAATTATTTTTTGTCTCTGCCTCTGTCTCTCTGACTCTGTCTCTTTCTCTCTCTATTTCTGTGTGTGTGTGTGTCTCTCTCTCTCTCTCTCTCTCTCTCTCTCTCTCTCTCTCTCTCTCTCTCTCTCTCTCTCTCTCTCTCTCTCTCTCTCTCTCTCTCTCTCTCTCTCTCTCTCTCTCTCTCTCTCTCTGCCTCTCTGTGTCTCTGTGTGTCTTTGATGGAAGCAACGCTGTGCAGCTGTACCTACAGCCTCTTCACCTCTGTGTCCTCTTGTAACAGAATGAATATTACTGTAGGTTAGACTTCCTGTGGAAGAACAAGTTCAAGAAGGAGTGCGAGGAGATCGAGACCATGGAGAACCTTAACCGCGTGCTGCTGGAGAACGTTCTGCCCGCGCACGTCGCAGAACACTTCCTGGCGCGCAACTGGAAGAACGAGGTGGGCGAGAAGGACCTGACAGCCGGGGGCAGATCCCAAAAACGTTGCGTAAAAAAACTGATCTTACCACCAGAATGGCGTCCGAGACGTGTGGTTACATTGGTACGATCCACCTCCAATGAGGATCCAATGTTGGCTTGTGGGAAGTCTGTACTGTTTGGAGTACATTGGCAAGGAAATCGATCGTTTAAATGGTCGGCCAAACATTTTTTAAAAGCTGGTGTCAGACTCGGTTCTCTACACCCGACTTGAGTTCATTACAGTAATCTGTTAATGGTTGTATTGCTCTGTTAAAATAATGTCGGTTGTTAATTTTATTGGGCATATAACTACTGCATCAGGACCACAAATTCACACATTTTCAGGGGTTGTATAACTGCATAAACGTTCAAGTAATGTTGCAGTCCTGTTGGATTGGAACTGGTAGTTTGACGGATATAACAAACATGGATGTTAGTGATTCCCTTTTGGTTTAACAATTTCCTTTCTCTCAAATCTTTTTTAAATCTTTCACATTAAACTTCAAACCATGGCCCTTGTTTAGAGTTCCTCAACATGGTGGATGCGTATGTGTATAGCTGTGTGTTGCCGCCGGTCTCTCCCGGCCACCTCTGTGTCTGACAACCCTCTGCTCGGGCCCCTTGCAGGACTTGTACCACCAGTCGTATGACCTGGTGTGCGTGATGTTCGCCTCCATCCCGGACTTCAAGGAGTTCTACACCGAGTCTGACGTCAACAAGGAGGGCTTGGAGTGCCTGAGGCTCCTGAACGAGATCATCGCCGACTTCGATGAGGTATTGGGAAACTACGATGTTGTTCGGCTGCCTGTAGTCATTACACTCGAAGCAACTTCACTTGAGCAACACAATAAGTTATTAATAAACCCTGGACATGTTGACCTTCAATGAACAGAAAGGGTCTGTCTCAACAAGTCTTAATGCAAAAAAAACACATAACACACAATAGGGTGCGTTATGTTATACAAACCCCAAAAGTAGTGTGTTTTATGTTCCTAATGAACTGTCTGTATTTTGATGTCTGTGTCTGTCTGTCTGTGTAGCTTCTGTCCAAGCCTAAGTTCAGTGGGGTAGAGAAGATCAAAACCATTGGCAGCACGTATATGGCTGCTACTGGGCTCAACGCATCGCCTGCACCCGAGCACACAATGCAGGTACGGTCATGATTCACGCACAAGCATACACACACACACACACACACACACACACACACACACACACACACACACACACACACACACACACACACAGACACACACAGACAGACAGACAGACAGACAGACAGACAGACAGACAGACAGACAGACAGACTGACTGACTGACTGACTGACTGACTGACTGACTGACTGACTGACTGACTGACTGACTGACTTGACTAATTATTGAATAAAATGGCACTGAAAGGAAATATTGTACAAGTCCTAATATCAAATGTGTATTAGGCTATTTCCTCCTGATTTGATTGCATTAATCAGGAACTAGCAATTACCAAGGGCCAATCTTCTAACCGTAGTGTTTTCTAGGACATTGATTCATTAAAACAGCGTGACGGTAAAAAGTAAAGGACTATCAGAAAAAAAGATAATACTTTAACAAAAAACCTGTGAAAAAAACAGTGGGCGGCAAAATGTAGTTAGTCTCTGTTTACAGACAGCTTTGTTCGAATTCTCTCAACTGGCCCTGCTTTCTGAGAACTAGCTCACTCAGCAGGTATCTTTTTATTCTTTTCCTTGGGCTCAAACTACACAATGCTGGGCAGATTAACATTTATCTTGACATTTACATTTAGCGGACGCTTTTTTACAAAGCGACTTATAAAAGTACAATATATCGATCTTGGTACAGTAACGATGTTCATAGAAGTGCCAGGAACTAAGAATTGCTAGGTGGACCCCTTCAACGTACACAAAAAATATAGGTAGGATAAGATGCTACACAAGGCTAAGTGCAAGGACGTACTATATACAATCAGTGCGTTAGAGGGGGGGTTGGGAGGTTGCTATGTAGAGTCCATGTAAACTCTGAACACCACAGACAGACGGACCTACATACAGACAAACAGACTCTTAACTCACATAATGTTTTACATTGCATTAGTGTGTGTGTGTGTGTGTGTGTGTGTGTGTGTGTGTGTGTGACACCAGTCCGCCTACACGTGTGTTTCTGTGTGTCTCCAGGAGCACGACCGACAGTACATGCACATCGGGACCATGCTTGAGTTTGCCTTCGCGTTGGTGGGAAAACTCGACGTGATCAACCGGCATTCCTTCAATGACTTCAAACTCAGAGTCGGTGAGTCACACCATCGATTATCATGGAGAAATGAACAAGCTGTAGGGGGAGGAGCATGCGAACGTCTCTCTGTTCTGATAACCGCTTCAGTAGACACTGTGTCCCCTCGGCGAAACACCATTGCAAGGTAAACAGTTTGAGGAACACAACATCGACATTTCCTTGACGTAAATTACAATAATCACAGGCAGGAAGAGAGTTTGTGGCTGATTGATTCATTTGACACATTACAACCCTCCTTCCAACAGGAGGAGAGAGAGGGAGAGCGAGAGGGGAGAGAGAGGAGGAGTGTTGGATAGAGGAAGGTGAAGGAGAGAGAGAGAGGTGGAGAGAGAGGGAGGTGGAGAAGTGTGAGAGAGGAAGGTGAAGGAGAGGGAGATGGAGAGAGAGGAAGGTGAAGGAGAGGGAGAGGGAGGTACAGAGATTGAGAGGAAGAGAATAAGAAAGAGGGGGCAAATGGTGTGTGCTACCTGTGCTCTGGTGACACTTCACTCCCTCTCCAACCTCTCTGGGTGGAACTCAGCGGGGGGCAGGCTATTAACTCAGCAGTGTGTGTGTGCGTACTGGTGCACGTGTGCGCAGTTATCGCCCCGCTGTGTCCTTCCCGCAGCCTGATGAGCCTAATGCGTCTCCCTGGATCAGAGTACAAATCCCCTGTGTGTGTGTGTGTGTGTTTGTGTGTGTGTGTGTGTGTGTGTGTGGGGTTGGTTTACAGCACTCTGTAGTTTGAGCAAAACGAATAAGAAAGGACACCTGCTGGCTAGGCTAGCTGTGACGGAAACAAAGAATCGTGTAATTTATTTTCTTTTCCACTTTAGCGCAGTCTTGTTGTTTTATATTTTCGCCTGGATAGTTCTTGGCGATTTTTTTATGACACTGTGTAGTAAAACACGTTCAGGAGCCTCAGGCACTCCAAGCCCTCCTTGTTGACGTCAGATTCTGTGTTGAAGTCCGGGTTGGAGGCGAACATCACGCACACCAGGTCATTCATTCATTTGACACATTAAAACCCTCCTTCCAACAGCAGGAGAGAGTGAGGGGGAGGTGGAGGAGAGAGAGAGGGAGGTTTGAGCGAGAGAGGGGAGACGAAGGTTGGAGAGAGGAAGGTGGAGGAGAGAGAGAGGGAGGTGGAGGGAGAGCGAGAGGGGAGAGAGAGGAGGAGTGTTGGACAGAGGAAGGTGAAGGAGAGAGAGAGGGGGGTAGAGAGATTGAGAGGAAGAGGATCAGAAAGAGGGGGCGAATGGTGTGTGCTACCTGTGCTCTGGTGACACTTCACTCCCTCTCCAACCTCTGAGGTTGGAACTCAGCGGGGGGCAGGCTATTAACTCAGCAGTGTGTGTGTGCGTACAGGTGCACGTGCCCGCAGTTATCGCCCCGCTGTGTCCTTCTTCCTGATGAGCCTAATGCGTCTCCCTGGATCAGAGCACAAATCCCCTGCGCGCGCGTGCGTGCGTGCGCGCGTGCGTGCGTGCGTGCGTGCGTGCGTGAGTGTGTGTGTGTGTGTATGGGGTCGGTTTACAGTACTCTGTAGTTTGAGCCAAACGAGTAAAAAAGGACACCTGCTGGCTATGCTAGCTGTGACGGAAACAAAGAATCGTGTAATTTAGTATTTTCTTGTCCACTTTAGCGCAGTCTAGTTGTTTTATATTTTCGCTTTGATAGTTCTTGGCAATTTTTTTCACACTGTGTAGTAAAACACCAGAGATATAAAGCACTGTTGTAACTAGACCTGCTCTGGGCAATGGCCTCTTCCTGAAGAAAGTCTTTCCCTCCGGGGCCATAGTTTGACTCAAATAGGGCATTTTATTAAACCACATTCAATTTCAGGACTTTGCCTTTCGGCCATATCCTTCTTGTGTTTAATTCAATGACGAATAAATAACATCTGTGCGTCTGCAAGTTTGCCATCGAGTCGGGTCAATGGAGCTCGTCAAAAAAAGGGCTTATCAGAATGTAGGACAGCAAGGAGGGCGAGCAGATGCTAAGCACAAATTAGCATGCTCACTGACAAATGTACAAAAGCAGCTTCTCAGACGCAGGAGCCCAATACATTCACTTGCTGTACTTCAACGCCGGACAATGGTGTCATGTATGGCGTCTTTGTGCATTTGTTCCAGTGGGCATGATGGTCTATTCGCTCTTGTTGAATGCCAATGGCAAAAACCACCTTGTTTCCTTGACTACATACTGTGTGTGTGTCTGTGCGTGTGCGTGTGCATGTGCTCGCTCACTCTTGGGTGTGCACGCTCACGTGCGTGTGTTCTCGTCAAGAGATATTCATAGATTAGCAACGTACCCAGTTCAGCGTGTGTGGCTCTGCGTCAAAGCACATTTGATTGATCGGCAATCTCCGGTATATATATCCAATGAGTGTCCTCGGCAAGAGATAATCCTGGACGTGTGACACATCCAGCATATACTCTGTGTGTTACTAGGGTCTTATTGTTGCTTGTTTCCTGCTGTCCAGGTATCAACCACGGGCCGGTCATCGCGGGGGTGATCGGAGCCCAGAAACCGCAGTACGATATCTGGGGGAACACAGTGAACGTGGCCAGCCGAATGGACAGCACCGGAGTCCTGGGGAAGATACAGGTGAGCTGCTGTCACTCTGGCGGGCATCAATTGAACGCTCGACCAACACACACACACACACGCATGAAACTACCAAAAAAACCTCCTCCTACAGGCCTGGTCTCCAAGATCAAACATGGAGTTGTTATTTCCGTGTCACACTCCCAAGTCCTCAATAGTGCTCGGTCTGTCGGTAAACTAGCGAGTTCCTAATAAGGTTTTATGTCCAGCAGCCCTCTGTAGACGGATTTCATTGTTTTCTTCTTGAAGCAATCCGATTTTCTGCAAAGGTTTTGGTTCCCTTCCCAACCAAGGCGTCGTACTGTGACCTGCACTGGGAGCTAATCAAGCTAACGAGCCATGTCCTCTCTCTCTCTCTTTCCCTCTCTCTCTCCCTCTCCCTCTCCCCGCTCCAGGTGACCGAGGAGACCAGCCGTATCCTTCTCACGCTGGGCTACATGTGCTCCTGTCGCGGCATCATCAACGTCAAGGGCAAAGGCGAGCTCAAGACCTACTTCGTCCACACGGAGATGACTCGCTCGCTCTCCCAGGGGAACGTCATGCCTTGAGACGCCGACCAGGAAAGATTGACTCGGTTTCGACACAAAACTATTCTGTTATTTATTCACTTTTTATTTTTCGGGGGTACCGCTTTTTTTTCACGGCCAATGGGAAACGGCGAGGACAGCGGACGCTACGCAGAAGGACCTTGACTACCTTTTTTTGTTCAGCGACAAACGTTTGACTTTTAAAGGTAGAACTGAAAAAATATTATCTTAATAAACATCCATCGTCGGAACAATACATAGAGCCCAACGTATGAACGCCAATGACACCGCTGTAGTTGTTATTTTGTCATGCATAGAAGTGTAGGTGTACTGTGTACAGCAGGAAGACAAGCTAAAAGGAAGGACTGGACTCAAACGAGTATACAACAAGATGGAAGACCGATATACGACTGCACACCGATGTTGATCATTCCAAATATCCTACCTATCAAGGTCGCTCAACATCGGACGGAATCAACATCCAATCAAAGTAGCAGGGATCAAACACAATTAAATCCAACCATTCGAATAAATATATTACCAAAAGAGTGCTGTGGTAGAAGGGCGTCTTGATCAGGACATGCTCTGGTGAATGTGTATTTCGGTTGGAAATTCGACGCGGCCGATAAAAACTTGAATGGACGGTCACAAAGAACTGATGCAACCTTTCAAAGTAGCCATGCAACGGTAGCAGCTTGCATTCATTCTCAGCTTTGCCTTCCTCCTCCCCCCCCCCCACACCCACACCCCAATGCCCCAGGAGGGTCGCCCCACCGTAGGGGTGTGGTTCTGCGTGGTGTGGTCAGCTTGTTCCTGTGTTCGCGTAGCTTTGCTATTTTTACGTTCCGGTTCCCTCCCGACTTGGTGAAGTCACTCGAGTTAAGGTCGAGTTATGATTGGACGTTGACGCAACGCAAGGGGACCCATTACGTCCTTGCAAACCCTCCTTTGCGTCCACTGTTAGGGCCTGCGTGCGCAATCTTTGTCTCGAGGCGACGCAGCACCAAGGGCTGTGATTGGCCGGTTAAAATAAACCCAACGTAAACCCGACGCAGAACCAAAACAGTCAAAGCGACTGCGTGGTCATTGTGTCATCGTCCAACCATAACTCTCGCTTTGTCATTATAGAGACAGTGCAGTTAGGTGATTCCTGAATTACATAGTGCATGAGTACTGCTGTGTATATCGGATACATCTGGATATAGGTGAGAGAGCGAGGGATGGGATCGTAGTGTACATACGCCACCTGTTTCGTTCAACGCACACAAACAATGGATGTATTTCAAGATCGCCCAGCATAACATACAGAGATAAACATTGATTGAGAAAAAACACTGTCCTGTTCTGAGGTATCAGAACAAAACTTAAGATAATATACGTCCTAGTTCAAGCGGCACCCGATAGAAGAAAGATCTCGCTTTTGGTTTTGATAATACTCAAACTCTCGCGTATATTGTCTCTCCTTTCACTTCAAAAGAACAAAGAGGATTTCAGATTCCCCCCCCCCCCCCCCCTGGCCTTATTCCCAGGCCTCTGTACAGGGTAGTTTTGCAGTGTCTTCTGTCGTGTGATTTTGTACAAAAGAAAATACTATCAAAAAAGTGTTTTGATGTTTTTTCGACAATGTTGTTGTTTAGAATAGGTTTCTTTTTCCGGTTTGTTCTTTTGTTAAGAAAAACAATAAATACAATTTATATGTATTTCAATGGGTTTTATTCTCCCACTTCGTGCAGGCATCTTTTTCAAAGTCTGTATTTGTTATAAATATATATTCCGCAAGTTATATCAAACAATCACAGCTCACATGGGACAAATAATCTATTGCTTTCTGAATTTAATGTCTAATCTACAAATCCCAATGCTCAGTTGTAGAAATCGAACATAGTTATCCAGAATATGCTGTTTACTATTTTTTAGTCAATACCTAAATAAAGATACTTTTTCCAAAGGCATCTTTACAAAATGATAATTACACTTACTTTACAGCTGTAAATTGCACTTCTGGAGCTAACCAAACCTAAACACCAACACCATTCCAAACATCGTATCGTTGTACATTGTTAAATGACGACCATTTAGACATTACATTCTATGAAAGAGACCAGTGCCAGTTAATTTCCTCATATGGTTTCCTTCAACAGCTTACGACTTCAGCACTGGGAGCTGAATAAAGCTTTCTTTGAAAAATAATTAGTTATTTTTGTGCCATTTTACTCAATGTTCTTTTCCATGATTAAAATAATTGCTGGAAATTGTTATCAAAATATTGATCAAAAATAATCATGATCATTATTTCTGCCCAAATTGCCCAGCTCTGTCAAACAAAGTAAAGCATGAGCATGAGGAGGAATTAATTACACCCAGCTAAAAGCACAGATTGAATATACTTAAGGTATAAATGAATATCATCATATTCCATCTTCAATGCATTACAGTCGATTAGATATGATGACAGTCAGCACTTTGGTCGTCCGAAATGCAGTAAAACGTTAAAAAGAACCTCAAAACACTTGATGGAACATAGAAAAATCCTGGTTAATGAGCAAAACGGTTCCACAACACTTTCTTTTAAATAAACTGCAACAACAAAAGAAAACAATAACTCATAAAAATACATTAGCCAGCAGCAACATGTAACCCTTCCCACGACCAACCACATAAATTACGTGACGTCGCAGAGTAGCGCCACACCACGCAGGATCCAGTACTCTGGAGCCAGAGAGGTCTTCAGGTCCACGGCCGCGATGTAGTTGGTGTCCATGCGTAGAGGCTTCTTGTAGACCGGGCAGGAGTACAGACGTGTGTCCTTGACGCCTGCGACGCACAGGGGAACATACTCTGTGAGTCCTTACTTTACCGAGGAGGCCATAGAGAAACACACTAAGTCCTATGGCATTTCATCCGTACTAGTTTGTGGGATTTGCACCCATCTGAATAAATTACTAGGCTTAAATGGGTTTGAGAATAGTACAATGGTAAAACCCAATTATGAAAACAACTAGCAGCTTATAAAATGGTTAAAAAAACAATGTCTGTCTGTTATATAAAGTTATTCATACGCACAAATTGTAATATTTGATTTGTCCCTCATGGACGATTTAAAGTAGGTGGTTAGCGAACAATAAGAACAGAGGACAACATTCAATATAAATCGTACACACAGATGGGCCTATAGACAATAAAAACCTAACAATACAGAGAGCATAATTGTTGTACTCCGACAGAATAATTATTACGGCATATTTGACGCCCACTAACGACACTTAATGCCCTGAGAGCTAGCGGCATGAAACCAAACATCGATTGATTTGCACTGCATGTCACTGTAGCACATAAAGAGCGATCTCACGGCAGAAGCCAGCATCTCTCCGCCTTGCATCCAAATGTAAAAACACAAAACAAGGAGGATGCATTGTGACACTCGAATCGGTGTCCCATCTCGACGACAACAATTCCCTCCTTAACGCCGGCCGTGGATTCAGCGGGGCCTGTCGCTGAATACGCTCTCGAGGGAGACCGCCTGTCAGGTGCGTCCCCCTCTGATGGCCTGCTAATGGGACTGGTGGAGTGGCTGGGCCCTCCAACCCACTTGTAACATCCCTCCAGAATGAAGAGCAAGCCGGGGCCATACACACACACACACACACACACACACACATACAGAGACACACAGCGTGCTAGCGCCGAAGATTCTCGTCCTTTGTAAATCCCCAACCGATTCACGATAAGAAAAGACCTGCGCCAACAACGGAACCAAGAATAGTCCCCAATCGCTTGGGTGGAAAAAGATCACAACACATTCACGCCTGAAAGGCAAGCAGGGAACGGATAGTTGGGGTCGAGTGCACACGTACACACACACACACACAAGCACAGCCGACGCTCTCTGTGTGTGTGTGTGTGTGTGTGTGTGTGTGTGTGTGTGTGTGTGTGTGTGTGTGTGTGTGTGTGTGTGTGCGTGCATGCGTGTACACACCAAGGCACGTCTTGGTGTTGTTAAATCATCTCCAGGCAGTCTTTGCACTAGGGGGTGATATGTGTGTGTGTGTGTGTGTGTGTGTGCGTGTCGAGAGCGGGAGGTGTTAGGAGTGTATGTGTGTGTGTTTGTGTGTGGAGGGCCGTGGGGTGACAGGTGATGACGGCTTCAGAGTGCGGTTCCATCCTTGCCGTTGGTGGAGTCTAGTGCTCCAGTACTCTCACGAACTAATTGTTTACCATCTGCCCGTAGATCTGTTCCCAGACTAAATAAATAGCAATCCATTTCCACTTGACATTTAAATGGCAGTGCGAACGTTAAGATGAGAAGAAACAAGTATAGAGCACAATGTGTCTCAGAGAGAACAAGAGGAAATACAAAGAGAGGTTTATATTCACTCCTGGGTTGTTCCATCACACACCAAGAGATGATGATCGCTACGAGAATGCATGAGATGTATTGACAATTGTGTGCAGGACTTTTTAATGGGTAAATTGCTTAAAATGTTCAGGTTTCAATGGAACTTACAAAATGAGCAATTCCCCCACTCTCCATTGTGTAAAACAGCAGGGAAAAGGGGGAAAGTGGATAAAGGAAGAATGTCTGTTCTTTAAAGAAAGAAATTGTGAGTGTCGAGTTGGCCCTGAGCAAAACACCTAGCTGCTCGACGAGCTGGCTGCTACCTTGCATGGTTGACACTGCTGTCAACAATGTAACTGTCAAAACTGTCAAACTGTCAAAAGTGAACTACAAGCAGGCTGCAGTTCATTACCGGCCAAAGGGGCCAGTAATCAGAAGTCCTTTTCTAGCACAGGCATGTTTAAATGAGAACTGATCAGATTTTCTACTTTTTGGGGCAGGGTTGCTGAGTCTAATCTACACGCCCCCTCAACTCAGATCCAAGAAGAGGTGTCAAATTGATGTGACACACAGGTGTGTGTCACATCAACAGTTCACCGGTAACCAGCAAATAACAAGTCAAAGCATGGAGACACACAAGTTCAAGCGTCATCTAACGCAAACCGTACATATCACAAAACATCACGCAACAGGAAACAAGGTGGGACTCCGCCCTTGCCATTCTTGGCACCTTCATCCCCCGCCCCCCCCCCCCCCCCCCCCCCGCCCCCATCCACCTGTAGAAGTCCTACTCCAGCGTCCCGCGACCACTCGACCTCAGACTCACCGTTGTTCTCGGCGTACATGCGCACCACTGGCATGGGCTCGAAGAGGACCTTGGGCTTGGAGTCGACCAGCCGGCAGCCTCGCCGGTCCCAGCCCGCCCCCTCCAGGTTCAGCCCGTACACGTAGACCCCCTGGGAGGGGGGCTGCGCCACGTCCTCCCTCATCCAGCGCGTCACCTCGTTGCAGAGCACCATGCGGTCCAGAGCCCAGCCCTTATTGGCCCGGGTGATCTCCTGTGGTGGGTGGGGGGGGGGGGGGGGGGGGGGGGTGGAAGGGAGAGTGATTAGGGAGGGCGGGACTCCCGGCTCGCTTGATGACCCGACGTCATTAAACAGCATCTGGGCGGCGTGTGGCTCAGGAGGTAGGGCGGGTCGGCTGGTAACCGCAAGGTTGTTAGTTCGATCCCCGGCTCCTCCTAGCTGAACGTCGAGGTGTCCCCTGAGCAAGACGCCTCACCCTGACTGCTCCTGACGGGCTGGCTGTCGCCCTGCATGGCCGACACTGCTTTTGATGTGTGAATATGTGCATGAATGGGTGAATGTCAGGCAATATTGTAAAGCGCTTTAAGTACAATGCAATTTCCACTCACTCTACCAGCGGGCGTCATTGAGCAAGATGACCGCACCCACATGCACATCCCCCCCTCCCTGCCTGCTCTATATGTCTGTTTAAGTCAGCGTAGGCTGGAGAAAGGTGTCTGCTAAGGGACCTGCTGGATACCACTACACAAGTGGGAACACTGTGGAGATGATTTATACAATTAAAGTTCCCTGTAGATAATAGATGGACCCCCCGCTGTTTACCATCGGAGGCCTTGGCTTCCTCGGCAGGATTTAAAACAGTGAGCATGTATAATTCACAAATATGAATATATATATATATATATAAATATATATATAAAACACAACAGCATTTCACCCCCTCTCCAATGCATTATTCAGACAAGTACAAGCAACAAAGGTAGCGGCGGTGCACACACAATTTCAGTTGGACTGAAATTGTGTGGGTGTGCTTTTATCCATAGGTGCAGGTGTGTGTGTCTGTGTCTGTGTCTGCGTGTGTGTGTGCGCGCGCGCGCGTCTGTGTGTGTGGGCGTGTGTGTGTGCATTATGTTTGTAGTGGGTGTGTCCATTTTGTTTGTGCATGTCCATATCTCTATTTTTAATGTGGGTCCATGTTTGTGTGTCTGTTTGTGTGGGTGTGTGTGCGTGCGTGTGTGTGTGTTTGACCATATTTGTGTCTGTTCTTCTTCCAAATATCGGTCCACAAGCATTTCCTGGGTCTGGGTGTTTGTGTGTGTGTTAGTGTTTCCATATGTGTTTGTGTGCGTGTGCCTGCCCATATGCGTGCCCATCTGGCTCCCTCCCCCTCCCTCCACCCCCCCTCCCCCCCCCCCCTCCGCTGGGGCGGCGGCGGCGGCACCAGATGCGTACCTGTCTCATGGCCGTCAGGAAGCCCTGCGGGTTGAAGAAGCCCGTCATCCAGAAGCAGAGCGGCCGTCCCTCAAACAGCCACGCCTGGAACTGACGGTTGCGCTCCAGCAGCTCTGTGAACCAGAAGCCCAGGGTGCTGGAGACCCACGACGCCTGGGAGAAGGGAAAAACGCACACAAGCGCACAACAATCAACACACAAAGAGAATGAGGCACGATGTAGGAGGAAAGGAAAGCGAAAACGAGTGAGAGGTAGGAAACGCTTGAACGATGAGGGCCGTGAAGAGGCCACGAAGGAGAGAGCAGAACAAGATACAGGAGTGGAAGTTTGTAAAGTGAAAGTAAGGGAACACATAAGGCCCAGAATTCAGGCCAGGCTGGATTTTCTTCCCTCTTCTCTCAAGTTATTCTAATCGTTGTTAAAAACATGTTTGTTACGGGGGAGAAATTTTCCAGAATGTCGAGGGACTGATTAAAGATGTTTTGAGAGATTATGCAAATAGATCATGATGTTACAGTACATTTCCAGTGGTAGAATTTGCCTACTCTTGACTTTGACATTTCCCCATTATTTCCCCTTTTTTTTTTTTTTTCATATAAACCAAAGTGACAGAAATTTGTTTCCATCTATCATGGAAATGGGTTTTGTGAACTATGGATGGAATTCCGCGCTGTAATGTCAAAATCTGTTAAAATTCACAAACAAACCGAAGAGCAGCGCGCCAGCCAGCGAGACAGAACATAAGTGGGAGACGGATGATGCTTGTCCGATGCCCAAACACAGCGACACAGTACATGATTTGTCATTTGTTAGATGGAATGGTACCAAAAATGACTAAATCTGATAATAGCAAAACACATTTACGGGAATAGGAGCATATTCACGGCGGCCTTGTGTGTATTTGTGTGTGTGTGTCTGTGCATGCGTGCAAGTGTGTGTGTGTGTGTCAGGGACAAGATTTTTCATTAATAGCTTGGGGAGGCACCAAGCAGCAGCCATGAATGCGCGTTTGGTTCCCTGCTGGAAGCGAGTTAGCGTGTTTTCCTTCTTCTTCTAAAACTCTCCATCGCCAATCAGAAAATGATATATTTATCTAGCAATAAGAATTCATCTATTTCTTTGCTGACCTTCTTCCAACGGGCAGGGATGCGGGCGTCGTACATGCAGTCCAGCGCGTCCCTCAGGTTCTGGCTCATGATGATGGTGCCGTCGATGGCCAGCTTGAGGTCGGTGAGCGTGTTGCGGACTAGCACGATGACCCGCTGCATGCGGTCCACCTCCTGCCGCAGGAAGATGTTCATGGGCTGGAAGGGCCCCATCTTCTGGAGACGCTCCCGCACCTGATCGGACCACAGATCGGAAGAAAGACCGGACGACAGATCAGACGATGGATCGGACGATGGATCTGACGATAGATCGGATGCAGATTAGATTAATAGAAAACCAGAACAGAAAGGTTGTTTTTTTAGAAACCATTCCAACACAACTGTTTATTGTGCGCTTTATAGGCAGAACGTCTTATACAATGACAATCGTGAAGAGTTTCAAAGGGACATTTTGAACAAGACTTTGGATTCTGGAGCCTTGATTTATTATAAAGTGTTGAGGGAGACATTCTTATGTTCTGGTCGTTTTTTCCACATGTTTGATGCGTAAAAACTAAAAGCTGCTTCATCAGCCGTGGTTGTAACGCTGGGAACAGTAAGGATCTGAGGACACACTTCTAGATTATTCTATTCTACCAATTCGCCAGACTGAGGAATTACTACAGGAACTATTTGTACAATGTCTTTATCAACGTATTGTTTTTATTTACATTTTGATATATTCTGATTTGATTGACAGCTGTGATGTCCTTATTCGGCAGTGGTGCGGTGGGGGTCAGGGGCTTAATGAGAAACTCCTGAACCTGGCTCATTAGGAGCAGCTCTCTCTCTCTATCTCTCTCTCTCTATCTCTCTCTCTCTCTCTCTCTCTCTCTCTCTCTCTCTCTCTCTCTCTCTCTCTCTCTCTCTCTCCCCCAGGCACTTTAGCAGCAGACAAATTAGTTCAGAGTGGTTTTATTTCTAATTTGGCCCTCACCCTTACAGGGCTGTTCAAAGTTGGCTCTCAATCGGAAGTTCAATAAAATACTGAAAAAGTGGACCATTGTGTTTTATCCATAAGGAATGGGGCTATATATATATAATGACTGTTATTATAAGTAGTACACAGATAAAAGTTAGCATTAAATACTAAAGCAATTATGAATCAATTATCACATTTCTAATCTTTCACGCAATCATGCTATTTATTTGTTATTATGGCAATGACTATGGCATGTTGGCACGTGGTTTTGATGGACGTTTCTCGGAATTTATAACCAGGGCTAGAACAACAGCCGAAGAATAACAGGAAGGACTGGCAATCCGTGGACATGTTTTGCTGTATGCAAGACGACAACGAAAAGCAATTCCAGTATAAAGTCTCATTGTATTGAGATACACTGTGTTCATAGTGTTTCTTTTGGAAACACTGTTTTGAAATCCCCAAAACCTCATCATGACAGTGTGGGGATTATTTCTTATCGGGTCAAAAAATAAAGAAAGTTGTTATGCTATAAATTATCTGCAACGGCGTGACATATACCAACATTTGCGCACACACACACACACACACACACACACACACACACACACACACACACACACACACACCCACACCCACACCCACACACACACACACACACACCCAGTGTGGCTGTCATCCTCATATTCAGTGACTTCTGGTATGCATCCATGAGATGTTATCTGGGAAGAGAGTTATCGCGGAAATAGTACCTATATCATTCTTCCCCAGATAAGACATTCATTTCAAATGTGCCCATGCTCCAGACCTAAGGGCTTCTTCAATATGTGGTTTCCATAGATACATCTACTATGGCGATTAGATTGATGCCCCGATGGAAATGAAATGCATGGTTCACACGCCTTCCATTACTGTAATAAAAACCAACCCAAAACTCTTACATCTATACTATACTGCTGTATTGAAAATACATTATCCACTACTCAGCTAACAGCTCAGTATACCAACGCCCTATTCTCCAGAAGCCTTTGCTTTGAAGCCATTCAGGACTTTATGGAGACCTGAACCCGGACCGTTCATTGAGATGCATTGGGTAATATTTATCCTGTGCGTGTAAGTAAGTGATTCTTTCATGCTCAGTATTCTAATAATCTATGCCACTCTTTAGTGGGTTTCATGAACATTGGCCTCTCCCAACAGACACTGAAACATGTAACATCGTTGATAATGTAAGGCTCCTTCACTCTATTACACAGATTGATAGCTTTTCCCATAGCGTCCTTGAAGAAGAACAGAGAGACAGATAGACACACAGCCAGAAGGACAGACAGGCAGACAGACAGAAAGAAAGAGAGACAGATGGAAGAGCAGACAGACATATAGAGAGAGACACAGACAGACATATAGAGAGAGAGACACAGACAGACAGACAGACAGACAGACAGACAGACAGACAGACAGACAGACAGACAGACAAGGCGGGTGATTTGCGTGGTGCTGTCTCTTCACACATGTGGCAATATGCTCTCACCTCATGGTGCCATGAGCCCAGGAATAAAAAGCCTGTAAATTGGCCCCAACACCACCAGTGACCTGTGTCCCAGAGCCTTTTTTTGGCTCTCTGCCTCCTCCACAATATGACGCACAGACACACAGACACACACACACACACACACACAGACACGGCCACCTGTACCTCTGTATTCCTGTCCCTTTCCTCACCCTGTCACTTGGGTAGACTCACACGACTCAGATTAACCTAACACCCCTGAACCTCACACCTCCACCCCAGGGCCGACAAATTAAACTAAAAATTCCAACATTTACATACATCTACTATGGCGATAAGATCGATGCCCCAATGGAAATGAAATGCAAGGTTAAATTGCCTTTTATCAATAAAAAAAATCCAATATTTTTACATTTATTAACGTGACCATTTTAAAAATCTTAAAATTGGCAATTTTAAAAGACACATTTTTTAACGAAAACTCCCCAAAAAAGCAAACAAACAAACAGGGGGGGGGGGGAGTGCCTCACCTCGAAGGGGACGTAGTCGGGGGGCAGCTTCTCCAGCATGTCGTCGGCCAGCCGGCCCACCACGGCCTCGCGGGTCTCCCCCCCGCCTGACGAGCTGTCCTTGGGCTGGATGCTCAGGATGGTGTCCAGCACGTCCTTGGCCAGCTTGCTCTGGTACGTGATGTCGGCGTTGGGGTGCAGGCCAAACACCTCGGGGGTGTCGTAGGCCGGCAGACCCTGGGACGGAGGAGAGAGGAGAACGTTCTGGTTGGCCCGGAGTAGAGGGGGGTTTTGTGTTTGTTTGTGTGGTGTTGTGGTTTGTCGGGGGATAGTGTTACTTTTTCCCGACGATGTGTTTGAGTTACATTAGTTTTTACAGATTTACACTTGGATGATTATAGTAAGTATCCATCCATCCCCCATCCATCCATCCATCCATCCATCCATCCATCCATCCATCCATCCATCCATCTTTCCATCCATCCCTCCCTCCCTCCCTCCCTCCCTCCCTCCCTCCCTCCCTCCCTCCCTCCCTCCCTCCCTCCATCCATTCATCCCTCCATCCATCCATCCATCCATCCATCCATCCATCCATCCATCCATCCATCCATCCATCCATCCATCCATCCATCCATCCATCCATCCATTCATCGCTCCATCCCTCCATCTATGAAATGCCTACCGGGCACAGTAACATGTGTTGAAAACAGCAACCTTTTACAGTCAATCTTTACTTGGAGGGGTCATCTAAGTCAGATACAAATGGTTAACCTCATAGCAACATTGACCAAGTCATATTTTAAGGTTCATCTTGTATTTAGCAGCAAAAACGCCTTAGCCAAATAGATAGACTTAGGCAGATAGTGATTATGGAATGTAAAACGCACTCTGATTGGCTTAGGATATAACCAATGAGGCGTAGTGAATCAGCAGCGTTAGGAGAGTAGGTTTACTTTAGATATCACAATTTGGCCTAAATATGAGTTATGACGAAATGCTTCATTTTCTCTTAAGGGCACTTTAGGGAAGGTGTCAATTAGCCTGGTGTTCCAAGTTAAAACAAAGCAGTCGAACATAGACGGATTATTTATACAACGGCACACACTTCATGACCACACTTTGATCCATCAAGTGACCATTTTAGAAGGGGAGGTCAGCGGTAAATGCCGCAAAACAAGGTGCATTGTGGACATTGTGTCCTTCACGTCACAGCAGAAATGCCGACAAAGTGTTTATCACAGAAGCTTTGATTTGGCTTACTTCGAAAAAGGGGACATTTACGATAAGTGCAGCATTGCCCACGTCAGTGTTGACGTCTCAATAAAATGTAGACAACAGAATAGGACCGGGGAATTTGTTTTCTATCGACCAGACGTTTGAAAGACAGAACATTCCATTAAAGCAAGAACATATATTTAACCGACGGTCAAAACAGCCTTTACCCTTTTATACCCTAATAAGCTTTAGAGTCATTTTGGCTCCAGCAGTCCTACTGCTTTATTGCAGAACCTCTGGGATGAGACGCCACAGAGCCTGTGCCGGAAACTGATTTGTTTCTCAAATAAACTCATTCTTGAGAGTGGATGAAGCTTTCACAGAGGGATTTTTAATAAGTGCGTTTCTACAGTGGCCCGTCTATACAGTGTTCATTTTAAACCTTTTCAGACACTTTCCTTCTTGCTGGTGAACTGTGTGTTTGCCAATTACGCGGTCCCAGCTCCCCTCCTCCAGCCACGTGATTGCCGCAGCAGACATGTGTCGGCTCTGGCAGACTTATGGCCAGATTTGAGCAGTCTGAGTCGTGAAACTAGCTTCAGAGTAAAACATCCATCAACATTTTCATTCAATGCATTTTAACAGAAACAGTTGTATTAAAAGGATTTTATTAGAGATATTGAAGTGAGTTTGCGATTCAGCCCCTTACTGATTTTGGGGCACTAAGTGGCCCCGGCGCGAACTCATCTTTCAAGCTAGCCAGCAGACAAGATGTCAGGACTGTGACAGTAATAAGGTTCTTATATGGAGATGTGTGCGTGTGCGTGCGAGCGTTCCTGCATGCGTGTATGTGTGCAAGAATCGTTCTCAAATCACAAACATTGTTGAACCTATTTACGTAGGAATGTGATGCGAGCTATTGCAATTATGTCTTTCATTCCTCGCTATTTATCTTCCGTTGATATTAATAATCACAAGTACCACCAAACCAAAACAAAAGAGGCCTCTGACCGTACCGAGGACTGATTTGACTGACCTAGCGAATAGTAAGCAGTCAGCGCTTTCGACAAAATGACAAATCATTGTTGTCATGTGAAACCACAGGAAAACATTCTATTCTTTTTCCCTGCCCCCCCAATATGAGGAATGGGAGCTCGCTGTTAAGACAGCCTCCAGATGAAGAAGATCCTAACAGAGGGAGATGGGCTGGGCTGACTCATGCGTCCACCGCTTTGCTCCCCATCTACTAGGGAGGAGATGGGGCCGAGGAATCCACAGACACGCGCGAGTCCAGAGACAAGTGCAGCGGGTTCGGATGGAAGGTCCCTTTCACTCCCCTGTTGGAGGTCAATTAGCTCCTCTCCACCAGAATTGTATGTCCACCCCTTGTGTTAAGTTGTGTGTGTGTGTGTGTTTTTCCACATGTGTGTGTCAGAGAGAGAGAGCAGAAGAGGGAGACCAAGAGAGTAAGAGTGAGAGTGAAAGAGAACGAGAGCAAGAGCGAGAGATTAAAGGGGGATGGTTATATTTTATATTTTCCTTTGTTTAGTTTTTATACTGCTTTGGCAATGTAAAGGTTTTTTTCCAGGTTTATCTGCCAATAAAGCAATTTTTTTCTATTGAATTTGAATTACTAATTCACCAGAGAGAGTGAAAAAGTACAAGAGTATGTCAGTGTGTGTGTTTTTGGCCGTGGCTTTGTTTCTTTCTTTTCCCGGTCTCTATTTGTGGGGCGGTGCGAAGGAGAGAGCGTTCTGAGCCTCCCAGCTCTTAGCATCCATCATAATGAAAGTGGCTGTAATGAAACTAGCACTGCAACCACCCTTAGACATGAGCACAAACACACACACACACACACACACACACACACACACGAACGCATAGACCCAGCACACTCTAATAAATCAACCGTAATCTGTGAACAAATAGGAGCTCTACAGGAGCCCACTTAGCCGAGACTGTACGTGTCTTATACAACGGCACGTCAGACTCTGCAGCCAGCGTCACCCGGCAACCGAACTAACACAATGGCCCCGGTGCACGCCACACCAACGTGTGTATGTGTGTGTGCGCGAGTGTGACTGCGAGTGCGTGCGATACTGCCCATGTGTGTGTACGTGGGAATGTGCGCGAATGTGAGTGCGTACTATACTGTGTGCGTGTGTGTACATGTGAGTGTGCAAACGTACACAATGCGCACACACAATCCTCCAGTGCACACAACACCAGCATGTGTGTGTTTGTGTTTGTGTGTGCGATATTGCGCATGTGTGTGTGTACGTGTGTGTGTGCGTGCATGTGTGTGATTGCGTGTGTGTGTGTGTGTGTGTGTGTGAGTGTGTGCGATATCGTGAACATGCGTGTAGGTGTGTGCGCACGTGCATGCGTAAAAGTTAAAACCTCTGCGTGTTACCCCGCTGTTTGGGAATCGTGTGTTGCGCGTTTCAACGACATTTTCCCGGCATTCCCAATGTTTGGGTATTCCCACCTGGATGTAGGCGAGGTACTGGTCCACGCCGGAGCAGCGGGGGATGCTGTAGCCCTTGTAGAAGTGGAAGTCGGGGCCGAACATGTTCTCGCTGAACCACACGGCGGCGAAGGTGTTGAGCAGCCGCTTGTCGTAGTCGTCCGTCACGCGCCCGCCGTACTGGATCTCGCCGATCATGTAGCGCACCGTGTTCCAGGACACGCCCTGTGGGGGAGGAGCCAGAGGCTGGGTGATCAAATCCTATGTCGGGGGTGAGCGGTTTATGGTGTTTGTGTTGTTGATGCATTTGTTTTTTATTATTTAAATGGATACGTTATTTAGTTAGCTAACCCTAACCAAAGTCATTATAACCAACAGGAAATGAACTATGATACAACCACAAAACCCTAGCTGCTACGCTAATGCTAGATGATAACGTTTATTACTGCATTATCTATAGTTATTGAATGGATCATTTATGTCCCCTTATTATTAAGTATTACCAATTATATTCCATTTACTGAATAGACAAAATATAACAAACTGAAGGTATTACCTGCATATGATATGGGCCTATGGTATATTCAAACATACATATGTATACTGTACATACAGTATGATGTAATCGCAATAACACTTTACAACTGGCTGGAGCGATCGCGGGGATCAGAGTCGACGGATATTTATATGCTGTTTTATATGCTGTGCATTCTGTACATTTCGCCAAATTTTTAACTAAACTATTCTACTAATTACTTTAGCATTATAACCCCTCCAGGGTGAATAAAGTACTTATATGACTGTATGTCTGTCTGTCTATCTATCTATTTATCATATTCCTGCCTGCATAAAGTACATCTCATCTTGGATACGGACATTCACATATAGGCCAGAAATAACTGAATTGAAATGCATGGTTGCCCTTGGTACTTCTGGGAAAGGTACTGTGCATTCTGCTATTTGCATGCGATGCGCCATCTGTGACATTCAGATTTAAGCTTAAGTGACCTTCTCAAGGAAGTCCGTAAGAATTTGGATTTTCTCCGTCCTACCCCGCGTGTAACTACCAGACGCTTCGTTCCTTAAAGTGGCTGTAACATGTTGAGCTTTCAGGGTCACAGCTGCTGGCGTGGACTTGAGCGCTAAAGTCCCACCTGGCTTTGATGCTACCCTGGGCGTAGCTAAACCACTCAGTTTGGCCACCTTGACGCTGCGCTCAAACTTTCAACTTTGAAGGCATTTCATGTTCACTAATGGTGTTCAGGTTAACTAAGGTTACTTTTTTTATTAATGTATTAATTTTTATTAATTTAAATGCAGACGTTATTTAGTTCGCTAACCCTAACCAGAGTCACTTTAACCTACAAGAACTGAACTACAATACAAAAACCTAACCCTAGCCCCTATGCTAATGCTATATAATAGCGTTTATCACTCCATTACCTAATGTAATTGAATAGATAATTAATGCACCCTTATTCTTAGTGTTGCCTCACTTGGATACCATCATCGAGTTACATCGAGCGCATACATTTGTGTCAGAATATATAAAATAAAACACAACTCCAAATTCATATGGCAAGGGGCAGAGACCATTTTTGGAATGAAGCCCAGAAAAAATTTAGCTCGGAAGTCTGGATTAAGTGGCGAGGGATACCAACATTTATTTGAGTGTTATTTAAGTGTTGAATGAAAAATGCAGCAATTAAAGACTATCAGTACTCGGATCAGATCGGCCGGATGGAGATTAATCACCAGGCTCTCCCTAAAAACTAGTTTTCGCTCCTTCGATGCGATAAACTTCTGATGATGACGATGATGAAGATGATCTGCCTCTGCTGATCATTTATCCTAATAAATCCTTTTTAATCACGCGCAATATGATGATCAATCACAGGTGTTGCTAACTGTCTATGTATTTTATGCAATATTATGATACAATATTTATAATAATACAATGCGTAAATCATTACCGATAAGGCTTCAAACCCAACAAACTCCCTCCCCGTAGACCTTCTTTGTCTCCATGTATTTTATGCTATAATATTTAAATAATAAATTGCGTAAATCATTACAGATAAGGCTTCAAATCCAACAAACTCCCTCCCCACAGAACTTCTTTATGTCCATGTATTTGATGCTATAATATTTATAATAATACATTGCGTGAATCATTACAGATAAGGCTTCAAACCCAAGGTATCGCCGCCCTCCCACAGACCTTCTTGATGTCGATGTCGTCCAGGTGGTTCTGGACAAACTGCACGGTGGCGTTGAAGTCGGCCTGGTTGAACTCGTAGGGGATGTTCCAGCCCAGCGGCCCGTACTTCCTCCTCTCCTGCACCGTGCTGTGGAGGAAGGCCACACCGTACAGCATGGGCTTCCACTGCACCATGTTGCTGACGTCCAGCAGGTCCTGGTTGATACCTGGGTGGGGGGGTTTACACGGGGGATTAGCTGAAAGGGACCTCAGGGCTACCCGGGATTAGTAGATGGGCTAGAGGTACTCGGGTGTGTTTGGTCGATATGGCATTTGACCACAGCTTCGGTAAAGAATAATTACATTCACATTAACATTTAGGGCATATAGCAGACTTTTTATCCAAAGCGAAATACAATAAGTACATCTGTCCGAAGAATCCCTGTGGGAACAGTAAGGAAGGATATTCATAGAACCAAGTGTCAAGCACTTTCAATATATGACACCGCTCGGCAGTTGCACACGATATATATTGATTCGGAGCTCATCACAAATCAAGACGAATTCCTGTCATTTCCATGATATTCTTAGGCAAACGACGTTGCTGTTCTTTGTAACACTCGGGCCTAAATTAAATCATTGAGTCTAACATCGGATCTGATTAGATTACCTGAAGTGCAGTGATTGGTTTGATTAAGCAGCATGATCCTATTTATGAACAGCCCTGAGTGGAAATGGTTGCTGGGGAAAATGTATTTTTAGGGAGAAGTTACTGACTGGGGCCTGGAACCTATTAAACTGTACAAAATTAGATGGGAAGAGTGCACTCCCACACGCAGCAGACAATTTGAACTTCATTAAGAACTCCAATATGCATCCAGGCCAGCCTGCCCCAGTTTTGTGCCAGCATTGCACACTCAAAAGAGCTATGCTAATAGAGCTATGCTAATGTACCATTGCGGGTACAAACCTATCCACTGTAACATTTAAGGTTTAAAGGGATTCTAGGTTGAAGTTAGAATGACAAACATTAAGGCGATTTTGTTATTTTTGGATGCAGCAAGAAGCAGTGTGAAAGTGTGAGTGAGGGGTTTCAAGTAGGCTGGTTCTCTCCGTGGACAGACACACACATCTGCATACCGTAGAAGATCATTCTTCACTGAACACACTCACCCACACAGCCACCGACTCACTCAGTCACTCACACGTACATTAACTCTACCGCGTCCATCTGCATACCCTAGAAGCTCATTATTCAACGCACACAGCCACACACACACACTCACTCACTCCCTCACTCACTCAACACACAAACGCACGCCCAAACCCACACACACACACACACACACAGACAACCCATCGATTCGCCACGCACCGCCGTAGGTCAACTCTGGCACAAAGGCAGACACACACGCAAGCCCAAGCCTACACCAACACACAGACACACACACACACGTGCGCACACACGCACGCACACAAACACCTACACAGACACACGCACACCCACACAGACACCCACACACAGACAACCCATCGATTCGCCACGCACCGCCGTAGGTCCTCTTGAGCCCCGCCCTCAGGCCCTGCGGCGGCTCGTTGGTGAACTTGATGGCCATCTGCAGCAGGGTGATGGGGAAGAGGCGGTGGGCCTCCGTGGTCATCCACAGGCGGAAGGTGTCGTGCACGCTGTCCGTCTCCGTCACCGTGTCCATCAGCTCGTCCATGAAGTCCAGGCCCAGGTGGCAGTTCTGCAGCAGCGCCCAGCCGCCCTGCAGACAGACGGCAGACAGAGGGGGACCAGGGGGGGGGGTCATGTTGAGGCTGGAGCCAATTGACAAATATCCCCACTTTCTGTGTCGCTGTGCTCGGTGCGATACGAGGGGGGAAACAACTAGCAGGGCCAACATAGACTCTGTTTTCCCTCATTTACATGCTAATTGAACACCTTGAAGGAATTTCCACGTTTTTGTGAAGGACCGAACGTCCTCCGCGATTAGGCACGCCAGTCACGAGTCGAGCAAAGGGAATAAATAAAGAACAGAACAACAAACAGCGGGGAGGAGGAGGCGCTTTCACACTGTGTTGCGTCGTGACACTCGTACAACAGAACCCCCAGGGTGCCCGGTGTGTGAACCCAAACACTGGCTAGAGCCCAGTCACGTGTCCAGACTGATGGGGGAGCCCCGGAGAATAAACCCACGCAGGGGGGGGGGGGGGGGCGGGCAAACAAACACCGACACCCGTCCTTTTAGGCATACTTTAAAATATATATATTTTCATTTATTAAAAATGTTAAAATCCTGATTGCCAATCCTTTTTTCGTGACGGTGGCCCCGGCGGCACACAGTGCCCGGCCCCCCTGGTGGGCTGACTCACATTGAAAAAACCAGTGGCCACTCACAGCGCTTTACAACACTGCCTCACATTCAGCCATTCATGAAGACGCTCACACACCGACGGCGGCGTCAGCCATGCAGGGGGACAGCCAGCTCTTCAGGGAGCAGTCAGGTTGAGGCGTCTTGCTCAGGGACACCTCGACACTCGTCTAGGAGGAGGCGGGGATCGAACTAGCAACCTTCCGGTTCCCAGCCAACCTGCTCCACCTCCTCAGCCACATGCTGCCATGGTTTGCTGCCCCCGCCGGAGCCCCGACTCACATTGACCATGGTCTGCTGCAGCAGCTTGCGGGCGTGGACCTCCTGGCCCTGACCCATGGACACGCAGCGCGTCTCCATCTTCTGCCGCTTGCCCAGCGCCACGATGGAGTCGGTGGGGTCCGAGCCCATGGACAGGAAGCAGATCATGGGCGTGCGGGCGTCCGACTCCTCCCACATCCTCTCCAGGTCCAGCACGGCCCCCTCGGTGTACTTCTCCCCCATGGCGTCCACGATGTACTTCCTGGCCTGTCAGGATGAAGAAGGGTTGGGGAGAGGGGTGGGGGCGAACGTCAACGATAGGAGAGTGAAGGGACGGTGGTTAATTGATCATTAAGTTACACTTAAATTAACATTTACATTCAGGGCATTTAGCAGACACTTTTATCCAGAGACTTACAATGAGCACATTTGTCAGAAGGAAGACGAACAACAATATATCGCTGTCGGTACAGCAAGGATGCTCATAGAAACAAGTGGCAAGCACTAACAATCAGGCAGGTTTAACCATTCCCTGTATTCAACAAAGACAGCTAGGGTAAGACGATACATAATGCTAAGGTCTATGTTTAAGTGCTAAAGTTCAATTAAATGCATGAATGAGTCTTGCGACTTGCAGCATGCATTCAGCATGGCTATAGTAACTGCAGTGGTGCCCACTGTCTCCAGTTCAGCTGCTTGGAGCCAAGTACCCAAAAACCAATTAATAGAGCCCTCATTACTAAACGCACATCCTAGGCAGAAACTCTGATAAAGTTGGCCCGGGGACTTCATAAATATTTCCCATTGGCGAGAAGAAGAGCTTTCAGGCCGTTCCTTCTGTTTATCAGTATTTTTAAAAGACAATACAGATAAACACACACACAGCCACAGGCACAGGGTGCGGCCTGGGCACCATCACTCACACGCACATACACGCACACACATACACACCGAACACAAAGGAATGAACGCACACACACACACACACACACACACACGCGCACACACCGAACACAAAGGAATGAATGCACACACACACACACACACACGCACACACACACACACACACACACACACACACCACACACACACACACACACACACACAAGCTCACACATACACACCAGGATTGAACACAGTCATAAACACACAGGAATGAACGCATACACACACACACTCACACAGGCGCGCGGTCGTACCTGTGCGATGGTGCGGTCGGGGCACCAGGAGCGGATGAGGAGCAGCCGTCTGAAGCAGTCCAGGGCCTGGTCGTAGGAGTTGGGGAGCTGCTCCTCCTCCGGTGCCTCCCTATCGAACCACGCCTTCCACTGCTTCTCATTACGGCTGATCTGGACCCGGGGGACACAGGGACCACACACACACACACACACACACACACACACACACACACACACACACACACACACACACACACACACACACACACAGGGACCAGAGGACACACACACAGGGACACAAACACACACACAGGGAACAGAGGAGACACACACACACAGGGACCAGAGGACACACATACACACACACACACACACACACACACACACACACAGGGACCAGAGGACACACACACACACACACACACACACACACACACACACACACACACACAGGGACACACACACACACACACACACACACACACACACACACACAGGGACACACACACACACAGGGACCAGAGAACACACACACACAGGGACCAGAGGACACACACACACACACATGGACCAGAGAACACACACACAAACACACGTACACACACACACAGGGCCACGCACACAGGGACCAGACACATACCACACACATACACATGCACACAAGCACACGCACAGGTAAACATGCACAAACACAGACACACACACACACACACACATACAGAAGCACACACACTCACACACACACACACACACACACACACACACACACACACACACACACACACACACACACACACACACACACACACACACACACACACACACACACACACATCATCAGAAAAATAATGTTTGCATAGACTTGCCTCTAGGCAGGGTGGTCACATTTGTTCTGAGTTGAAATAGTTTCAAGATAATTGGAATACGCGTCAATTGTGTCAACTGTGACACCACGCGATAGAGAGCTACATGGCAATCGTTTTTTTATCTTCTCAAATAAGAAAGAATGTTTTTATTGTGATTAACCGAACGCCATTGAAAGTGGATGGTAAAATATTCACCAACATATATTAATGTTTATCCACTGAAAAGGGTAGAAATGACAGCCGCATCTCGACTTATTATAATCATATTAATAATAATACACACTTCTCCCAGTAGGCCAGTAAACAGAGACCCTTGGCCTACTCTTTGCAGAGCAGAAACTCAACATGACATTAATCTAAGTCCTTTCATTAAGATAAGATTTCTGGGTCTGTGTTGTATTTCGTGTTTGGTGTAAATTTGTCCATTTCGCAGTCCAAGTGTTGGCTGATTTTTCTGTCAACAAATGTATGAGTGTATGTCCAGTGGTGGGCCATCAGTGCCAGCAGGGCCTTCTCTGATGGCCCTGTCAAAATCTAGATAATATATGTATATTATTTTTTTCAAAATTACATTAATTTATCTCTGAACGCATCCATTTCTTTTTCAGTACTTACAACATAATTCCAGAACTATTTTCTTTTGTAAGGCTGAGCTCAGCTGAATAACGCATCACAGCTAGGTTACAAGCATCCGGTGAAAATAACAATAACTGTGAACACTTGTTTTTGTGTCATGTGTTTGATGTGCAATCTGTTTGCGGAGTGACATAAGGAAAGATCTGATGGTGATGCTGCATTACTCTAGCTCTGCGGTAATGCAAAGTGGTGTGCGTGTGCGCGCTGTTGTTGTTGCTGAAGATCAACTGTCTTGTTGTGGATGTTATGCAGTAGGGCATATTGTGGCTGTGTTGGCTGTATTGGCACGTAATATGACATTTGTGTGCATGTCTGAGTGTTTGGGGGTTGGCCGTTGGTGGAGTGCGTTACTGAAGGCCCTGACTTAAACCCCACGGTCCGCTGCTGTGTATGTCTGTGTATGTGTGTGTGTGTGCGTTTGGGAGTACAAGCATATTGCTGCAATCAGCTAGCCTCTTCACGCCTCTCCCAGTGTGTGCGTCACACATTGAGAACTCTTTGCTTTGTTTGTGTTGCGTTCCTCATGCCAGCTTGTCAGTCTGGCGTACACGCGATGGTGTGAACCCATACTCAGCAGATGCTATCTCTCTCTCTCTCTCTCTCTCTCTCTCTCTCTCTCTTAACCATGTTTTTCTCTCCCCAAGTCTCTCTCGCTCTCTCCGTCTCTCTCTCCGTCTCTCTCTCTCTCTCAACCCCTCCATCTTTGACGGTGCTGTATCTTCTGCACATGCTTTTCCTTTTTTTTCTATTTTATGACTGATTTAATTAGACTAAAATCTAGTTATCCACCTGTCCATCTTTCACACGCACACACACACCCACACACAAACAAACAAACACACCTACACAGTACACACACACACACACATAGACATCCATGCACTCATACAGAGCAAAGATATGACTGAGGAGAAAGATTGAACGTTTTTTCAAAGTAAGCTTATTTCACAGCACAGCGAGCAGCGAGTCCCTCGTTGGGAGCCACCAGCCTGTCAATCACACAAGTGGCTATGTGTGTCCGTGTGTGTGTGTGTGTGTGTGTGTGTGTGTGTGTGTGTGTGTGTGTGTGTGCTAATGGCACACCATCAGTGTGAAAGTGAACATGTGCATCCTTTAAGGCCAATATTTGTATGTGTGTGTGTGTGTCTGTTTCAGTCGGTCGGTGTGCTTGTGTGTGTCTGTGTGTGGGGGGAGGGGGTTGTGTGTTTATGTGCTGATATATACTGCAGTGATTGTTTGTATATGTGCTTTTGTGTGTGTGTGTGTGTGTGTGTGTGTGTGTGTGCGTATGTATGTGTTGGTTTGAGTGTGTGTGTTTTCTTTTACTATGTTTGATGAAGCGAGGGCTGATGAGACCAACGTTGACATGCTCGATCTGGAGAGGAGATGGGGGTGCAGTCGTGCTGTGTGTGTGTGTGTGTGTGTGTGTGTGTGTGTGTGTGTGTGTGTGTGTGTGTGTGTGTGTGTGAGTATGCGTGCTTTTGTCAATATCTGGCTGTCTCTTTGACAGGTATGTTGCCAAAATAAATAACTCTGGGAAACCAAAACCATCTTCAGAAAATGACACATCTGTCACAGCATCAGCCAGTGCTTATGATAGGTCATCTATTGTGTATTCATGTGTGTGTGACTATGTATGTGTGTCTGTGTACGCGCGGCGTTATGTGTGTGGCTGTGTACGTGTGCATGTGTGCACATGCATGTGTGTGCTTATCTACTGTCTGTGTGCAACTCCAAGTGTTTATGAAAATTCTTGTTACAGATTTGGCATACTTGATGTGTGTGTGTGTGTGTGTGTGTGTGTGTGTGTGTGTGTGTGTGTGTGTGTGTGTGTGCATGTGTGTGTGTGTGTGTGTGTCTATGTGTGCCAGTGTCTGTGTGTGCGTGCGTGTGTGTTGGTCTGTATGTGGGCTTTAGAGTGTGTGGGTGTGTTTGTGTGTGTCTGTCTGTGTGTATGCACGTCGGTGTGTTCGTGCGTGCGTGTGTGTGTGTGTATGCGTGCGTGTGTGTGTGTGTACCTGGTCCAGTATATCAGAGAACTGCCACAGCTTGCCGAGCTCCACCAGGTTGAGCCAGGTCATGTCCAGGATCCACTTGGCTGCTTTGGTCGGACACGCCTTCAGGTCCAGAGATGCACCTCCTAGATGGACAGAGACAGAGACAGAGACAAAGACAAAGACAAAGACAAAGACAGACAGACAGACAGACAGACAGACAGACAGACAGACAGACAGACAGACAGACAGACAGCAAAATAAAAATAAATAGATCAATAAATAAATTCATCACAAACAAACAGGGTTAATATTTTTTGTCTGTAATCTCAATAGGGGAAATTCGATTACATCATATCATATGAATGTAACAAGCGCTGCACATTCATAAATGCTGTTGTTTTCTGTTAGTTAACAGTGCTTCAATCTGCGGGGAATAGTCCTACGTAGCTTTGTTAAGATCACCACTTATCATCTGAGTTTAACGATGAAACACGTTCTGTAGCGACAATACCTTGCACATATATCGCAAGGATATCGTAGCGTTGTAAACAACTCTCTGCACACAGGCAGAAGCATATGCACATTGCACACACACACACACACACACACACACACACACACACACACACACACACACACACACACACACACACACACACACACACACACACACACACACACACACACACACACACCTCACCACACACCCACACACACCAGTATGGGATCAGACCCAACAGATGGCCTAGCTTCGTGCATTAGCGGCGGGCTCATAGCGGTGTGGTTTGCGTGCGCTTGCTTGCCAAATGCATCGGCTGCCACCGTGCTCCCGTGAACCGCGACCCACGGGGCGGCAAACTGTTGCTGAGAACCTTGAGACGAGGAGCTCCGGAGTGTCCTCAGTGCACGCACAGCTCAGAGTGTGGCTGCGAGTCAGAGAACGCTCCCCGACGGCTTTCATTAAACAATGAGAAAGAATCTGAATGAAAGACTGAATAAAGGAACCTTCAGTGATCCACAGAGAGGGATGTGCTCTGAAACGATGACAATGCAACTCAGACAATAACATGGGAGAAATTATCATACGGAAAGGAATGGAAATCCTGGAAAAGAGAAATGAGCAGTGGAACGTGCAAAACAGCAGCACTGAGGAGGAGGGGACGAATGGATGAATAGAAATGAAGTCCTTCAACCTTCAGCAATCGACGGAAATGAGAGGCACTCGCTCAGATGCCCACAAGGCCTGCTTCCATCCCGAAATGTGTGTGTATGAGTGGACCGATGACAAGCCATCCGGGTCAGTGTGCAAGTGAACATGTGTATCGTTAAGGCAAATATGTGTGTGTGTGTGTGTGTACAAGATACAAGATACAAGATTGTTTATTGTCATATACACAATGGAAACATAGTTTACACTGGGCAATGACATTTTGAATTTGCAAGTTCCCGTCACATAAAATATGCTTAAAATTAAAGTAGATAAATAAACTAAACTACTAAAAATAGCTGTACATATCTGTGTGTGCGTTTGTGTGTGTGTGTGCGTGCGCGCGCGGGTGTGTGTGTGTGCGTGTGTGTGTGTGTGTGTGTGTGTGTGTGTGTGTGTGTGTGTGTGTGTGTGTGTGCGTGCGTGCGTGCACGTCTGCGTACGCGCCTGTGTGTGGAGGAGGGTTGTGTCTATTTTGTTCAAACGCTTACAAGGCCACTTCCGCCCCCAGAACACAATATATAAAGCACAGGCAGTCCCTGAAGTCCTCCGGCAGAAACACAAAAGCCGCGAGTCGCCCAGAAGCGAGAACCCTTCGGCAATCGAAGAGCGGGAGCGCTCACCTTTGATGAGCGTGAGGAACTCTTCGTGCTTCACCTTGCCGCTCTGCATGTCGATCTTGAGCGTGAGCAGCAGGGTGAACAGGAACTTGTGCGCCTCGTACAGCCCCCGCGCAGCGTAGCGGTACACCTCGAACGTCATGAAATCGATGATGCTCACGATGCGCTTGCTTGTGATGGGGCTCTTGGACGACCTGGTTGAGGTGGGGAGGGAGGAGATGGGTTTAAATAATGTAGGTCTGTAGAAACGGGTCTCAGGGTTAATAGGGACAGGGGGATGGTGTCCCAGGGGGATGGTGTCCCCCCCCCCCCCACACACACACACTTAGAGTGCACGCTGCATTATCCAAGCCGTGGCACGTCATGTGCACTGAATGTATGGCAGCAGGACTGGAAACAGGGGCCTGTGCAATTAATCGAAATTTAGGGGTCAAAACTCTCCAACCTAAAATAATCAAGTGTTTTTTTGGATGATTTTGAGCAAGTTTTGTATATATATATTTTTTTTTAGCAAGTTCTAGTTTTATAGAAATCGCACAACAAATGGTACATATTTGGAAATTATTTTCGATTTTAATTTTTTTAAGTGGAAATTCTCAGGCACTAAGGGGTTTTTTTGGAGAGAAAAGCTGAATAAGTATTATTTTTTCCATAATAGAGCAGCCCTAGTGGCGGGTAGCCAATGGATGTAGAGGACTGAGGTTGGGGTTGTGAGGGGGTGTCGGGGGTTGTTACGGGGAACAGGAGCTCCCTGGTACAAGGGAGCGATAGACTATCTCATCCCGAGGTCTAACGCCACCTGGAACATCGCTCCTGGATGTACGAGGTAATCAGATCAAGAGTGGTTCTCAGATCAAGACGTCACGGGTTAAAACATGCGGTTTGCAGGAATGGCGATATTATAGTTACTCAAAAGATTGCACGTCAGGTAAATTTCATGGAGCATCCTGTCGCCTAACCCCAAATTGGAGTGGAGCTTTTATTTTCCAACACACGCATTCATAAGTTTCAGAAGAGCATTCATACGTTTCAGAAGAGCAGAAAAGCCCAGTAGGATGCTACACTGATTCTATAGTTCCAAAGTCTGCAGTAGAGTCATCAAAACCAAGCCCCTTTAAGTATAGAGAGGTCATTCAAGCCAAGCTTATTGCTAATAATTGCTAATAGCTCTCACCGGGCCAGGGAAAGGTCAAAGAGTCCCAGGAACTGTCTGAGGGAGGTCTGGTACATGACGTTCACCACACTCATCTCTGTGATCAGGAAGTACAGGATGCTGCCCCTGGTGGCCACTGTGGAGAGATACACTCGCACGCACACACACACACAAGAGCGCATACGCAAGAAGGCACAAACACAACCGTGCACAGAGACACACACACACACACGCAAATACACACAGACACACACACACACACACACACGCACAGTTAATAATCCCAATGGATATGAGTTTCACAAAACTTAGTGTGAAATTAATAAACCAAATGGTATTAAGGCAGGATTTAAAATGTCACGTATTTATTCTGGTTACCCAGAGTGAAAAAGGCCCCGGATAACATGACATTATCCTCCTTTTTAAGAATGCTTGAAAATGCCTTTTAGGATTCATTTAAATATTCCCTAGTCATTTAGTGCAGAATAAAAAACTACTTTTTCCAAAGACATGAGAATATATTTGGCAATAGGCTGTGACACAGGAAGTCTCGAAACTGTCCTATGAATAAATCAAGTCTTGTTGCTAAGCACCCGCCTTTCCGAAGTACTTCAGAGAGGAGGGGAGGGGAGGGGGGGGGTGCATAAATGTTAATCCATAATCAAAAAAGCTACACATTCTTCTTATCATTCTCATTGTTATGCACAGTAGGAGTAGAGAACCGGATCCAGAAATCAAGAACCGGATCCAATGTATTCAACCAATGAGGACACATGAAAATATACCCCTCCGAAAACAAGTCCAAGAAAGGCCATTGTAATCCAATTGGTCGTAGTACCCTGGATCCGCTTCAGGATTTCTGGATCCACTGACATGTGGTTAACAGGGTTAGGCAGGAGTGAAAGCCCCTTATCAGTCTGAGACTAATAACTAATTCTTAAGAGGCTAAGCAGGCAGCAAACTTCAGAAGAAGTTAATTTGGGCTTGTCCATACCGAAGAAGTCCTTTGCAGACAAACTTTCCTTACACTTTAAGTGGTTTTGTTTCGGTCTCTGAACCTCTGTAAGTTAAGGACACTTGGGCCTCTATGGAGACAAGGAGTTCCAAAATAAACCACAGCATTGTTTATTTTCTGACTTATAGCGTACAATGTCTGCATTTTACTCTACTGCTTCTCCCCAGGAAGCATGCCGACAGATGTCCTACCGGGTCGGTACTCCTCCCTAGCGGCGTTGATCTGGATCTCCGTCTCCGCTGCGATCTGCAGCTTCTGGGTCACCTCCTCCGCCGTGCGCTTGGTGTTCCCCAGGACCACGATCAGGCTCTCGTCGTCCACCAGCGACCCCTAGAGTGACGTGTTTACACAGGACCAAGTAAGGTGACAAGGACATTTGGCCTGGATGGTCGTGCGCGAGCGACTTTCTGTCAATGAGTAATCCCCTCAGAACGCTGGACAGACTTATTGACCCAAAGTCACTAAGGCATGATAAGTCTTGAATTTTGGGAAACAAAAGGCACGTCGATGCAAAGAGTCCAACCGAAGCTGTCCGTAGTGGTGTTTATCAGTGAGTTTATAGCGGTTAAACACAATCAGATAAGAGCTATGTGCTCATGATCAGGGCACTCCATGAAGGGAGTACACTGACCAAATGCTAATGCTAACGTCATCTTCATGGTTTGCGGCGAGACTCTCTAGGGCCCTCCTTTACTCCAGGGTGTGGCCGGCATGATAAACCATCGCAGACAGAATGACGTTGTTGTTGTTGTTGTTGTTATTTAGATTCAGGATCTTGCCCTCTTCTGCTCTTTTCTTTAAATCGTACAAACAACACCTTAAGCCAATCACAAGACTGGCATGTGAGGAAGTGTGGACCCCTTGCCTGCGTGCTGGTCAGCCTGTAGAGCAGATTATCCTCCAGTTCCTTCATCTTCCTCTTATTGGACGTCACGTCCTCTAGAAGGTCCGTCCTCTCCTTCTCCAGCTCCTGGGGTCACACAAACAACACAAAAAAAAAAAGCCAGCAGTGAGCGAGCGTTTTTACATCAAATACGAGAATTGTTTATTGAAGTAGAAAAAAAGGTGCTGCAAAAAAAACAAATAGTGACTCATGGCGGATTCGCTGCAGAAAGCGAAAACCAGGTGATTAATCAATTCATGCTCACACACACACACGCACACATGCACCACACACATTGTGAGCACACACCGTACAAACACACACCAAAATCGCTGCGGTAGATATCGCCACATACACACACACACGCACACACACAAATGCACATGTACACACAATCGCTGTGGTCGAAAGCAACACATACACACACCGTACACACACTGCACACACATAAAAATGCACATGTACACACAATCGCTGCGGTAGATATCAACACATATACACACACACACACACACACACACACACACACACACACACACACACACACACACACACACGCCTGGGATTTGTGTTCATCAACGGGGTGATGGAGAGTGACAAAGGGTGACACACGGCGGTGATTGACGCGGTTCCGCTGTCCCTCCCGGGACACGGCGGTGGTTCAAGGATCAGTGCACCTGAACACCCCCACGCACACCGACGGTTAATAGAACCCGGCCTGGTTTTGTTCTAACTCCAATCTGCTGTTATTATTATTATCATTATATATGTGTTTTCCTCGCTCCCATTCACTCTCTGAAAACCTTAATCTAAAGTGGCTCTGCGCAACAATGGCTGACTCACTGCCTGATACAGAAAGCAGCGGTGGACATGGCTGCCACAGCCGCTGGCCGCTGCCTCGGCCACGGCCCCTCCGTTTGGCCGTTGCCTTGAAAGATAAACAAAGCTCTGGGTTAACCCTCCTAACATGGACTTCCTGTTGACAGAGGCCAACGCAGTCTAAAGACCAAAGCCGCTCACTGAGCGAAGATAGAGCAGAAGAAGAGCCTGGGGTGCTAATCTCTCCACGTACAGCAGAGAAACGCAACGGGGGTGCCCACTGCGGCTGATGCCTGCGTTTCTTCTGTGATTCAAATAGTTTATTGCGCTTGGATTTTGAAATAACAATTAAAGTATTAACATTTACGTGATTAAACATTCCAACAAGGACAACAAAGGAGAGGTAAGGGTGTGCGATAAACGCTGACACAAATCTGTATTATTCCCCCTAGGAATTACTTTATAGTTAATTAACAATCACAAATAATACAGAGTGCCACATAAATGAGTCACTGCGTATGTGTGAACCTTGGCATGCCCTGGACACACACGCACCAATTCATTTATTTTTTAATAATATAGTAGTTTGACCATAGTTTGACTCTCGATTCGCCGTCTTGCCTTGGTTAACTATTCAATGTTTAATTTAACCCGCTAACAGCACATCATGGCTGGCTGTCAGCCGCTTAAACACATATCTGAGGCCTGCCAACACACAGTGTTCATCTCTGAGACAACCCTCAGCCCTATATATCACAGCTTATCTCCAAATGCACCCTTATAGGTTCAAGCCGTCGCAAATGATGCCCCTATCTTGAGTAATCGCCCTCGACACGTCTCTCAATCGACAGAAATGTCCATTTGTTAGATGAAAAGCCCTTGGCTGGGGAGGTACTAATCAGTGGATCACTCAGTTTGCTGCAAGCCGTTTTCGTTTATGTGTCATGTACTGTCTCGTGCAATCTTCCACCAAACCATCTCCAGCCGATTCATAACGATAACCCTTTCGGACGTAATATGCAATCGTAGCCGTTGCGGAAAAAAAAACAATCCTTCATTAAACCGATTCAATTATAATGCCTATTCATAAGAGCCCGTCATGCTTTAATAAATGGCTGTGACCTCTGTTATCATCCCCATCTATACATGGAGACGGTGTCTCTCTTGGTAGCGCACAGAATTCGTAATAATAATAACGAGCAATGTCGAGTCAACAGGAGCTTAGAGACTAGGATAATGAGACTGTATACGTTTTTAACTTTTTTTTTATCAAACACTGCCTGTTACTCTTTGCTCTTTCTTGCCGTTTTCATTTTCTATTTTTTAGGGAAAGGTTTGTGTTTATCCTCGCTTCTTTCCGAGGTCTCTATTTTCCTAAGCTTTGGTGCTGATATGAATTCGAGGTAACTGCTACTATGATGTGGAGGGTCAGAGTCACGGGCAGTTGGTTGCCTTTCTCTTTGTAAACCACAGAGAATCAACAAACAGAGCCATCGTTTATCTTGGTCTTTCTCCCCCTCATTCTACTCCATTTGCTGCAGGGAGTACATTCTGTTGTGCAGGCGTTTTCCTCCGACACTACCCATTTCTCAGGAGACGTTTATTCACACAAGACATCCATTGAAACGGTCAACTCGCCGTTATCAATGCTTCACAGCCCAGACCATGTCCGTGGACCATTTAACACAAAAAAAACAGTTCTACCAATTTAGAAAAATAAAGAAAACGATCCGTTCCAGACTGACATGATTTTAGTAAGTATAGGCCGAGCCATCGCCATCGTCATTGCACCGCCTTTCAATGCTCATTACTGCAGCGTTTCCCTGTCTAAAGCCCCAGCGTCTTATCACGCCATTTGGCTCAGGAGGTAGAGCGGGTTGACTTGCAACCGGAAGGTTGCTAGTTCGATCCCCGGCTCCTCCGAGCTAGAGTGTCGAGGTGTCCCCTGAGCAAGACACATCACCCTGACTGCTCCTGACGAGCTGACTGTCGCCTTGCATGGCTGACTCCGCCGTCGGTGTACAAATGTGTGCATGAATGGTTGAACGTTAGGCAATACTGTAAAGCGCTTTAAGTGGCCACTGGCTTGAAAATGCAGTCCATGTATCCCTCTGACGCTACCTGCTTCTCGGTGAGGATGACCCGACCCAGCAGCTGCTCCTCCAGGCCCCGCATGGTGACGGTGAAGTCGATGATGGTGGTGCGCGCGCTGATCTCCGGCGTGTAGGCGGGGTTGGGCAGCTTGGTGGTCATGTAGAGCCGGAAGCCCCGCATCACGTCCACCTCCTTGTCCCCCACCTTCACCTGTGAGGGGGGGGCGGAGGAGAGGCAGGAGGAGTTAGGAGGAGGAATTAGGAGGTGGAGGAGTTTGGAGGTGGAGGAGGAGACTTATGTGTTGTTACGTCAGCTGCGGCATAATACGTTTTGAAGTCATATCTTTAAGGAGTAATATCTTTCATATACTGTGCAATATATTGTACAATGTCGCCCTGACAAGGACATGGCTCATTGTTGCACGTCTGTTAGCAATGTGCGGCTGCAAGACCTAGATTTGAGAATACATGTTGAACTACAATGTGATTTCGAGCAGACAAAGAGCATTGCAACATGAAAAGGCTAATTGTGTGTGAGTTTGTGTGTGTGTGTGTGTGTGTGTGTGTGTGTGTGTGTGTGTGTGTGTGTCTGTGTATGTGTGTGTGTGTGTGTGTGTGTGTGTACACGTGTTAGACAGTATGTGTGTGTGTGTGTGTGTGTATGTTTTGTGTGTGAGCACATGCGTGTGTTTCACGTGTCTGTTTTGGCTCTAGGCGATGCTCTATCACCGGTAATGGTATATAATTATCTTTCATGTTCCCTGTCCCCAGAGCTCTCCACAGAGACTCTCATTTACTCCTCAACACGACAGGGATATTTAAAGAATAAGGACCTCATCTTGGTGAGGGAGACTGACGCAGAGAGGGAGAGAGAGAGAGAGAGAGAGAGAGAGAGAGAATGCTGGAGGCTCTCCAATGAATAGTGTTGGTGTTTGTGTCTGGACAGAACACATGCTAACTAGTGCTCGCCACAGAATGCGAAAGACCCCATTCTGCTGTGTATGTGTGTATGCGCATGTGTGTGCGCATGCGCGTGCGTGCGTGCGTGCGTGCGTGTGTGTCTGTATATATACAAGGGAGTGAGCTGCTGCAGCTGAAGAAGTGGCATCAGCATGGGCTCAAAGTGGAGAGGCGATAATGAGAGACAAACAAATGCCTCTGGACACGAGCAACCGCTCCTTCTCCCATCTCCCTCACTTTCAAATGTCTCTCTCTTCGCCCTGCGTGCCAGGGCTTTGTGATGTTAATAGTGCTGCTATTTGTGTGCGTCAGTGTGGCAGTCTGTATGTGCGTAAATCTCATTCATTCACAGAAATATGTTCATCAACTTAATAAATATAAGTATCATTTTGATGTGGTTCAAAGTTTGATTAAACTAAAGTTAAAGTCAATGTTCGAAAAATGAAATGAAATCTAAGGCCGTTGTGATGCCAGTGTCAGTAAATGTACTGACTAAAGTCAAATAGAGTGCATTTATGAGGAGTCCAATTCATCTAACAGCGCGTACACGATGCATTCAGGCCAGCCCAGGCTCCTCTTGTTGGGGAGAGAAGAGAGAAGAGTCCATATTTGTGACAATGGAACAGTTTAAATTGGGGGGAAAACGCCTGCCTGGAAAGAGGCTGATTCCCAGTGCCAATCCACCTCAGAAGATTTCATAGCAGCAGTGATGGTTTCTGGGCTGACTCAAGCTGACACATAGACAGTGTGATGCGAGCAAAGTAAAGCCTCCTCATTTAAAACCTAAAGTTCAGTCGCTGTCAGGCCGAGAGTGGTGATGATAGAGATTTCTGGTTTATTGATGCACTTTCTGAAGCTATTCAAGTAGTAGCTTGATTAATTATACTGTCAGCCCATTTCCCCAATGAGCCAAACAAAACCGTAGGATTTAGCTTTCGGTACTTCTGCTCACTAACTAGAATACACTCATTTTAAATGGAGATTGTATCTCTTGTGTACAGCCATACAGAACAATTGAGACCCTGGGACTAACTGACCTTGGTTAGCACAATCATGTCCATTAGTCAGCTACAACACAAAGCCCAGAGCTCCCGGAAAAGAACTACCATTTGATCACGGAGAGTGATGTGAAATGCGCAGCAGTTTATAAGACGGCCTAATATATAATGTAAGGCAGTGGTGTCCAACCTTGGCCTGTATCGCCACCTGCTTGCACACATCATCAAAGTCGCTCAGCTAGCGGAAGTAGAGTGTATAAAAATATATATATATATTTTTAAATCAAAACACCTAGTAAAATACCCATATTTTTTATACAGTATATATAAATAAATAAATAAATATGAATATATACCCCCATGGGGTTGTCAGATAGAAATACTGGGTTGGTCAATATGACAGCGTGTGCGACTGTATGTGTGTGTAAATACACTGAAGAGTGCAGATATTTGTTACATATATATATATATATATATATTAGGGGTGTTAACAATAATCGATTCTGCGATGCATCGCAATGCAGGGCATGCACGATTCAGCATCGATGCGGCAACGTGCCATAATCGATTATGTCGCTGTTTTTTTTCGGGCCTCGGGTGGACAATAGAGTTGTGAAGTACATGCTAAGCGGCGGCGCTAGCTAGCAACAACAACACTAACTGATCGCTGCCACTCTAATCAATGAAACCATTTCCACCGGCTCAGCAGCGTCCCAGAAGCGGTGCGCCGCGCCGCAGCGCTACCATTCCGTAGCGCTTCTATTTTTGACGCGAGCCGTTGCTGAACCGCGTCAATTTCAACAGAGGAGATCGAGCCGAGCAGGAAGTGAAAAAGTAAAAGCCATAGAGCATCCGGTCAATTTTCAAAATAAAACACAATACTCAGCTCATGTAGCCTATCACAACTTCACATCAACAATATTACTTCTCGACCGGTGGTGCCAGGTCAGCAGTCAATCAATCAAAGGGTCTCAGAGGGTCGGCAACATGGACGACGAGAGACTGATTGTCGAAGTGGAGCAACATAAAATAATTTATGAAATATATCATCCTTTTTATAAGGACAATGTCAGAAAGGAAAAAGCCTGGCATTTAATTGCAGTAGGTTTGGGAGTGGGAGGTGAAAAAAATTGCCTTATTGTGTGCCGTAGAATTTTGATGCATCATAGAATCGAATTGAATCGAATCGTTACCTGGTGAATCGTAATCGAATCGTGAGGGCAGTGCCAATGCACACCCCTAATATACTGTATATACACATACACACACATATCAACACCACCTGTATGCATATCTGGCAAGTCCCAACCCAGGGGAAAGACCACAGGGGAATAGGACCTCCTTACCTTATAGGTAGAGCCGGTCTTGATGAAGTTCTTCTCCAGGACATTGTCGAGGGCAGGGTCGAGCTCTTCTTCTACGTCCTCGATCAGAAGGGGACGTCCCAGGGACAAGCTGTCCTCCAGGTGGTTCCGGAAGTACTTGTGGTTCAAGGAGGTGATCTGGGAGACACCGGGGAAGAGAGGAAGAGGACAATGACGACTATAGGAGCCTGATTCTCTTGGTCGAATTCCTCTCTTACGCTGTTCTAACGTTGTCAGGGTCTGAAATAGCCACCCATAAAACCCTCTGTGACAAGAACACATGGTTTCATGGATGCTTGTTTAAGAGGGATTTAGAAAGTTAGATTGCAATACTTCGCTAATCCTCAGGCAAACAGGAGAAGGTGTACGTCGCAAATCAGAAAGGCGATTGCGAAATCAGTTTTTCTCAGTCAGGGAATGTCCATGATTGGTGGCTAACCATGGGGAGTTATCATCGTAGGCCTACCTGTAGGATTCCTCAAATCGGGGGAAATCCCTGAACAATAGAAGGGAATGTTGGACTGGAAGAGGCGGGAGAGAAGCATTTGCGATCGGCAGAGAGTAAATGGTTTAAAGACGTTGAAGGCGTTAAAAATGTAATCTTCGACCCTAGGTCCGACCGGTTTCAAAACTTTATGATGTCAATAAACCAGTGACAGAAAATACAGACTGAAACTATTGGCAGGATTGTTAAATGGTCAATCCCAAAGCGTTCGAGAGTTGTGGTGACTTTTTTGAAATTCGTAAAACATGAGTGTATCGAAAACTTTGACGGCTCCAGACAGATGGATCGTCTTCTTTAAACAGCAAGACAAGACTCAATAGCCAAAGATATTAGAAACTTTGAGAGGGATTAAGATATGAGCCTGGAGCGCTGCATTCACAGCCATGTTGCATTCAGTTTTGCTGCAGCAGAAGTAAAGTCAGTCATCCATACTGGGTGAACGGGGAGGGTCGGTCACTCTGACGTCTGACTGATGAGGCGGGCGGTGGACCGACCTGCAGTTCGCTCCCGGTCTCCTTGTTCTTGATCCAGATCTTGCCCTGGGTCTGGGGGTCGATGAGGAGGGGGAAGCGAGCGGCCTTGGTGACGATGATGCCGTTCTGGATGGACAGGTCGTCGTTGGGCAGGCCCTGCAGGTGGTCAGAGGAGTGCAAGGTCAACGTCCAATCATGCACAAAGAAAGGGGAATCCAGGCTAGCATATTGGGATTCAATTAAATGGATTTTTACCTGGCTGAAATATAGATAATATTATTATTATATTAATATATTCACACACACAAACACACGTCGGTGGGCTGTAAGGGCCAGCAATGCCTTCTCTAATGGCCGAGGAATTTTCAGAATCAGAGAGATGATCAGAATCTGGAGTGCCAGTTTGATTTTTCGTTTTATAACGCACAATAGCTGAATGAGGAGAATCATTTTATTTGGTGGGTGGAAATGGCAGAAAGTGAAATTGGCAAATAATTTTTTTAAAAAACAGGAAAAGATTTTAAAGAAATAGTGCGTGTCGACCAACCCCACACCTTGTAGCCGTGTCCCAGTAAGGGAAAGGACATGCGGTGCACTTTCAACTCATTGCAAATCATGTTGCCGGGAATGCCTATTATTTGCAGCTGACTGATACGGTGTCTGAGGGCCACGCTGGGTGAGCAAACCGAGTGCAAATTGCCGAACCGAGGCAGCAGCGATACACCAAAGCGCGGCAGGACCCTCGCGAGCCCAAGCACGATTGACAATGTTCAGAGATACGCGAGTGGATCAACAACTCAACAAACAAATGCCAAGGGAAGCAGGCCTCCTCGACGAAAGAGTCAATGGAAACAGAGAAAGGCTGAAAAGACAGACGATCGATGGTGTATTCTTTCTAGGCGAACAAGAGCTCTCATTAAGGGGTCGCGGTGCAAGCAAGGAGTCAACAATGAGGGGTGAGTATGTCAAGCTTGTTTCCTTTCTGTCCGAGCACAACACAGACCTGCATTACCGACTTTACACTAACAAAGTGTCTGCTGGGACTAACTGGGCACAATACAAAATAACCTGATTAGTGCTATCGCTGAGGTGATTGGGAGAGGAGATACAAAGGGAGATCTATAAAGCACCTTCTTTCACAGTTATGCTGGAGGAACCTCCAGCATAACTGTGCACATTGACTTAATATAGGACTGACCCAGGGGACACTGAAGCTGCGTTTTATTTTCCAGATTCCCTAAATTACACAAAGCTGCTCGGCGATATTTGCCAGCGGTGTCTTTGTTGTGTGACACCAACAAGGTGGTGAATAGTTCCTGATTGGTCAGCACGGTCTTTAAGAAGATAGTTTCCCTAAAGGAGTGATGCAGCACATAATAGACCCCCATGATCAGTTAGACGACGACTCTGGGCTGTTCTGATTGAGAAAATGTTTCACAAATTTAATTTTCTGCTTTCCACTAAATCTTTCGGTATTCAAATGTGCTCTCTGGAATACTGAAGAACAAATCACGCAAGGTACAATTCCCTCTCAAAGGAATGGATGAGTTTTGTGACACCACTGAGAGAGAGGCGATGTGGGGAGGTGTATGATGTATATGCCTAGTGCAGAGGGACAGGGGGGCACTAGGAACCAGAATCTCCAAAGCGACATTTTGGAGATATTGAGACATTGAAAACCATTGAAAACCACAAGAAAGTCTGAAGTGTTAAACATATCCAAATTAATTATTGGATGCAGCCTTGTCCAGCTCAACATCGCCAGAGGAGGAAAGGAGCGAGGAGACAGAGAGCAGAGGAACGTTCTTCGACTTGCCCTGGCTCAAAACAGACCTGTGATGTGCACCAAGACCGATAAACAAGGGCTATGCCGACCTCCTCGCTTGCCTTCAGCAGGAAGTTTATGTGGGAGCATCTGTCAACTTTATGCATTGTTAGTTTGGCGGTGAGCATCCCAGTATCTACTGCCTCGGCAGAGCGAACATTTTCAAACCTAAAACGCATTGAAACGTATCGAGGAATAAGACTGTGCTGGCCCGACTGTCACCATCTTCCTCCATGGCAGTGGAGAAGGAAGGAAAGCACAGGGACTTTCTATCTGAACTTTATTGGACCGTGTCATTGAACTATTTATAAAGAGAGAAAGGATGGACTTTGTTTTCAAAAGATGAGCAGCTTCGGTAAGTTTGATGGATTTGTATTTATCTATACTCGACGGGCCTGGCGTCTTAAGGGGGCTTCGGATTTCTTTACTTGGTTTTATGTTTTTGCCCTCTCCTTTTCAACTTTTTGAATCTATGGAAAAATAGCACAAAACTGAATTATTGAGAGATACAGGTGCACTTAGCTCTTGTTTCAGAAACATAAACAGCACCGTTTGTCGTGAGCAGGTGCCATAGCTGTTAATAGCTATGAATTAATATTATTAATATCATTATTATATGTATTATTATTGCTTGCTTTAGATCTTTGCTGCTTGTGTGAATGATTGTTCAGATTGTGTGGCCCCTATGTGCGTTTAGGCCCAACCGCTTGGCTGCAGTCTGTTTGGAAGCCTCTTGAATCCTGATTGTGTTATTTGTGTACTGCATCTTTTTGCTTGCCTGGTGGTGTGTGAGTTAATGTGACAGGTTGTTGGCTCTTGTTCGGTTGGTCATGACATTGATTTTTGATATGAGGTGTCTATTTGTGATGATCCTGTCACACTGCGCATTAGCGGTAGATCCTTGATGGTTTCTGTCACCATGTATTCATGCCCCTCTAATTAGTGGGTTATAAGTCTCGTAGATGTTGAGCCTTGTGTTAAATCATTTTATCCCACTCGATAAAGGTTACCGTCACATGGGTAATAGGCTGGTTACATCGACTCAATAGGCCTATAGTCATAGTGTCACTCTGAGTTTATTTGAAGGTGCAAATAACAGCATGATTGCTATGAAAATTGAGGTGTGAAAAACATGGCCCATCACTGTTAATATATATTTATATATATATATATATATATATATATATATATATAGAGAGAGAGAGAGAGAGAGAGATAGATCTAGATCTATGTATCTAGATCTCTAGATCTCTATGTATCTAGATATAGATATTTGATATACAGAAGGACCTTGATGTTTTCATGGTATTATGGTCCTGGGCAACAATGTTAACTTTTGTTATTCTACTCACAGGTCTTTGAAGGCACTTGCACACTGTCCCAAAGAAAACCATCACCCAGCTATAGGATGTTGGCTGTTGATTCCGACACGTTCGCCAACAGAATACAGAATCTTACAAGACCCCCCGACCCCCATCGGGCATGGAACACACCGCGGCCTCAGTGAGGCTGTTTGTGGTGACAGTGTGCTAGAGCCTTTAGTGTGACCGATTGGTTTTTCTCAGGAGACTCCTGAAGGAGTGGAGGACGGTAAATTAATTAACTTTTCATTGGCTCATCGAAAGACTCATAAACACACACACACACGCACACACACACACACACACACACACACACACACACACCCACACACACACACCCACACCCACACCCACACACCCACACCCACACCCACACCCACACCCACACACACACACACACACACTAGGGCTGTAACGATACGCGTATCAAACCGAAAATCGCGATATTCAAAGCCACGAACCTGTCTCGCGGTGTGAGAAGGCAGAAGCGCGATACGCCCTTTCTAACTCTTCGGTCAAATTGTCCGATTGAAATTTGCTAATAATTTGTCTAAATAATAGTCTGCTGACAGCGCCCCCTCCTATCGATGCCCTAAATATGTGACGATATGTGACGATCACAGCTCTCCGTGGCTACGGAGGATTGCATTACTCCACAGCCGTCGAAGTCCTCATATGCGATATGAACGACATTTATCCAGAGTGGGCCAAGCGCGAAAGAAATTGCCTCTGTGATCCTGTCTCTATTGTTTTGTGTGATTTGACTGGCAGTTTGTCTGCTTATAGGTCGGAATGAAGCGGCCACCGATTATTGACAGGATGGGTACTTTATTCTACCGGACTCGTTCGCTTCTTCACTAGACACACGCGCTACCGCTCGCTCTCCTCGCTCGTCCACTCACTCGCTGACGTCACTCACACACGCATACGCACACTGCCATTCTCGCGCACACACATATGCTACTCGTAACACTATGCCTCGTTATTGCGACGTTCATGTTTTCCTCATCTATTGAAAGTTAGGCTATTAAACATGTTGAAGCGCTAATAAGGATATTTGATTAAACCAACCAAACAGTTAAAGGGGCCCTATTATGCCTGCCAGCAAAAAGCATCCTCCAACTGCAATCTTTGGTTATTTCTTTATTAATTTAGCTATACTTTAATAGTATTCTTTCGGTTCAAATCTGTTCAGTGTTCCAAATTATTTGTTTTTAAATGTTACATTAAGATAATTGGTATTTAAGTGTTGTTTAAATAAAATGCTTTTTAAATTTAAAAGAATCGTGGGATGTATCGAACCGTGGGTCAACAATCGTGATACAAACCGAATCGTGAATTTGTGTATCGTTACAGCCCTAACACACACACACACACACACACACATTCACAAAAATACTGCGATTGTTTTAAGAGGTGGCCATGATTGGAAATCAATTGATACCCAGCAAATGCCCGAGCTATTGCGAAACTAAAACGCTGATATCTAAAACTGTCTGGGGGGGCAGCGTGGGGCGGGATGGGCGGGGCTCTGATCTTATTATTATACTAATATTATGAGTATTATTATACTATTATTATTAGTGTTACTATGATATTCGTGATCGATGAGTGTTAAACGAGTCATAAGAAAAGAACCTTCCTGGTAAAATAAAGGATAATACTGTAAATAAAAAAAAATAATAATAATAATTGCACCCCTGACTCAATCAAAGTGATAACTCAAAAATCCCAAACGCCCGACCTACATTCATTACGAAACTAAAACGCTGATATGTGGATGGTCTGGGGGGGGCTGTGTGGGACGCGGTGGGCGGGGCTCTGACCTGCAGGTTCCACTCGCCCACGGTGGGCGCGTCGATGAGCAGCTCGGTGAGGTTGAGGTTGTTGGCGAACGGGATCCGCCGCTGCTTCAGCTCCTGCTGCCAGTCGGCCAGCAGCAGATTCCGGAACTCCTGGTTGAAGGGGCCAGAGTAGGACAGGAACGCCGTGGCCAGCAGCACGTCGCCTGGAAAACGGGGACAGGGAGAATGTTTACTATATTCAGTGTTGGAAATGATAATTTAAAAATGTATCCATTGACAGATTCCCAAATACGTGCCCAAAAATGTAATATGGAACGTATTCCGTTTCATCACTGCATACTTCGATTACTTCCGCATTGAATTGCATTTTATAAGTGTAAGAATGCGGCATGAAATCCTGCTTACTAAACAGGCCTATTCTGGTGTGTTCTTCTGTTCAAACTGGCTGAATGTGTTCGGCCCAAGTCTCCCTGAAAGTGCACTATTTTATATAATTTGCTGTAGTGGAACAAAGACTATATGGGTATGTTCATGCAAAAGATATTTGCTATTACATCTAACATTTTTTTCACTGAGCTAAGTGCATAGGTGTTCAATCATTCGACAAAAAGGTCTGGGGCGGGGTAAAGATAAAAAAGTTGGGGAAAGCGTCTGTAAAAGTAGGCTAAATAATCACGGATATCCAGCGGGCTGCACTCGTTGTGATATTGATTTGTTTCATACAGTAGTGGACCGGTCGAACTCCTTCTCCCTCATCCTGGTGCTGAATGTGTTAAATGCATCGGCATTTTTATGTGTGCTTTCCAGCATACGTTTTATGTTGGTGTCTGTCAAAATTCTCTTACGGTCCGACAATTTGCTGCAAGTCTTGGAGTTACCGCTAATCAAACAATAATTCCCATAATGTGCGCGGCTGAGCGCGTGCCTGTTACGTCCAAAGAGGCATATGCTTTGTAGAACTGGATCAGACCGAGGTGCGTTCGCTTTCATATCTCAAGCGAACCGTACCAGGGTTAGTTTGGAAGCGAACCGAGACCAGCTGTTCAGGGAGGTCTCGGTCGAAGTGAGGTGGTTGCATTCACACCAACGCAAACGTACCAAACCAAGGGACCAAACACGTTTAGTGCGCACTAAATGCTGTTGGTGTGTAAGCACGAATAAACTGCTGAAAAATAAGTATCGTCATGTAATCCATTGATTTCAACATTGCAACTGTATTCTAAATACCAACTATTTAATTTGTAACTGTAACGGAATACAGTTAGCTATAATTTTTATTCTGAATACGTAACATGATTTTATTTGTGATTTCTTAATAAATTGCAGAGTTAGATTGTTATATTTTGAGTATTATTAAAGTATTATTATTAGAGTAATTATGATATGTGTGATCGATGAGTTTTAAAAAAGTCATAATTGCAGCCCTGACTCCATCAATGTGATAACTAAAAAATCTGTATTCATTCTAAATAAATACATAACATAACATGATGAAAGGCATCATACGTGGGGCATAAGATATCCTTTGAGCAGTGCAGTACAGTACTGGGTACCACAACAAAAGATTAAAATCACAGAACACCACGCCCCAATAAAAGCCTCACAACTACACAAAGAAACGCACACGGTCGAACAAGGGCCGAAACCGACGTGAGTCGAGGTCGAACCGCGACGCTAACCCACCCACGAGGCGCTTGCTCTGGACCGCAAACTCCTTGCTCTGCTCTGTCCAGCGCAGCTTCTCCCCGGCCAGGCCGCTGATCAGGCTGGAGGCCGTCTGCATCTTCCGCCGGCACCGGTCTGCGTCCTCCAACAGCGTCTGAGGAGAGACATCACCAACCATCACAGGTCACTCTGCGTGGAGGGAATACCATCCAGGACACAGGCCAGGGAGCTGTGTCTGCCCTTGGTTCCCCATCCAAGTGGAGCAGGTTACTTTTGTCTTTTCTACATCTCCACACACACACACACACACGCACACGCACACGCACACACACACAAAGAATATTGACCCAAAATTACAAGTCAAAGGTGACCTGGACAGGAGTTTCAAGATCTCTTACAAACAGCTGCACTATATAACTGCTATATAACTGACACCCTCCCAATAACTAACGATGCTACCTACAACATCGTAAGTATGTAGGTCATGTATGCAGACTGGACAATAGCGAACTACAGAAACAGGTCATGTTTGACCTGGGGACGCGAAGAACGATTTGGACTAGGATTGAGAGGCTGCTGGACACGGATGTTCAGCAGGCTAGGAGGATGAGGATATAGAGAACAGAGCTCCTGTGACTGCTGGACCAAAGGCTCAAGCAGGAACGCCCCAAGGCCACTAATGCGTCTAGCGGGAAAATATGAGGATGACACGTCTGCTTTTGTTTGATCACTCCGTCGCCTTGATCTTTTCACAGCCTTCTCCAATTGCGTCCAATCTCAGGCCTATCTTTTCCTAAGTTAATTAAACTTGTTTTCTTTTCTTTAAGGGACGATCAGATTGCTTTAAAGCTAATCAGGCTCACGACGGGGTTCCGGAGGCCTGTACACTTTTTGGGGGCGGTGGAGCTGAATTGCAGAATGTAGCCCGCGAAAAACCACTGATCGCTCTTATTGGTTTTGGCGGCTTTGGGAAGACGATAATAAGGCGATATTGAGCGTTTAGCCACGGAGAGGAAAGCCTAAGTCATTCTGATGGTTGTGCTCGGCAAGGAACATCTACAGGCCATTTAACTTGCTGTCTCGTTAGCCGAGCAGAAAACGTACAAAGTGATGCATGGCGGCAGGCAGATTCCCTCCTCGATGGAGACTGAAGTCAAACAGGTTCTTTAGTTAAGGGAAGAACCTAAAGCCATTGTGAACCATAACGGGGATTGCATACTGGTTTAATGACACAGAATGGTTGAGAAGATGTGTATAATTGTAATGCTTAATTTACAATAAGGGTACTATAATTCACCATTAATTACCATTAGTTAATGCAGTAATAAGCATTGACTTAGAGTTAATTTGGAGTTAACTAATGGTATAGTAATTATTTAATGGTCCTCATGTAAACTAAGGTATACATGTATCTAACCCTAACCCCCCAACCTCTTACTACCCCAATCTGAACCTGAATCACTGAGACCATGCTATAAAATAATGCTTATTAATGTTTTATCTCAGGTTTATTACTGGTTAATGAACGTACCTGTATTGTCAAGCGTTAATCATTCCAGACAACCCTTCCTACACAGTATCTATCCACAGTCAGAAAACATCAACATTATGTACTCGCAAACTGAAGGTCTTCTTCTATCTAGTTATCAATGCCAAAATAGAGAATTAAGTGGAAAATCTTCATCAATAATCGATAGATGTAAGTGTCTGACCCCCTTATGTTCACATTAAAAATAACTTTACTAATAAAGGGCCTGGAAATTGAAAGAAAAACCTGGAAATCATTACATGATAATGAAAAATGATAGTCGAATGCACGGTCCAAATCTTGATTAAAGCAGAATCTTCTTTTACCTCCTGGTAAGTTTCCACTTATTTACACATAATGTCAGCTTCAATTTGTATCTTACACAGTCCATATGCACAGTTTCACACCGTTGTTGACCTATGATATCTGTCATGGAGCTATTGTAAAACACGTTTAAACAACGTGTTTAACGTTAAATCCATACAGGTTAACTGAAACGTGACACATCGCCAAGGGCCCGGTTTGGTTTACAATTTGCTTAACTACAAAGTCGGAAAAACCTGGATTCATGGACGCTTAACAACAAGACTACAAATGTATTATTATAATTATAGATCATAAATGTATTAATGATCTGCCGATACTTAAGTTCGGCAATCAGAATCGATATCGGGGAGGAAAAAATCGCATCCGAAAATCTCTTTTAGTACACGCTCGCCCCCCGGACGGGCTTCCTGTCTCTCTCTCTCAAGCTCTCTCTTTCTCTGACTCTCTCTCTGACTCTCTCTCTCTCTCTCTCTCTCTCTCTCTCTCTCTCTCTCTCTCTGACTCTCTCTCTCTCTCTGACTCTCCCTCTCTCTCTCAAGCTCTCTCTCTCTCTCTCAAGCTCTCTCTCTCTCTCTCTCTCTCTCTCTCTCTCTCTCTCTCTCTCTCTCTCTCTCTCTCTCTCTCTCTCTCTCTGACTCTCTCTCTGACTCTCCCTCTAGCTCTCTCTCTCTCTCTCTAGCTCTCTCTCTCTGACTCTCTCTCTCTCTCTCTCTCTCTCTCTCTCTCTGACTCTCTCTCTGACTCTCCCTCTAGCTCTCTCTCTAGCTCTCTCTCTCTCCCCCTCCCTCTGTTTCTTTCTGTTTCTCTCTCTCTCTCTCCATCATGGCCTGTTTTTCAATCTCCCTGACGAGTGCTCGAGTGACAGGCTTCTCTATCTATCTCTCCCTCCCTCCCTCCCTCCCTCCCTCTCCCTCCCTCCCTCCCTCTCACCTGCTTCTCCCTCATGGCCTGCTCGTACTCCGCCTGCACCACGTCCAGCTCCGCCTGCTTGGCGTCCAGCTCCGCCTGGGCCGCCTGCAGGTCCACGTTGGCCAGCGCCAGCCGGCCCTCCTGCACCGCCAGGTTAGCCTGGAGGGGGGAGAGGTAGCGCCGCGTGAGGCCCTGGGTCCGGTCTGCTGTTACTGGGCCACTATGGGAGGACCGCCAAGGGTCTACCCGCCGACAGCACACGGTAGACCCGTGGTCTCACTCACACTCATTACGGAATGAGTGTGAATCTGATACGGGGCGACTCTGGGCGGATCTCCATGGGACTACCCGCCAAAGCACACAGTGTGAGTGGGACCCATGGTCTCATTCACACTCATTACATTCACGGGTCTCTGAGAGGCACTTGGGCTGGGGAGAGGAGGAATGGGGTCTGGAACATGGAGCGTCTCGCTGATGAGAACCCAGAGGACAATGAGAGAAGAGAGAGGGGGGGGGGGGGGGAGAGAGAGAAGAATAGTAGAATAGACGAGAGTAGGAGTCCCTCGTAAAGCCTTAATTCTCATGTAATCTTTAGTTTCCATTTAGTTAATACTACATTTAATTCCTGTATCTTAAGCCTCTGCATCATGTTGAATTCAGAAACTATAAGGCACATAGTGCATCATGATTTAGGAAACGATTGATGGGGAATGAGCGTGTTTTTTCAAAATGTATCTGATCCTACTCTGAATGTCTGCAATCAGACATGAGTCGTTTACAGTTGGCAACTTGCAGTGATAGCGCTAGCTGCCATTTTGGCGCCTTCACTATCATTGGCTTGTGCCCTGTGCTCAAGCACATCCCACTGATTGGCTGATTTCAGATACAATTCTCTAGTGTCACGTGACAATCAGTGGACAGTAAGCCCGACCCCAGATCAGCGGCAGTTAGAAATATTTGCAGGAAGAAAAGAAGAAGAAATGCTTACAACCAGAAACATATTTTTCGACGGTATTAATATGGACACTCATCATTTTATACAACCATATCAACCATGATATATCATATACCACCTTTTTATCGGGAAATCACCCATCCCTATTTGAAATTGAGAGAATGAGTGAGTGAGTGAGTGAGAAAGTGAGAAAGAGCGAGAGAGCTAGAGAGAGAGAGAGAGACAGAGAGAGAGAGGGAGAAAGAGAGAGTGAGAAAGAGAGAGAGAGAGAGAGAGAGAGAGCGTGAGATTGAGGGTAATTGGTGGTCGGATGAAGTGCTTATGACCAGGTCAGGGAGAAGGCATTTCAAAAGGCAATCGAGCAACAGAGCTTTAAAGAGGAGATCTGTGTGTCTGAGCTTGTGTGTGTGCGTGTTTGTACGTGTGTGTGTGTGTGTTCAGGATGTTTGTACTTATGTATGTGTATCTGTGTGTGTGTGTGAGAGTGTGTGTGCCTGTGCGCGTGTGTGTGTGTGTGTGTGTGTGTGTGTGTGTGTGTGTGTGTGTGTGTGTGTGTGTGTGTGTGTGTGTGTGTGTGTGTGTGTGTGTGGGCGATAACAAAGCCTGTCTGAGTCTAAGAAACGTGTCGGGCTTAAGGTGCGACCGCCAACAAGTAAACGGATTGGCCAGCTGTGCCGCATAATTGGGAAGAGAGAGGTGGAGGTCAGCGCAGAGCGAGGAGAATTCGCCAGAATCTCTTACAAAACAAGCCCTGGCCAACCGATCGGGTCAGGGGCCACATTTGAAGACACAAAAAACAAGCAAGGGTAAGGAAAGGACGAGAGAGGGAAGGGGGCATGAGGAGGATACAGTAGAGCAGGCAGAGCAGAGGGAGTATCTGCAGTAGTTCTGATGCTTTGGGAGTGGGCGTAGCTTCCCTGTGTGAATAGCAACCCAACCAATACGGACAACACATGGGGTGTTCTGAATGCAATCAACGTGAAGGGAAGCGAGGGCCTGTCAATTGAATGCAACTATGTGGATGAAACCGGTTAGATCGGTATCCCAAACTGTTTTCCCCGACACATTCTCATCCCTGCTCTGAATGGAGGATAATTGTCTTGAGGAATTGGTTTTCTTTCCCCTTATGCATTCTGGGCGTTTCATAATCTCCATTTGATTGAACATGGTGGTTCCATTCAGACGATATTGAACGCCAATTTTGTGCATCATTGTGGAGGGGAAAAAGATGATTGAATGTGTCAAGCAGGCTTTGTCATCTGGGCTTTGTACAATCTGCCTGAGTCTTCACTTGTGCAGACACACAGACACACACACACACACACACACACACACACACACACACACACACACACACACACACACACACAGAGGATGTGTGCAAATGTGAATTCTGCGCAACAGACACACACACACACTCACACACACACACACACACAATCACACATGCATATACACACACAGACACACACACACACACACACACACACACACATACACACAAGAGATACCTTCAACGGCAGGACTTCCTTGTTGATGGAGAAGAAGGAGGCCATGGCCTTGGTCCAGGAGGCCAGGCCGGCCACGTTGCCACACACCCGCTTGGCCGTTTCGATGTTGTAGTCGGCCATGTCGAAGTAGGGCTGCAGCAGCTCCACCACCTCCTCGTGGATGCTGTCCTTGGGGAATTGCTGGTTGGTGCGGGCGGGGGAGGGAGCGGGACCACAGGGAGAGATTACGGAGTGAAGGCATGACGAGGGAGGAAAAGTGTGGTGACGAGATTTTGAATACAGAGAGTTTGGCGATGCTACGTCATTATGCTAATGTCTGTCGTTGTCGGGAACGTGGTGTGCGTCCCGATTTCGTACATGTTTAAGTGTAAAACGAGATCTTGTTGGATTGTTAGAGTAAACAAACAAACAAACCAAATTGGGGAAAAGAGGGTGGAAAAGCTGGAAAGAAAAACCAACCAAAAAATGTTAGATGAATAATAAAAACGAGAACTTTTAGAATCGTATGAGTAAGCAAACATTCACCGCAACACAGAACACGAGAGGGAGGATGAAAAACAACAACAGAGTAAACAAAGAAGTGTCAGAAAGATAGAGACTGAATAATTAATAACAAAACACGGACGGACAGAAGACGTGGATGAAACAGATGAGCGTAGTAGGATTATGTATTGGTTATGATAGAGGGGAGAGAGAGAGGGTGAGAGAGAGAGCAACCTTGTTTTTGTATACCTTTTGTAGTACTTTGTAGCCATTTTAATTCATTTTATTATTAATGAATTAATTTGATTCAGATGACCTCCCTTACCATTCTTTCAGAATATACAGACAACAATAACTGCATTTTGAATACCACATTGAAGATTACATTTGAATGCACTGTTTACATAATAACACGTTAGATAAGCTTCGTCTGTGACTATGTTGCAGAGACCAAAGATACAAACAGCTGAAGTACCATGTGGCCATCGAGGAGTTACGAGGCCTAGTTTATTCTAGACTTTTTTATCTTCAAATAACTCAACGATGATTTGGCACAAAAAGCCCGGAAGCATGTTTTTAGCTCATAACACACCCAGCCAGAGGCACCCAGCGTCACAGTACCTTATTTATTATGCTTCCATGGGAGCGCACTGCAGCCCCAATTATTCATTATATATAATTCGGAAAACTATATATATATATTTTTTAACACACAGCTGGCATCTGGTGGTGATAAACAGCTCACGATGGGGTTGTCTGGGCGTATGAATTCAGGTGTGAGAGTGGACACCTGCATGTACGCCGAGGACAATTTAAAAGTGGAAAACCGTGAAAATGCAGAGAACAATAGCCGCGGGAAGGTGTTTAATCCGGGTACATGGTTAGCGCACTAGCGCGTTCAGCCTCCATCCTGGAACACCTAAATGCAACCCAAATTGCTAATTTACTCTAATTTTGTATATATATTATTTTAAGGCAAATTTCCTTTGCTTCAATACTTTTTTTCGTAGACAAAATTTCCTGTACATTAAATCCAAGGCAAAACTCCTTGAACGCAAGTTCCTCGTGTACCAAGTTGGAACACAAGTACGATTGGCTTGGGCTTACCTGCAGGCTGCCCAGGAAGTTCCCGGCAGTCATGAGCTTGAGGGACTCCTGCCAGGAGGGGATGTGGCAGTGCTTCTCTGGGTCCATCCGCACGGTGTTCACCCGGCGCTGGAATAGCAGCAGGACGCAGTCCATGATGCGCATGATGAGGTGGGGCGGCCGGCCAAGGGTGCGCACCGTGGCGATGTCCGACGGCTTGATGGTCTGCGCCAGGGGAAACAGCAGCAGAAGATACGAGATGAGGAATGGGCTTTCAAAGATTAAAACGTGGCCTGCGACGCCCTTTGGGACTGTGGCAGTGTTTAGGGGGGGGGTGTACAAATCAAGTGGACTCAAGCGCTAAAATGTTGTACCATTCATGTACAACATTGTTTGTCGTTTCCTTTTCAGTTGGGAATCGAAGACAAATACAGAATACCGAATATAGAATGCACAACAACATTGGTTGTTCATTTTCAGTTGGGAAACGAGGCAAAATACAGAAAGTATGAAGAATACAGAATGTGTCGAAACAAATGCCGATATTCTATCCCAACTCCCAAGCACGCTGTATTGTGTTGTTCAGTTGTCCTCTTGAGATGTAGTGAAGAGTATTTGAAATGACTGGAAAGGCCCATCTGGATACTATTCTAAATACATTGTAGCCTCATGCATTTCTTATGTTTTTACTGGCAGCCACACAGAAGTTTGCACACATACACAAACTAGCACACACCCACACTTATCTATGGCCTTCTGCAATGTTTCAGTACTGTGACTGTGAGAAGCACACATGAACCCCAGCAGGGTTCATGTGTGAGGGACGAGGTGTACACTTCCACAATCAATAACCATGGTGAGGAAAGAGCCCTTTGGAACATGCGTGTCGCTGTTGTGCGATACAAAACATCACAAACCGCTCATTGCCACACACACATGGCTCATAAAGGAGCTGTAGTTTAATTAGCATAGAATGCCATTGTCATCCGTCAGCTTTTAGTGAGGGAAATGCTCTATGAGGATATGTTTCGAGTTGTCTGTGCCTGCCTCTGTATTAGCCATTTTAGACAGCTCCTGGCTCATCCCTCATCTCATTCTCATCCCTGATTGGTTAGGGGAATCAATCTTGCCGGTCAATCACTGGTCTATGAATATATAAAAAACTTGTCATGGGTTGAGAAACGTAGTCAGAGAGAGAGCACCAGGTTTCTATATTTTGCGGGGGGTTTCAAGGGGGGGTTTGCTCTCTTCTTTTCTATCTTTCTCAATGTGGACCTCTTTAAAGCCATCGTTTGGTAAAAAAAAAGCCTTTTTAACATGATGGTCTGGTTTGTCAATACACCTTCGAAGCTTGGCTTTGGCTACGTCCAAAATAAGCCGTTATACTGTGTTTTTGAACTGCAGTTTTTTAAATGTGCTCGACCGTGATAGAGCTGGCACTAGTCTTGAATGCGGGGACACCCTCGTGGGTTCGGGCCCCAAAATAGTTCCTCAATGGCCACACTTAGCACGGTCCTGCTGCCAGTAACTGGCCCAAATCGTTGCAAACGGCCCCAAACTGAGGAAAGAACAGGAATACTGGAAAAACGTTTTCATGTGCCTACATTTGACTATTTTACGTTTTGACCATGTAGCTACCCTCACAATATCAAAGGATTACAATGAAACGCCATTGGCAGATGAGTTCAAGTAAGGATACAGCTTGGATTAGCTATCACTCAAAAGCAATGTCCCGTCGACACAGAATCAGGTCAGAGAGCAAGTGGATCCGTGGCATAATGTGAGGCTAAGCATTCATTCAAACCGTAGGCAGGGGGAACCGAAATGCCCACCACACACAATAAGCCCCAAACGTTACTTCACTGAGCCCACCACTTTGTATAATGCCAGCAGTGGAGTCAAGCAGCCTAGACACCCAAAGGTAAAGCCTTAGCTCTTGTCGATGCCCAGCTTTTGCGCCTGAGAGGATAGTGAACGGCTTGTCAAAGTTGGAGACATGAAGAGGAAAATACTCGATGTGGGACACACCCACACACACACATTTATAGCATAACAGGGATAAGTCAGGCCAGCGGCAGCCCTGAGGAATTATTAACACAGTGTGTGGAGGGGGCATTCCCACGGGAGAGGGAAAGGCAAGAGTGGAGGCAAATGAAGTATCAAGCCCAGAAATTGGGCAGAGAGAGGGTGATGGATAGAGCGTTGTAAGAGAGAGAGAGAGAGAGAGAGAGAGAGAGAGAGAGAGAGAGAGAGAGAGAGAGAGAGAGAGAGAGAGAGAGAGAGAGAGAGAGAGAGAGAGAGATTGTGGTTGGGGAGAGAAAGGGAGGGTGTGAGAGAGAGAGAGAGAGAGAGAGAGAGTGAGGGTAGGAGAGAGAGCGAGAGAGAGAGAGAGAGAGAGAGAGAGAGAGAGAGAGAGAGAGAGAGAGAGAGAGAGAGAGAGAGAGAGAGAGAGAGAGAGACATTGACAGTAACAGAGACAGTGACAGTGACAGAGAGACAGAAAGACAGAGAGAGATAGAGGCCTCTGAAATGACGGTGGCAGAGTATAAATTGAGGGAGAGGGAATTGGGTGATAAAGTAGAATAAATTAGTGATTCCTGGTGGGCCTCCGCTATTTACAGAAGCACATAGAGTAGCAGACGGCATGCAGTGGGGGGCTGAGATAATGGATGGAGAATAATCACACAAGTACAGAACAGAATTAGAGAAAAGGACTAACTGAGGGAGGAAGTCTGGAGAGAGAGAGAGAGAGAGAGAGAGAGAGAGAGAGAGAGAGAGAGAGAGAGAGAGAGAGAGAGAGAGAGAGAGAGAGAGAATGAAAAGCTGGAGCGAGATGAAAAGCGTAAAAAGTGTCTGGGGCAGATATTTAGAGACGGGATCAGAAAAAGAGCCAAACAGCGGAGTACAACGGAGAGATGGAGTAAAGCCATACTTTAGGAGACAGGGCATGCTCCCCAGCGAGGCAGGTATGGCTGAACAACCCCCATCCACATCCCAGAGCACCTTCATCTCATATCGCCTCCTGGCTGCAATTACCACACTGCTGCCCCCCTCCTCCTCCCACCTCCTCCTGCCTGCTCCCTGCTCTCCTTCCTTCTCCTCCCCCCACCTCCCACCTCCTCCTCCCACATCCCTCCTCCTCCTCCTCCTCCTCCTCCCACCTCCTCCTCCTCCTCCTCCTCCTCCCACCTCCTCCTCCATCTCCAATCTCCCCGCTCCGCTTCCCCTGGTCTCCAAGCACAACCCCCCCCCCCATCCATGGCTGCCCGTCATATTAGCGTGGCCCGGTGCACCTGGCTCGGGGCTTAGCCTCCCAGTCCAATAAGGACCGGGGGGCCCTCGTGGATAAAGAGCTCCGCACGTGGTGCTGCCAAGTCAGCAGGTTGAGCTCTCCGAGCCACCCGGCCACGGTCGGCCTGATATACTCAATGAGTGACTCTCGACGTCGATAAATCAGTCAAGCAAAACCAGCTCCAGTCTTTCAGTTTTAATCGGGAAGGAGGGAGGAGGGGAGGGGGGGGGGGGTTCTGTGTGGGTGACTCCGGAGATCAAATGACAATGGTATTTGATTCCAACTGTTTAATAACACGCTGCCGAAAATGTCATTAGAAGTGATGAGACACTTGCCTGGGAATTAACACACACACGCACGCAAGCACGGACGTACGCACACACAATAGCGTGCACATACGCACACCACACATACATACAAAATAACAAACACACACAAAGCTCATTATTATATTCAAAATCACACACACACAGACATGCATCAAGAAAGAGAGCGGGAGAGCGAGAGATCCGAGAGAGAGAGAGAGAGAGAGAGAGAGAGTGAGCATGAGAGCGAGAGAGATACTGAGAGAGAGAGAGAAATAGAGAGAGGGTAAAACCGTGACGGAGATGGATACTAAAATACCCTTGTCTTGTTGTTTCCGGTGGTTTGATGACTCAAGCGATACATTAATCAGTGCCGTTATTAAAGGACTCCAGCCGTTCCTTTATCTGGCAGCCGCTCTATCACGCCTGTTTTAATCTCCATCAGCCACACCACCTGTCAACGTCACTATGCGCTGAAGACATTTTGATGTGACATATTGACGACATGTTTTTTTGTTATGGCGGAAAATTGGATAGTTTTGAGTGAGACGTCTATTATTGTTTCCTTTTCGCGACATTTTCCTCTTTTTCTTTCTCCCTTCTGTTAGATTGTTTTGCTTTTGACTGCTTTACTTACGATTCATTGATGACATGTCCTTTTCATTTTTTTTTAATAAGGAATGAGTCAGGGTTGGGAATCTCACGGGCGCCTACAGGTTGACAGCGTTAGGCTATGGTTTCTCCCGCGTTGAAGAAAACTCAGTTTAGACTTCACTACGTTGACAGCGGGGGGAAACATGTCTGAACAAAGGAAGTTCGGCATAATGTGGCTTAAAAAAAAGATATGCACACTGGCTAGCTAATAGCTAACCAGTAAAATGGCTGATAAAATTTCACATATTACTGTATTCAGGGCGAGATATCAAATATCCAAACACATATTGCATAATTACACATCAAATTATGTGTAACAACGTTAACCAACGTTTTTACTATAATTTTCTTCCCATTAACGATGAAACGCTGCAATGGTTGGAAAACCGGCGCTCTGAAATTATAACAGAATTACCAACCTTGGAATAATAAATGTATAAATAAATAAATTTGGTTGAAACAACTGAACGGACAATTCCATTCAGTTAAATTTTTAACACTTTGGCGCTCGTTTTTCCAGTCATCTTGAACGCAGCATTGAAACGAGGACTTCTCAACTGGGATTGGCCCTGCCCCTAACCCTTATCCTTAGCTCCGCCCACCTGCAGCGCTGCCTCCGCCTCCTGCAGGGCGGGCCGGGCGGCCTCCAGCTTCTCCTTGGCGATGGCCTTGTCCACGGAGATGCTGTCCACGATGGCCTGGGCCTTGTCCTTCACCTTCTGCACCTCCACCTTCACGCGCTCGGCCGCCTGCGCCTTCACCGTAACCTCCTTCAGCACCTGGGGGGGGTGGAGGGGAGCAGGTTTAGTTTAGTTTATTAGGATCCCCATTGGCCATTACGCAAGGCAACAGCTACACTTCCTGTAGTCCACGTTCAACAAGACAAACATACAATAAATCAACAATAGCCTACAAAAGAAAACAGGATAAAGAAGAAAAGAGAACAGATAACCAAAAAAATACAATTCTGACATCATAGAGAGGGAACAGAAAGACATCATACATAGGAAAAATTATGAAGTAAGCAAGTGGGTGAGGAAGGGTTAGGCACGGTCGTCTGGTAAGGTTCGTTGGGAATACTTTACAATTAAGGTACATGAGCTAATCGTTCATTCAAATAGTTATTGCGGTATGAGCGTTCACTAAGTTAATTAACATTTAAGTAGTAATCATTTGCTATGCATAAGCGTTATTTATGGTGATGTTAATTAAA
>NC_044058.1:20467779-20490279 GCF_902167405.1 Gadus morhua
GCGAGTGAGTGAGTGAACGAGCGAGTGAGTGTGCGTATGTGCTTGCATGCTCGTGCAACAAAAACAGGACCGACATAAAAGCACTGCATATGCCTTCGCAGGAGGGCCATTGGACCGAGGGTATTCAATGGCCCTACTTTCTATTTCACAGCAAAACAATTTGCGGTTCCCACATCAAGGGTTTTTTCTCCAAAGCCACCAATATGGGAGCCCTCAGCATCATATCCACAACACGCAACACCAAACATGGTGTTTGAACACGAGGACTTGTAGGCAGTGTAGTGTTAAATGAATGTTCAGGCACACAGATGAAACCACTGACAGACAACGTGTTATCATTAGTGTCTTCATTACTTTGATTTAGCCATTTGGCAGACACAAATGGAATAACAGTGACATAATAAGCAGGTAGCGGTCTAGACATCTTGCTCAAGGATACCCACATCCATGAGCATCCTTGACTGTTCCTGGTAACACTGTGTATGTATGTTTATACTGTTAATGAGTTTTTTATTGTACTATTGTACTTATTTTACGGCTGTGAATGTGCTTGGCACTTGTTTCTATGAAAATCCTTACTTTTCCGACAGAGAAACATTGTTGTTTCTCTTCTTCTGAACATTTTTACTTATTGTAGCTCGCTTTGGATACAGGCGTCAAAAGCCAAATGCCCCTAAATGTAAATGTCAACGAAAACCGTCCCCCCCGTTTCCCCGCCCCTCACCCAACAGGTCGTCGAAGATGTCCCTCTGGGGGACGTGGGTGGTGATGAGGGTCTCGTACTCGGTCCGCTAAATGCCCCTTGATGTAAATGTAGTGTAAAGATACCTTGACCAGGTGCAGCACGGCGTCCCTGAAGAACACCATGTCCATTCCGGCCCCCCGGATGCTCTCGTTGTACTGGCCCAGGAACATGGTGAGGCGCTCCGTCAAGCTCTCGTACGACTCCACCGGCTCGTACACCTTGGGCATGTCGAAGTCCGAGTCCTCGGCCTCCTCGCCTGGGGGGGACACAACCACACGGACCAGGGGGGTACCGTGTTTGTTTTTAGTTAAGGCGTCAACTCGACAGCGTGTGTGTCTGCGTGGGTGTCAGTGTGTGTGTCTGTGTGTGTGTCTGTGTGTGTTTGTGTCGTGTCAGTGTGTGTGTCTGTGTGTGTGTCTGTGTATTTGTGTGGGTGGGTGTGTGTGTTTCAGTGTCAGTGGCAGTGTGTGTGTCTGTGTGTGTGTCTGTGTGTGTGTCTATGTATATGTGTTTGTGGGTGTGTGGGTGTCAATGTCGGTGGCAGTGTGCGTGTGTGTGTGTGTGCGCACGCGTGCGTGCGTTCGTGCGTGAGCGGACGAGTCGATGATGGCTCTGCCAGGATTGGTGCAGCGTAGGATAAAGACACGATAAAGGTTGTCGTGACGTGTGACGTATGAAACTATGAAAACGTTATTATTATTTACGTCGCTTTGCAGACCTGTGTGTGACCTGGCTGTATTAACCAACTTATTTAATCTGGTAATAAAGTGGAAGGACAGCTCGGCCAATCAAGGTGGACATTACTGTTCTGTACCTCGGCTTGAAAACAAGACACCAGTGGTAGACAACACAGACACGATACAAGAAGTGTCCCCACATAAAGTTCAGTGCAATAGGGACGTTTTCCGTAGTTTAGTGTCCGTATTGCAGTGGGGAAGGAGGTGTTTTTCCAGCATGATGTAGAGGTGAATATGGACTAGCACGGAGGGAGCAGCTTTGCTAACCTGACACATGGCCACATGGTTTGTTACACTGAACCATTTGGGAAGTGATCCTTGAAAACGGTTTGGATAGGGCAGGCACGTTATACTTGGCAGGTGTTTGGATGAACCATCTGTCTATCACGATCTATCACTTATCACGTAGATCACTTAGTTCATCATAGGACGCTGATGGTTTCAGACACAAACGCATAACTTGAGGTCTGGCAAAATGGGTTCTCCCGGGATGGTAATCTCGCAAATCCAGCTGCCTCGATTAAAGTTTGGCTGCTACTTGAGCAGAAAACTTTTCTGATCGATCCCAAACCCGCCCATCCTTGGAAGAAGACTTTTGATTAATATGTGACTTCCAAGTTTTGAGGTCTCAGGTGAAGCTTAATACTCAAGAACCAAGAAACTGATTAGCAAAGTGCTTTGGCACTGGATGTAGGGGATATCTGGGGAGGGGGTAAGAAATCATGGATCGACTTTGTTTTCCCATGCAACTGTCCTGAGCACTACATTAAGGTATTGTATGAATATTTAATGTGGGGTGTAGGGGATATCGCATGTTGTTCTGGGAATTATTGACACAGGTTCAACCCCTCTGTCTCCCTGGCAACATTACAATAATCAATACTACGCGATAAAAATATCTGAAGTATTACAGTTCTATTGTTTTGTTTTTTATCATCATTTTTAGTATAGAATCGTTTTCTTTTTTACATGTAAGGAGAGATTTTTTAAAACGTTTGAACTGATGTGGGTGAAATGTAATGACGCACGTAAATGCAGTAGACTCTCGAATCATACGACGATACATTAATTGCCGTATATTAATATAAAGCATCATTCCCCAACACAACACAACAATGTTCCCAGCGCAGCCGTGCAAACAGCCATACAAAACAGGTATCAACTGATTCTTGCAGTATATATATTCACGCACACACGCACGTACGCACGCGCGCGCACATGCACACGCACACAGACAGACAGACAGACAGACAGACAGACAGACAGGCAGGCAGAAAACAGACAGACAGACAGACAGACAGACAGACAGACAGACAGACAGACAGACAGACAGACAGGCAGACAGAAAACAGACAGACAGACAGACACACACACACACACACAACCACAGTACCTGTGGCTTCGGGGGCGTCTCGCAGGAAGTCCACAAAGTACGAGTCGTCGGCGCTGTCGGCGGCGCTCCTCGCGGCGTCCCCGCCGAAGTCCTCCTGCAGCAGCAGCTGGGCCAGGGCCTGGTCGAACCACGACACGTCCTCTGGCGTGGTGAAGCGGTCCGCGATCACACGCTGGCACTCGTGCTTCCAGAGGGACAGCAGGACCTGGGGGGAGGGGGGGGGGGGGGGGGGGGAGGGAAAGTGGATGTGGGGAGGGGGGGGGGAGGGAAAGTGGATGTGGGGAGGGGGGGGGGGGTCACCGTAGGGGGTGTTATGGATACGCTCTCTTATTTTGAAAATTTACATTTAGGGCATTTTAGCAGACGCTTTTATCCAAAGCGACGTACCGCTATTTATGCACACATTCATGGAGGATTCACAGGGCTGTGGAACGGCATGTTTATCCCTTACTTGAAGGATTCATGTCTATGGAATGGTTGCAGTATCGACTGGGATTCGCGATGTATTGAAACGTATAGCAAATAATTCAATAATGCTATCCTTGATCAGGTTTCGCACCTGCGCACCCTAGGAGGAGCCGGGGATTGAACTAGCGTTCTTCCGGCCAACCAGCGCTTCCTCCTGAGCTAATCCGACACACGCAGGTGCGAAACCTGATCAAGGATAGCATTATTGAGTTATTTGCTATTCGTTTCAGTACATCGCGAATCCCAGTCGATACTGCAACCATTCCATAGACATGAATCCTTCAAGTAAGGGATAAACATGCCGTTCCACAGCCCTGTGTCTAGACTGAACGGCCTTCATGTTTGAAGGATTAAACCTGCCCTGCCTCGCATAACAACTTGCTACTTCATGATTGTCTTTAAAGAATATATTTATCAATCAAAGGACAATACCAGTCTGGGTGATGAAACCATCAAGCCATCAAATTGGCTCTCCCGGCTTCACTAAAACCTCCCTTACCAGTATAATTTGTCAAAATTAGCTTCTACCTCCAACGCAGACGGCACCAACATAGCAATTTGGTGTTTGTGATTGAGACTTTGAGAGAGATTTCGTGAAGCACTTCACACCGCAGCGATCCACTTTCACAAACTCTGCATTGACCTTCCCTGTATTGATTCAGAGAACCAAAGTGCACTCGGGTTTCGATCTCCAAAAGTAGTTCCCCCCCCTAACCAGTGACCAACTCCCACTCCCACCCCTCGGGGGGGGGGGGGTCGTCCGCTCACCTGACGCGAGTGCACCACCTCCGCGGTGGTGTTGAGCATCCCCTGCCAGACGCGGGACAGGTCCCGCAGGTTGAAGACGTAGTGGAACTTGGCGGGCGTGGGCAGCATCTTGGCCTTTGTGGCCTGCCAGAGGCCGCGCGTCAGGGACACCAGGCGGGGCACGGCGCCGCGCACCTCCTCGCCGAAGCCCCGCCGGGCGCAGTAGTGGCCCACGCCGATGACCCCTGGGAGGGGGGACGGGACGGGGGTCAGAGGGTCAGAGGGGCGGGGCGGTGACGGCGCTCGAACCCAAACCCAAAGACGTTTTAAAGATGTGTTTTATACATTTTTACGCTTTATTCATGAAGAGGTAGACAGGAAGGTATGGGAGGGAGGGAGAGAGAGGGGAGATGGTACACGCTCCACCCGGTGAACCACCGGAGCACCCCCTCAACCCAAAGAGATGATCATGGTTATTGCTGCCCTGGCCTAGCACTGTCACCGTGTGTTGGAGGTGTCCGAGTACCCATCTTTTTATTGGTCATCTTTTTTTCTTACTTAATGCAGGGTGTTTTTCAAAGGTCCCGAGGGAATGCGTTACACTCTCTCCTCTCCAAACAAGGGCCGTTCGACTCCGGACTCAGAATGACCGTCTTTAACGACGAAGGACACCATTAAAGACCGAGAACACGCCAACGTTTGAATCTTCAAGGTCTTTAACGACGAAGGACATCGTTAAAGACCGGGAAAACGCAACCAGAGTTTGCATGGCGATCCGTCAGCGTGCGGTGACTGAGGTTGTGTACGATACGAGGTGTCCGGGGTGTGTGTGGGCTCACCGAAGATCTTGTCGATGGAGGTGTTGGAGGGAAGGGTGCAGTTGAAGATGCAGAACTGCCTCTTGAGCCGCTGGGGGATGTCGTTGCGCCCCCCGCCTGGGTGGCACATGGCAGCCAAGAAGGCGATGTCCACGATGTTGGTGAACTCCCCGGGCTTCTCCAGGTTGTAGAAGCCTGTTTGCTCCATCAGCTGCCGCACGATCTCGTTGGTGACCTGTGAAAAAGGAAAAAGAGAGCGTTACAGCACGACTCAAAGCACAGTGAATAAGAAATACAACAATTATTAAATATATGTGTTTTCTTCCAAGCGACATCCAGTGGCCTGAGTTGTAGTCACAGTAATATCTTGATGAAATGGTAGATGGACTGCATTTATATAGTGCTTTTCTAGCCAGTGGCCACACATAGCACGTTTACATTCACCCATTCGTAGATACAGTCACACACCGATGGCAGTGTCAACCATGCAAGGCGACAGCCAGCTCGCCGGGTGCAGTTAGCGTGAGTGAACACATAACAATTCATAGAGAATTCTCTGGATGGATTGACTCGTGGATGGGGGCGTTTAACTGAACTTTCTAGTTATATTATTGAGCGGCATTAGAAAAGTGACATAGTATATATTCAACCCTATTCCAAAAGTCAGCAATACTGTCCTACTTAACAACACAAAATATAGTACATAGAAGAGAATATAGAGAGAACGTATGTGCTGTGTGTAAATAAGTAATGTCAAAGAGCAGTCATTATTGGAAGTGGATAATGATTCTCAGGGAAAGCCAAACCTGGTCTCCCCACTCGTTGATGACGGGCATGTTGATGTCGTCGATGAAGACGGCCATCTTCTTGCCGGCGGGCGGGCCGTAGGTGGTGCCCATGCGCTTGTCCACGTAGCTCTCCACCGATCTCTAGAGGGGGAGCGAGCATCAGAACATAGCGGGCGTGAGGGGGACTCCACGGTGAATACACATCTGTTTGGTTTTGGATGAGAAAAATCACTCAAAAGGAGAAACGACAAATCAGATGCGAATAAAGGTTCAAATATATGACGCAAACCTTGTACACCTTCACACCGTTCTTGAAGAACATTATAACTTTATTAGAATTTGATTTCAAATTTTAACCGTTGCTCTTTGCTCTTTGAACTCTGAAATGATTGGGACCACAAAATGTATGAGATCATAAAAAAATGTACACTTATTGAGCAAATTGATAGCAACGGAAGCATTTACTACATCTGCTTCACTGCTTTAGAGTTCACAGACCAGGTCCATCGACGCCTACGTCAAGGGAACGGACATGAAACGGGGAACAAGACACAGAGACAGAGAATAAAAGATACCAAGCAGAGAATCAGGGTTCGTATCTATCCTGCGCTCGGGCCTAATTAATGATGACAGCCGGATCGATGCGAGCCTTCCTTGTGAAGCAACAGCAGCAGCCGCGATAACACTTTACTTCAACAAATGAATAAATAAATAAACATTCACACTACAGCCCCCTGGGCTTGCCTTTATTAATCATAGGCGGAGCACGGGGGGGGGTCTGGGAGAATCGATCGCCGCATCGTACCAGTCAATAACAATTTATTACGAGCTAACAGACAACTGGGATTCCTGGAGAGAAAGAGAGCACGACAAAACCAGCGCATAAGGCTGACCGAGACCTCAGCCATAGTGGGGAGACTGGACCTGAGGTTTTAGCGCTACCTGGAACATCAGCGGCGTGGTGGCGGAGGAGAAGTTGAGGATCTTGGCCATGTGCGTCTCTGGGTCGCTCCGGGACATGTAGGCCTTGATGATCACGGTCTTGGCGGTGCCCTGTTCCCCGATCAGCAGCACGGCCTGTCACAGGGGAAGGAGGAGGGAAAAACGGCAACAACATCAACAAAGAAGTATACATGGAAGAGATACTCGTTGACAATTGTGCAACAAAAAGTAACAAACAGAAAGAGTATTATTTACGCACCTAAAAAAAGCGGAGAAAATGTACGCCAAACATAAGAGGCTTGAGGGTCTTGACAGGTGGATTAGAAAAAATTCAGGAAGGTTTTATTATGCAGCTTTGCAAAAGAGTGAAGTTGGTTACTTTGTATCTCAATAAGAAATATGAAACAGTGATTTCGTCACTTTCTAAACTTCTGTGGTTGGGTTGGTAAAAGAAGCCTGAGGTGTTCTGGTTTGAATTTTAATATCATTTCTCTCTCTCTCTCTCTCTCTCTCTCTCTCTCTCTCTCTCTCTCTCTCTCTCTCTCTCTCTCTCTCTCTCTCTCTCTCTCTCTCTTTCTCTCTCTCTCTCAGTTAGTCCTTTTCTCTAATTCTGTTCTGTACTTGTGTGATTATTCTCCATCCATTATCTCAGCCCCCCACTGCATACCGTCTGCTACTCTATGTGCTTCTGTAAATAGCGGAGGCAAACCAAGAATCACTAATTTATTCCATTTATACTGTTCCGCCCTCATTTCATGGCCCTCTACTCTCATATTCTCTCTCTCTGTCTCTGTCTCTGTCTCATCCCCCCCCCCCCCCCACACACACACACACACACAGTGACACAGACACGTGGCACATCTTAAGATCAATAGCCCAGTTGCTGGGCTGCTTGGGTTCCAAATTATGTGGTCGATACTCTACTTACAAGCTAAACGCCCTGGCAGTCTGACCCATTGCCCCCCTTCCCACGGAGAGCTGTGTGTGTGTGTGTGTGTGTGTGTGTGTGTGTGTGTGTGTGTGTGTGTGTGTGTGTGTGTGTGTGTGTGTGTGTGTGTGTGTGTGTGTGTGTGTGTGTGTATGTGTGTGTGTGTGTTTGTGGCAGTCAGCATACAGGTGAGAGATCAAATGCCACCAACCTTCCCTACAATTTACGGTGGTTCTAGCTCGGGAAGGATAAGCATTGCAGACACAACATGCTTGCCTGCCCAGCTCGCTGGCTTACTTCCATGAAACAGTACCACCTCCACTCTACTCTATGCGCTTTTGGTACTTTGTTTTCCACTGCAGACAGTATCCCCCTCAGTGTCGCGGTAATAATTGTGATGCCGCATGAAACTGCCATGATGTCATCTTCACAAGTCAAGAAGATGAACAATGGAGGATATCTTAGGGATGCTGTTTTATTGGTTTGTCAACATTGTCTGTTGACAATGGCATCTTTGGATCGAAACAACTTCTAATAGTCCTACGACTCTTATATCCTCTCTCTTGTTGTACTCAGGTGGATTCCGTACGCACCTTGCCCTGCGAGGCGATGGTCTGGATGAGGAAGTCCGTCCGGACGTTGTCCACGTTGGGCACCAGGATGGATCCGTACTCAGGGGTCCAGTCCGAGGGGTAGACGTATTCCTCCATCCTGCTGCTCCAGTGTACCCACTGGCCTGGTGGGGGGTGAACGCTGAATGGTTAATGGAATGCATTTACAGTGCTCTTTTCCCACTCGGTTCTACGAACATCCTTACTGTACCGACAGCGATATATTATTTCTCTTTCTTCTGACAAATGTACTTATTCAGTCATTTTGGATAAAAGCATCTGCCAAATGCCCCAAATATAAATGTAAATGTATACATTTCTCTTTTTCAATCCTTGTTCTACTCTGTACGTTTTGCTGTGATGCCCAGACTTCCCGTTCCGGGGATCAGCAGACGGTCCGCGTTCCCCTACCGTCGGTGCTGACGTGGTAGTCGAACATGCAGTCCTCGCTGTCGGGGGCGACGGCGGGCAGGTCCAGCTCCACGTTGGCCCTCATCCAGCTCTCCATCTTCCGTCGGTCCCCCAGCTCGAGCAGGGCGCCCACGCTCCACATCAGAGCGAACACGTACAGCCGCTCCATGTGCAGCCGGGACACCTCCCCGCCCTGGTCCTGGCCCAGAGAAACACGGCCCAGAACGGTACGACAAACGGCAAGACTGAATGGACCGCATTTATGTAGGGTTTTTCTAGGGTCACTCAAAGTGCTGTACGATATTGCCCAACATAGACCCGGTCATACACACTTTCACACACCGATGGAGGTGTCGACCATACAAGGCGACAGCCAGCTCGTCGGGAGCAGTAAGGGTTAAGTGTCTGGCTCAGTGACACCTTGAAACTCAGCTCAGAAGAGCCAGGGATCGAACAAGCAACCTTTCGGTTACCAGCCAACCCCAATATAATTTCATTCAATCAGGCGTTGGGTTTAACCCGAGGGCGCCACGCACCACCCTGTATTACAACGAATTCTCCTCTACCTTACATCGTTATGTGGAGTTGGCCGATACGACTCAACTAAATCTGATTTCCTCGCGGCGTGTGACATTTTGAAAGCCTCTCCGGCGCCTACAACACGATGGACTTTGAGAACCATTCGGCCAGCGGCTCTTACAGGGCTTGACGCGTCCGAACACAAAGCCAAAGACCGCTGCCCTGTGGTTTCCCCACGGTGGTGGTGGCGATCCGGCGAAGGCTGGCTTCACTCGGGAGTACGCGCCACTCACAAGAGCCACTTTCCTTTGTTTGACAGCGCATGGCGTGACATCCTTTCCCCGCGAATCAATGGCAATGTCTGGACACCCCTCGTTCCGAGTGCTGCCCGCCCATGTCAATCCGGTGGATTGATTGCACATAAATCGCCGTATGAGCCCGGCAAACCATCCCTCTTTTATCCCCCTTTTCAGACCCTCGGCGGAGATGTTTTGGAGTGTGCACAGCGGCGACGGCGGCAGCAGCAGGTAAATGGTAAATGGAATGCATTTATAGAGCACTTTACTTTCCGGTGGCCACTTTAAAGATGAACTGCACTGAAATAATCAACATCGATAACGTGTTAGTTATGACCATTGTAAAAAAAATTACACACAAAAAAATATTAGAAAAATCAATATATAGCTTTTTTTAGCAACAAAAGAAAATGCGTCTTTTAGTATTAGAGCGCCGATGACGTCACTGGCATGGTAGCACTAGGTCGTTGCTGCAGACACGCGAACGGCTTCTACACTTCTACGCTTCTACACAAATAGTGATTTTAATACGGCTGGTTACGCGTTTGAGCCTGTGAGGGACATGCCTGTAGTGTCTGACTGCCACCCGGTGGAGAGGGATCAATTTCAGGCTCCAGCTCCACCTTCGGATCGTGTGGGTGTGACTGGTGTGCGTGTGGGTGCTGCCGGAGCATGGACACTGCCATTGAATCGGTCTGCTGCCGAGAGGTCCCGGTCAACCTTGACCATCTAATGGTGGGATTAGGTTGCATAACCCTGCAGAGGGCATTTCGGATGCTGTGCGGCGAGAGAGAGGTTTTGGAAGTGGCCATGCTCTCTCTAAGGGAAGTCCGAGCGGAGACACTGGAGCGCCCCATAAATAGCAACCAAGTAACAAGGCGAAAACGATCTTTCTCCCTCCATTTTCCTTTGATGCGTTTCAGGAATATCTCCGTAAAGACGGACTCATTGCGGAAACGCAACGAGCTGTAAATTAAATTGACCAAGGGGCCGTATTTAAAGCTACAAAAATAATACACCCTCATTTCATGGCCCTCTACTCTCATATTCTCTCTATCTGTCTCTGTCTGTCTCCCCCCCCCCCCCCCCCCCCCCCCACACACACACACACACACACACACACACACACACACACACACACACACACACACACACACACACACACACACACACACACACACACACACACACACACACACACGTAGCACATCTTATGATCAATAGCCCAGTTGCTGGGCTGCTTGGGTTCCAAGGATGTGGTCGATACTCTACTTACAAGCTAAACGCCCTGGCAGTCTGACCCATTGCCCCCCTTCCCACGGAGAGCTGGGACCAACGTGTGTGTGTGTGTGTGTGTGTGTGTGTGTGTGTGTGTGTGTGTGTGTGTGTGTGTGTGTGTGTGTGTGTGTGTGTGTGTGTGTGTTTGTGTGTGTGGCAGTCAGCATACAGGTGAGAGAACAAATGCCACCAACCTTCCCTACAATTTAAGGTGGTTCTAGCTCGGGAAGGATAAGCATTGCAGACACAACATGCTTTCCTGCCCAGCTCGCTGGCTTACTTCCATGAAACAGTACAAAAAAAAAACTAGAACTTTCAACGCAACTCCAACGTCGCTTCCGGCGTCCACACGAATCCTAACACGAAACCGCATAGGTCCAGTTTTATTTGAAACCACCCTGGGACCATGGACCTATTAAACAACATGGTTTATTATCTGCCTAATAACATGGTTATTAAAGACATGGTTTCACAAAAAAATCGGCTCCGGGTGGACGGGACCTGAAAGACATGTTAGATGCACTTTGGGAGATACATCCGCGGATGAGCATAGATGCGAGGCGGATTCACGAGTGACACGTTTACTTTAGATGGATGTTGGAGGTTTACTTTCTGGTGGATGTTGATGGATATTGCATAGATGGATATTGCACAGATACATACTATGAAACCACTTCTTCAAGTTTAACTCCCTCTGCATCAGCAATCGGCTAGTCGGCGAACATCAGGGTGAGTAGAAAGGGAGATTTGTGGAATTTGTTTACAGACCCGCCGTGGTTTAATTAGCAGCTTGGAAACATAGATCTGTGATATCGTCCGAGTAATAGTTTATACACTTTATGGTCGGAATGCTAGCTTGTGGAGATTGACATGACGGGCTATCGGAGGGTTAGTCAGTTTTAAGGCTGCCAGCCATGTATTAAGGAGTGGTTTCCTATTCAAAGGTAGCCTGTGGAAATGGATGATTAACCCAGCTGCCTTGGCCCTATATAATTCATTACTGCAGCCAGGGCAATGCAATAAGAAGATCCTCCTGTAGACCTGGTTGTTTGCTTTTCCGTAGCCATTTCAGCGAGCCTCAGAGCCTGACTCAATACCTGGTATGGCTGATAGAGAGTAGGAGGAGTTTACCATGCCAGTGAACTAGCTGATTGTTGAAATCCAACATGGCGGCGCCCTGTAACACTTTCACCGTACAATTTAATCCCTTTTAGCAAGTTCAGCCATTTTTTAGTTATTCTACCAATGAGAAGGCAGACAATACATCTGTTATATCAACTAAACTTCAAATTTCAGTTCAGGTCATCTTTAAACGCTTTACAGTATCGCCTAACGTACAACCATTCATGCACACATTCACACACCGACGGTGGAGTCAACCATGCAAAACGACAGTCAGCTCGTCGGGAGCAGTTAGGGTGAGTTGCTTTGCTCAGGGACACCTCGACACAGCTAGGAGGAGCCAAGGATCGAACTAGCAACCTTCCGGTTACCAGTCAACCCGCTCTACCTCCTGAGCCGCATGCCCCCACATGATGTTTTGGAGGTACTTTTCTCCACGGCGTCGGCCACTAGGATTCGGGGGGGGGAAGGGTCGTACCTTGGGCGGGATGAGGCCCTGCAGCATGTTGATGCTCTGCATGATGACGAAGGCCTCCAGCAGCTCCATCTTGAACTCCAGGGACTGGGTGCTGAAACGGTAGAGCTCGGGGAAGGAGGCCGAGAAGAGTGCCCGTAGGACATGGCCCTCCTGGGGAGAGCGCTTCTTCAGCCAGCCCTGGGAGGGGACGGAAGATAAAGATAATAATAATAATAATACATATGATTTATATAGCGCTTTTTTCAGTAATCAAAGAGGCTTGACAGAGTGAACACAAAATACAATTATTTATAAGAACGTGTTTTGGTAAGAAGATGAGAAAGGAGGAAGGGGAGCGAAGGGAACGGGGTTATGTGGTGAAAGCAATCTTAAAGAGGTGGGTTTGGAGGGCCTGTTTAAATGAGGGAGTGTGCTAGCCTGTTGGTTGTGGTTGGGGAGGGAGTTCCAGAGAGAGGGGGTGTGGCCACTGAGAAGTCCCTGTCAGCCCAGAAAGGGGGTAGTATCACAAGATTGGCAGATAGTATCCTCTGTGTATGGCATGGTAGAATGTGTTTATTTAGGCCCTAAAAGGGAAACTCGATGCTACCAAACCCGAATACACTTTAGGATGTTGACAACAAGAATGGTGTTTGGGAGACGAACAGGCAAAACTGATATAGAAAAACTAAATGGAGGGGGAATGTACAGCAATATGCAAAGCAATCGCGACGCACTCCCAAACTGGAGTACATACAAAAGTTCATAGTTCTAATTGACAAAAACATCAACGTCAACATGGTTGTCGACCAACAGCAAAAACAGCAGCTGGTACAAAAGGCTCTTGGGTATTCTCAATGTAGCAGTTAGCATGATGAGCTAGACGTGTCTGTTCAATGGTGGGACTGTTCATGCTTTAGTGCGTTCACACACTGATCTGTTGAGATTGAGTTTCAGCTTGCACGGCGGGTAGATGGAGGGACAAGACATGCAAAACCAAACATGCAAGATAATCACACGCTGACTCGTGTAATTGTTCAACTGGAATGGGTCAACATGTGTGCATTGCATGCATAACACTGGCATTAAGTCTTCCGCAAGAAGGAATGCACACGTACACACACAGACACACACACACACACAAAATGTAAAAGTAATTACAACTTTGAACTCTGGATCGTCTTCAAACAACCAATGAGTCATAGTCACGAGATTGGAATTGGATTGCATTTAACAGTTTGACACCCCATTAATTCTCTTCATTATGAACATATAATTTGTCTACACAAATAGAAGCTATTTCAAAATCGTAATTTACTACCATCATGACTGAAATTCAATTTCCTGCAACCTCCGCAAAAGGTGTCAAAAACTATCAACAACAAAGTGAAATACAGTCAGGGTGAGGTGCCTTGCTCAGGGACACCTCAACACTCCAGCGAGGAGGAGCCGGGGATCGAACTAGCAACCTTGCGGTTACCAGCCGACCCGCTCCACCTCCTGAGCTGCTGCCGCCCTCTCTCCCAGTGTGTTTCCCAGGCACCCACCTCCAGGATGGGACTCCAGCTCAGCACGGAGGAGCTCATGAACACCATGCCGTTGCGGGACACGGTGGCCGGGGAGGCGTTCTCGATGTTGTGCGGCTCGAACACCACCTTGCAGTTGGGCGCCATCGGGATGCGGTCGCCGTTGGCCAGCGTCAGCGTCTTGTTGTCGTCCAGCACCGAGTTGAGGTTCTCGATCCAGATGGCGTCCACGGGCCCGTCCAGCACGATCCAGATGTGTTCCCCTGAGCAGGCACCGACGGGGTCACATGACACTTCTCAATCACTCTGCTAAACCTTCAGGGAGGGGGCGGGAAACTATAATCGAGTATAGGGATGCCTGGCTGAGGTGATAAATAGAGGACAGATCCTCTATTTGAATTGATGTGTCCACATTATGCCGTGTGAGTGTAGGGGGGGGCATGGATTCAGACCTCGCTCTCAGGTGTACCAGCTGACATTGAGATGTATGAGTACACTTTTACACATTTCCCTGGTGAGAGGTAGGTGCGAAGCCGATACGTTCCTCTGGGATATTTAACCCTAGATGTAGTTAAAATAGGTTATTTTTATCACTTTGTTTGTAGACAGAATTCAGGGTAGGTGTAAAAAAACGGTTCCACCAGAGAAATGACAAAGGTAACAACACCAAAAGTGCAAATTCTGGACACAGTTCAAATAGATTTCCTATTTGTAACGCACAACTTACATTACACTGTGTTACGTCAGTTGAAAGTTAGGCAGCTCCAGAGGACAAAATCCTACATGTGAGAAGTGTCCACACATTATGCTGTCTGAGTGTAGGGGGGGGCAGTGATTCCGACCCCAATCTTTCGGACATTTCCCTGGTGAGAGGTTTCGGTAGGTGCGTAGCTGCGGCGGTCCTCCTTGATAGAGGCGATCTTAGGTCCTCCTAGCCTGTTGGAGAGCTGACCTTTCTTGGCCCTGAGCGTCTTCCTCCAGAGGGTGGAGAAGATGCCGTCGGTCCAGTCGTTGGTGGCCACGTCTAGCCGCCCGAACATCTGAGGGGCGGTGATGGCCTTGGGGTTCATGCGCATCTCTCTGTGGGGCTGGCCGCAGTCTGGGGGCCACACACGCACACACACACACACACACACACACACACACACACACACACACACACACACACACACACACACACACACACACACACACACACGCACACACACATGCGCACACGACTGAATTACTTATTTATTTGGTTGATTTAATGTACAAAATTCAAGGGCAACCTGGAAGGAATCTATGCCGAACCGCTTGTAGTCTCCCTCCTGGGGACGCTGCCGTTGACAGAAGCGCCACTGGTGTGATCATACTATCAGTTTTAATAAATACGAGTCGGGATTCCATCAGTGTACATCCACTTTGTAATCCTATCCCTATCAGCTGTTTCTGTTAGTCAGTGTGGTTGAAAGCAAACAGTGAAACAGCATTCACCCTGTATAGTGCTCACACACACACACACACACACACACACACACACACACACACACACACACACACACACACACACACACACACACACACACACACACACACACACACACACACACGCACCTGTCATGGCCCTCATCAGGGTGTGTATGCAGGTGGTCTTCCCAGCGCCGCTGGGTCCTAGTGCCATCATGCCGTGGCGCACCCTCTGAGTCTCGTACAGCTGGATCACCTTCAGCTTCCAGGGGGGGTGGCTTATCAGACCAGCGTCCTCAACCTGGGTGGATGGGGACAACACATGCCGACAGGACTCAAACACCCAGAATGCAATGCAGGATTCGTTCCCTCTCCCTACAGTTAAAGGTGCCTGTGATTGGTCAGATAAGAGAACAACGCTCTTAACTTAACAGTTATCTTACCGTATATAACTGTTTTCTTAAACCTCAATCATACACCAAAACAGAAGCACCTTCTGATGTAAATTAGCTAATGTAACTATTGAGAGTATGAGATGATGGCGATAATCCCGTTCCTTTCGCAGTGCGCCACACAGTAGGTAGGATTTGTTTGAATACAAACATCACTCATAGGATACCGTCGCGAGCATAAGGGTTTATTATGAGAGACGAGGTCCCAGCCTCAGTCTGAACCGAGGGATGAGTTATGGAGATCTACAGTCAATCATTCAGACCCTGAGGCATGAATGATGGAGTGCTGATGACCACCAGGCCCACAGCTCCCGGGCTCACCCTGTTTTGAATAGGCAAATGCCCTGCTTTTATTACTTTCCTACGTTCATTCTTTCTCTTTCATTATTTCTTTCCTTCTTTCCTCTTCCCTACTTTTGGAACTGTGTTGTTATTTAATCTCTTCCCCCCCACACACACACACAGGCACACACACCTCACACAAACACACACACACACACACACATACACATGCAAACATACACCCCCCCCCCACACACACACACAGACATACAATTGCATTGGGCTCCCACCTGTACGTCGATAGCGGTCTCCAGTTTTGGGTAGCCTGCTTTGTCAAGCTGGATCCCCGGGAAGAGGTCCTCAATCAAGCTCAGAAACAGAGGCTCATCCTCATCAATCTGAAACGCACACACACACACACACACACACACACACACACACACATACACCGAGCACTTACACACAAGCACACACACACACACGCATGCACACAAATATGAGCACACACACACATGCGCGCACACACACACACACACACACACACACACACACACACACACACACACACACACACACACACACACATCAGATCAGTCGGAATACGACAACAGACTGGGGCTGTAACTATACCCCATCCATCACGGTACAGGGAACATTAGCCTTGCTTCTCCAGTGGCGTAGCGATAGAAAACATGTCGTTAAAATAGATGCAGAACAATAAGACAGTCGTTGTCCTTTAATCACATCCTTCCCAACCGACGTTCCCATCTCTCCATGATGATCTTCTCAATTTTCATTTAAGGTCCCGTGGCATGCCCCCAGGTGAGGTGTGCTTAGCCGCTACAAGCCGTTTTGGAAATCTGCCCCTTATGACATCACAGGTGGGCGTGTCCACCTAGATGTGTGACGGATAGATGAGCAACGTTTGCCACAGTCCACTGGGTAGGCTGGTAGACTGATCCATCCAGCACACATCTCGGTGGAAACGCTCACCTGGGATGTCATAAGGAACAGATTTCCAAAACGGCTTGTAGCGGCTGATCACACTCACACCTGTTGGCATGCCATGGGACCTTTAAGGGAGACGGGAGCATCGGTTATTCTGCTCCATGCTGTGAGCGACCAAAACCATCCATTGCAGTCACACGTTACACTATGAATGTCTGACTGAGGTTCAAACGTGGGCAGTGGTGGCGGTGTGGCACGGACCAGTTTGGAGAGATTCATGTCCCGGAGGACCCTCATGACGATGGTCGACTCTGTGTCGTTGGGATTGGCCCGCTTGGCTGCTCCGAGGGTCCGCAGCACGGACAGGATGTTACGCAGACCGAAGTCGTAGTGCACCTGGAAGCACAACACATACATATGATTACGAACACACACACACACACACTCAATGAACATAGTAATATAGGATCACATCCGGCAATGCTGTGTGTGTGTGTGTGTGTGTGTGTGTGTGTGTGTGTGTGTGTGTGTGTGTGTGTGTGTGTGTGTGTGTGTGTGTGCGCGCGCGCGTGCGTGCGTGTGTTTGTGTGTGGTTCCACACGAGGAATGGCAAAAACACCTTTGTCCTGTGTTATGACTACGTTGCTTTTCTATTCATCTATCTATTGTGTAAGCCTGGGTTTTAAAACGGTATTGTCTGCGAAAAAAGGTTTTCTGAGGATCTTTGGTTCCAGTGGTTAGTTGGACCCACGTGGGTCTGGTCTGCAGAGGGACCAGACGGGGAGATTTAGTCAGCTTCAAAGCAGGGCTATGGATTAGTTGGACGTGGATAAAGTCGAAGCAACAACATCAGAGTTTCCCCAAAGGTGTAACAGCGCCGACATCCTGTTCCAGTCTGTTGTAGTGGACACTGCCTATGCATACCAATGACCTTATAGATTTACAGAACGGTACCGACTTCTGAAGAAAAGCAAAATATTTCACCGCGCAGATTAAGCAGCAATCTGCATTTATCAAACGTTTGATGCAGATCCACTAATCCGATGTTGAAAACAAGGGGGAAGAGAGAGAGAGAGAGAGAGCAGATCCTTCCTTAATCCATGCAGGGCTTCTGGCTCCGAATCAGCTGAGAGAGACTGATGTCTGCCCTTCAAAAAGCAACATTAAAAACCTGTGCCACTCAGCAAGTGCAAATCATCAAGGTTTACCTTGTTTCTCATTCCGTCAGTCACACAATTAAAGCCAGGAATTAAAAAAGATATGTTGAAACAAATAAATGATTAAAAGTGAATATGACTAGTAGATTGATAGACATCTTGGTGGGGGAGAGGGAGATAAGGCACGTCGAATGGGATGCAAATACCCCGAAACTCCAGGACACGCAGGGGAACATCTCGTTCCTACTGTAGACGTTAGACACGGAATTCCCTGATGGATTTAAATGAAAAATTTAAATCTTTCTTTGAACATCTAGCTGGTTTAGATAACAGTCTGCTAACAAATTCCTCAGATAGAGTCTTCCATATCGCCGCAGTACGAAAATTATAATGATGATGTTTGTGCTTGTTAGCTATTTTGTTCTGCCACATTATAAAACGTTAATTACCACATTAAAATTACAATATGAAACAGGATGCCTGTCTTCATTTACTTCTCTCTTCCCAAGTGATTAACCTATGTAGCCTAAATAGATGGAAAGAGCTAAGATTAGCATTTGACTATAATTTAAATCAATGTAAACAGACAGATATAGCCATGATAAGCACAACAGTTGACTCAACAAAAACTGATGTAAATACAAAGATCCTTTTTAGGGGATGAACTGCTTTAAACAGATCAGTAACATATAAAGCTTAACCATAAAGCTAAGATTGGCGCAGTAGCTAAAGTATTTCGTCAGTCAGGCAAACGACTGGCCTACCGACGTCGGTGAAACGGGCCATTCTAAACCTCCCCCGTCTTGCAGGGTTAAAATCGAAGGCCCGCCCCTCCTCGGCGGAGCATGTTATTGGGTTTGTTACAGACACCATGTCGAGATCTCCATCGACCCAGATTGATTTCATAGTGAAAATAGCTTCGTCCAGCAGCTCTATCCGCGGAGAGACCACCTATGGATCCGCCTCGCTGGTGGTGGGTGTGTGCGCCGCAGCCGAGCAGCTGCAGTGCCTCCGGCGAATTCGACAACAACAAAAAGACACACAAACTCAATGTGACGTATAAAGGATAGGTTGTTTGCTTGAGGAGGATGCCATCACACCAGCTGTCATACACAGAGGGGGAGGGGAGCTCTGCAACCAATGAGCCAAGCTTTTCCCATGAAATAAACGGCAGAGCAGATACCATCCGTATGGGTGGCTGCCGTTAAATCCTGCAGGCTACTCCCCCCTCGCCGAGGGTTAGACGCCTCCTACGACACTGGGCCCCTGGAGACGCGGGGCGCCTCCAGCCTTGAGAGCAGGTAAGAGGAGGAAGACGGACACATCGTCATCCTCCTACAACAACAAAAAACAGCCACTTTGTACACGCTTAGTGGAATCACCTAGGGGAACGAAATACCTCACGAGTCATAACATGCTGAGATTGCGCCAAATGGTTCTCTTTTAGGTTCCTGGTGCCACCAAACTCAAGAGGCACACCTTTTGCTGCCTGCTACGCTGACTATACTCTGCAGTCGGCTGCTGTCGGCTGCTGTCGGCAAAATGGCGATGTACCAAACTGAACTAGAACTAAATACTCCTTACCTGGCAGGATAAAGGTTTAAGACAATGCAGACGAAACACACACACATACACACACACACACACACACACACACATAAAACACATATATCTCATCCGTACGACAATGAGTGTTTAAGACTCATCTTGAGCATCTCCACCCAGATGGTGGAAAAACCAACAAAACAAATGAAGACAATTGTGTCAAATTGCACGTGATCCAAGCATTTCAAGCACACTGATGAGCAGTGTTTTTCAAGCTTAAAAGCCTAACTCTAATTGCTCAACAATTTGACGGCCATGTGCGGAAATTCTGCTCATGAAGCCTGATGCACACACCATCTGATTGTGAAGTGTTGCCCTGAGGTCACGAACATGTTTATAGTTGACACACATATCCAGCCAACATAAACATGTAATTTTCCCATTTTTTAAGACCACAACACCACATAATTACACCGTCGATTCTGTGCCAATCTACAGAAAATTTCCCAAGGGTTCGCAGGCACACGGTAGTGCAAAAGTGTGTAATTAACACATTTAAACGGGCTTGAGATACACGTGTCATTTCTTCCCGTTTGAACGCATTAGTTTGTCGACGGTTGTGAATCGTGAGGAGTGTGTGCAGCCATCACCGGCACCGCACTCACACACTCAGAGATCACCTGCATTGCAGCATTGATCCCCAGCTTCATGTATCATGACCTACAAACTTCAACAATAAATCGGCTTTCTGCATCGCTATCACCGTTTACATTTAGGGCATTTAGCCCTAACGCTTTTATAATTTGTCAGAAGAACAACCCCCCGGTGTCCTTTGTCTGGAGGAGCTCAGTAAAAGCCTCCTAGGTGGAGTGTAGCAACCGACATTGTTACTGACTTGTAGCAACCAACAGTATTACACAACCGACATTATAGCAACCGTAGCAACAACATTGTAGCAACCGTAGCAACCGACATTGTTACACAACCGACATGTAGCAACCATAGCAACCGACATTATAGCAACCGTAGCAACCAACATTGTTACACAACCGACATTGTAGCAACCGACATTGTAGCAACCGTACCAACCGAAATTGTAGCAACCGTAGCAACCGGCATTGTTACACAACCGACCTTGTAGCAACCGTACCAACCGACATTGTTACACAACCGACAATGTAGCAACCGTAGAAGAAGTAAAAGCGAGCCACACCTGTTTGGACAGCTGCTCCTCACACAGCTTGTAGAGGGTGAAGAACTTGCGGGCCAGCTCCATGTTGTCTATGAAGCCACAGCTGGCCAGCTTCACCCTGATGATGATCTGCCGGTCCGGGACCATCATGGCCACCGAGCGGAAGCTGATCTTCAGGTTCTCCGGGAGCTCCTGGCGCCCGGCATAGCCCGGGTTCTGTCCGGGGGGGAGAAGGGGGGGGGAGAGAAGGGGGGGGGGGAGAAGGTTGCGGACATCTTTATTTGCTCAGAATTAAACAGTAGTGAAGAAGGCTGGATACGTGAGTTAACTAACTGTGTAGGCACTTTGTCGGTCTCCTTTATGGACGACTCAGAGATACATTGTTGATCGGACGCAGAATTAACTTTTGAACCTACTACTTTTGTCTACTCGTCAGATTTATCCACGGTCGGGTCCACTTGGGAGGGCGGCCATGTTTGATGATGAGGTTCATGAATGACGGACGAAGCCACACAGGAGGTGGATATAAGTATGTTTCTTGAGTGTGTCGCACATCCGATATGACATCGGATAGCAGTTCACAAGACCAATGTAGTTTCTCTATCGAATGGGACCCCCCTATAGTGTGTGTTCAAACGTGGTTTATACGGAGCTCATGGGAACATATGGGGCTAGTAGGCACTGTGCCTTGTGGCTACACAGGTTTGATTCTTGAGCTGCGGTGCATATGCTATATGTCATTCCCTCTCTTCTTCCACCCATTGATCTTTCCATAAAGGCATGAAAGGCCATGCATGCATTTTAATTAAGAGTAAACAGATGTTTAATCACCATGCGGTTTTAGAGCACAGGAAACAATGAAAGAAGCAACCTGTGTCTTTGACACAGGAGCTTTCTCTATGATATTTCAGTAGGTTGTTCCGATATTGATGCCATCGGGTCAATAACAAAAGCTAATATAGTAGTAACCATATCTTTGATGAAGTCAATAGCTTGAAGTCTGCATAGTCCCGCAGGAGATGGATCAGAGAGTAACATAGCTCACCGTACACACACACACACACTCACACACGCACGCACACATTGACAGGCACTGAGAGACACACACACGTGCAGAATCACACATTGACAGGCCCTGCGATGCACACACACGCGTGCACACACGCACATACACACACACAATCACATAAAGAAAGGCACTGCGAGGCACACACATGCACACAAAATCACACATCGACAGGCACCTCAAGGCACACACACACATACACAATCACACATCGACAGGCACTGTGAGGAAAACACACACACACACACATCAACAGGCACTGCGAGGCACACACACACACACACACACACACACACACACACACACACACACACACACACACACACACACACACACACACACACACACACACACACACCACAATTTAAAAGCCAACCCAACTAACCAAATCGTGAATGATTGAAGAAGGTCTTCCCAAAGATCGCGCTTCCCAAAGCAAAGAGTATTCCATCGAGGTAGTATGCACACAGGTACCGGCCAGAGGTTTTTCTGAGATTTTTATGTTATAAACGGGAACCGATATTATGAGGGTTCCCCCCCAATGGAAGGTTCCTCAACTGGTTCAAAGTGTGTGTGGGGGGGACGGACAGAGGTTACTTTCGTTAATTTCACGATTACTTACATTC
>NC_044058.1:20495279-20582779 GCF_902167405.1 Gadus morhua
GTAGGGGGAGCTGATGAAATGTGATGAAGAGATGCTGGGGAGGGGGATACGCGAGGTGATGCAAGGTGATGTGAGGTGGGAGGAAAGAGAGAGGAGAGAGAGGAGTGTGGAAGGGTTGCAGCAACAGTATAGTAGAAAAAGGAGGCAGGTAAAGGTTCCAGAACAGAAAATAACAAGAAAAAGGGAGAAAAACATCAACAACAACATCAACAACAACAACAACAATAGCAACAGTCAGGCCCTTATACACATACACATACACATGCGAATAAGGAAATTCTGAAAATACAATCGTGGATAAACGACTCCCTGTTCACCTCTAAAGGGACAGAAGACAATTAACTTTGACCGCTCGACTCCCAGCAGCCAACCCTATTCACCGGCGTCCTCGCGGGCGCCCTGAAGACTATGGTCGGAGAAAATTGTCTCTGCTCAGCCACGACCCGCTAGACGGAAACAATTTGCCCTCCATGTCTGGAGCAGATTGGCACGTGCAAACATTCTTTTGCCACACTTTGGGGGCCAACCTAATCGGCGAGCCCCCCCACAGCCGCGAGGTGAGACGTCGTAAAGAGGAAGACAGGAAGCAGTTTGGAAGGCGGGTGTGTTTGGAACCGTAGTCGTAGAATAAGAACCGATTCAGCCTGTTTTATTTTGTAGCCCCGCACACACACACACACACACACACACACACACACACACACACACACACACACACACACACACACACACACACACACACACACACACACACACACACACACACACACACAAACCCCCCCTTACCCTCCCTAATCCCTTTTACCCACTAATTGTATGTTGTCCGTTCTTTGCACTTAAAAATAGTTCTTAGCATTGTGTAGCATCTTAGCCTAGCTATCGCTGTTACATACAGGGAATGGGTTGACCTAGCTATTGTAAGTGCTTGACACTTGGTTCTATAAACATCCTTACTGTATTTACAGAGATATATTGTTGTTTCTATTTTAAGACCCTTAAAATAGCAGATGCTAAAAGCATCTGCTAAATGCCCTGAATGTAAATGTCATTGTAGATTTTTCCATGGTTGGGTTCACATGGGAGGGCAGCCATGTTTGACTATGACTGGATAAAAGCGTCTGATACTGCCCCTAAATGTAAATAGTCGCGTTCCGACTGAGGGACTTTTCCCTCTAGTGACCCGATATGGGTGTGGCTATGGAGAGGATCTTCCCAACTTCACCGTTTAGTGGCTCAGTCAGCGGCCCGGGTATTACCTACCTTGGAGGTAGGAGCTTTCTGAGCCGCTCCATACTAGTCGACGCTGATTGGATACAGTTTAGGCGGGAAATGACGCGAGTACGACTTATGATCAAGGCGGGATATGACGTGAGCAGAACTCGACCCTGCACCAACATGTGAACAGTGCCATTTTTTTTAAAACAAGCAGAGCAGACAGAGACTACATAAATAAATTATTATTGACAATAAATGTATAAACTCGTCAGACATAAAGTGTTGCAGAACTAATTACATCCCATTTTAACTCCATTGGATAACTCTGTTGGCCTCACAACTGAGCCTCTTTCCAAGAAGTCCCTCAGTCGGAACGCGCCTCATGTCAACGTAAACCGTGCCCACCCACCAGGTCGTCGAAGATGTCCCTCTGGTGGACGTGGATGGTGATGAGGGTCTCGTACTTGGTCCGCTCCACGGCCCCCAGGTCCCGGGTGGTCATGTCGATGAGCGTGTTGAGCAGGTCCAGGAACAGCTGGTTGGTCTTGGGCATGATGCGCCGGTCGTAGCGGGCGTTGGTCAGGGCCTCCTCCGCGTCCCGCGTCCAGATCATCTGCACCCCCAACAGGCCCACCTAGATGGACGCACACACACCACACATGTACCCCCGCCCCCGTGAACAAGGGTTGGAGGAGGGGTCACGTGCACGAGGATGGGGGAGACATTGGCGAGGGGGGTGAATGGTAAATGGTACATGGAATGCATTTATATAGCGCTTTTCTAACCAGTGGCCACACAAAGCGCTTTACAATATTCCTGATTAGGGATGGGCGTGAGGAATCGATTACTCGAGTACTACTCGTTACAAATTAACTCGGTTGGTGGACAGGCAAACTCGAGTTTGCAGCATATACACACAAACAACGTTTTCTGCAAATGTAGCAAATGTATCAATTTTCTGTTGGCGCCACTAACGCATGACGTGGGCACAAAGTAAATTAAATGCATCCATTTCCATGGCGCGTTCCGTGCCGTGTGCAGGCACGCCAGAATTCAATAAGTTAAGAGATGGCGGTTAAAGCAAAGAGCAGCGAAGAATTGAAATACTTTAAAGAAATAGGAGATCATAAGGTGAAATGTAAAATATGCCAAGCGAAATCGAGCTACCAGAAAGTACTATGCGGCAACATATGCTCCTGAAACACAACGGTGAGTTCGGGAAAGCAGACCCGCAGCAACTGTGAAAGTGAAAGTGTGTCGGCTATTTTCACCGCCGCAAGACGCAGCTGTAATCCCGGGCGTGTAGAGAAGATCACAACGCTGAGTATTTCCATAGTCCATTTGCTGCCGTTTTATTTGCAGCTTTAAATTATTTCCAATGGTTAGGCTACTTGTTTCGTTTTTTTTTTTTTTAAACTGTTACAGGCCTTGGTTCGACGTGATTTAAATTGTGAGACGCATATTTATTTTTGTAAGGAAAATGTGTTTTGAACGTTTGCAAAAATGAATAATGAATACTCTGATAACTCTGACTGTTTTGATGGAGAATAAGCATTACATGTTTGGTTGGTAATATTGCCGTTCATCATCAGGCCTATTCCTGCGGCAGATGCGTTGCATTCTAAAAATAGATTCGATTTAACGAGTACTCGATTGATCCTCGAGGAATTCCTTCGATCACTCGAGTTTGGAATTTACTACTCGTGCCCATCCCTATTCCTGATATAATGAATATTATGAATATTCACACAATCATGCACCCATTCACACACTGAACAATGGTGTCAACCACGCAAGGCGACAGCCAGCTCGTCGGAGGCAGTTAGGGGGAGGTGTCTTGCTCAGGGACACCTCGAGCCGGCGATCGAACGGGGAGAGCAACCCTCAGGATACAAGTCTACCCACTCTACCTACCCCTGCCTACATGCCGGGATCGGTGGAAAAAGAAAAAGATAAAAAAGTGATGGAAAACCCATCTTCTGTTAAATCGGTCTATTTCTTTACCTGAAGAGCGGCTAACAATTACCTGTTTGCCAGTCATCTCCAGGGTGAAACTGGGTGACACGTCATTTGCTTTTAATGACGCGGGGGCCTTTTTATGTTCACATGTTGACTCGTAATACGTCCCGAATTTTTAATTGGACCCAATTATTGAGCCTCCATGGGTTGACTGCCATCCAAACCCTTTGACATTTAATTTCTCGTAATAACCCCCCCCCCTCAACACATACATAGTCACAAACAGCTCTACTCCCAGTGCTGTTGCCATAGAAATAGTATGTGACTGCCCATATATGGCAATAGTCACGCATACTGCATTTTGGATGGCAGTCAACCTAGTGACAGTTATTGACACAGGACGGTTGTTCTCTGGCCCCTTACCACATTCTGAATTTGACAGTCACAGCTACACAAAACCCATCATCCACAATGTATTTATAGGATGCCATGACATTATTCGAATCATTTTCCCAAATCCAATGTTCTGGCTCAAATTCAAGTTTGTTATTGTCCATTAACTGCAACCAGGTTCATACAACACACAAATAAACACAGCAGCAACAACACAACAGCACATGTGGTCGTTGGAAACCAATGGAAAACCATTGTGTCCGCGTTGTGTGTTCCTTCTTTGTACAAGTCTCTGTTAACCCTCCTACCTTCCCTGTAAGGGTCCTTGAGCAGAACGAATGGCGCTTTTGAACGCACGGCACAATAAGAGATAATAAGATAGATAGAAATGTTGATAGATAGAAACTTAATTCATCCCCTTGGGGAAATCAGGCATCCAGTGGCTCACAAAGTCAATAAACAGACAGTACAGTTGACAAACAACAAAATGGACAAACAGTAAAAGTCAATCAAATAAGTCACTTAAAAGCCAGCAATATTTCCCCTCATTGCATTTTAAAAAGAGCAAGGGGTAGATATAAATAAATATGACGCAATTGCATTTTGTCCAGTGTGTGTGGGGGGAAGGCGTTCCTACGATTAACATTCGCTTGACACGCCCTCCACACAAGTTTTCCTGACCTGCGCCGGGAAGGAGTGGAGGAAGTCGACGAGCTGGAAGCCCGAGTCCTGGATGGCGAGCGCTGCCCGGCGGATGACCAGGTGCAGGGACCTCTGGGACTCCTGCAGCAGGGCGTGCAGCCACAGCTCCACGTTTCCCTCCGCCAGCACCGGCCGCTCCAGCTCCACCGTCTCGCCCTCCCGCGACGACACCGCCATGATGCGGTCGTACGTCTGCATCGCCGATGGGTCCACGGTCGTTTTGTCAAGGAACAAGGACGCTTTAATTGTCGTTTAACATGTACATGATAAACTAAATGCAGTACTCATGTCTCAGTGTGCTACCTATACCCCTAGAATTTGTTTAATTCAAAATAAGCCATTCATATTAGCCGCAAATTAATGCTATCGAGTGCAGCAGTAAGTTCCTGTTGATACAGTCAAAGTGTAGGTCTGGACAGCAGTCGGGGTTATGGACATTATAGTGCGTAAGTGCAGTTAATCAGTGCATAATCAAGGGGTGTTTGGCAGTTCAACATTCTTATAGTCAGGGGGGTTTATGGGATTCATCAGCCTAACGTTCACCCATCCATACACACTCAACCAAGCAAGGCGACAACCAGCTCGTCGGGAACGGTTGGAACGGGTTAGTCGTCTTGCTCAGGGACACCTCGGCACTCACAGCTAGGAGGAGCCGGGTATCGAACTACCAACCTTCTCTACCTCCTGAGCCACATGCCGTCTTGTTGTTTTATGATATTGAATAGTTTGACTCTTCTATCTATTCTAGTAAATATATCAAATTATACAGTCATAGTCATCCATTTTCCGGGGATGCAATCTCTGTTTGTTTAAAGAGCGTGGGGGAGTTTTAATCCTCTGCAAGTAATCAGTTTGCATCCAAGCCTATTTTAAAAGGTCATTTTAATATCCCCGCTCTCGTTTTCAAATTATTTTATTTTCACTCTCACACTGGGTTTAAGTCCCCGCTAGCGTTTTTAGCATATCAGAAGAGGCTTGCTTTGATTCAAATGGGCTCCCCATCACAGGGGACTGTGTTTGATTATTTATGAAACTCTGGTCCCAATGCTGGTACAAAACAACCTCAACGTTTAAATTGTCATCGGTCAATTAGAACCAATAGCCAACCATGTATAAGGGGTTATAATAATGCAGGTTAATACTGTTTGTAGGTAGGCTTAGGGTTAGATACTGCTTGTAGCTAGGGTAAGAGTTAGGGTTAGATACTGTTTGTAGCTCGGGTTAGGGCTAGGGTAAGGGTTGGATACTGTTTTTAGCTAGGGTTAGGGTTAGGGATAGATACTGTTTGTATATATAGGGTTAGGGTTAGCTACTGTTTGTAGCTAGGGTTAAGGTTAGGATTGGCTACTGTTTGTAGTTAGGGTTAGCTATTGTTTGAAGCTAGGGTTAAGGGTAGGATTGGCTACTGTTTGTAGCTAGGTTTAGGTTTAGCTACTGTTTGAAGCTAGGGTTAAGGGTAGGATTGGCTACTGTTTGTAGTCAGGGTTAGGGTTAGCTATTGTTTGAAGCTAGGGTTAAGGGTAGGATTGGCTACTGTTTGTAGCTAGGTTTAGGTTTAGCTACTGTTTGTAGCTAGGGTTAAGGTTGGGGTAAGCTACTGTTTGAAGCTAGGGTTAAGGTTAGGATTGGCTACTGTTTGTAGCTAGGGTTAGGGTTAGGATTGGCTACTGTTTGTAGCTAGGGTAAGGGTTAGGATTGGCTAGTCTTTGTAGCTAGGGTTAGGGTTAGGATTGGCTACTGTTTGAGGCTATGGTTGGGGTAAGCTGTTTGTAGCCAGGTGCCGGTCTTGCCTTGTCATGGAAGCGGACGCTCTTGATGTTGTCGAAGACGTTGAGGAGGTGGGCCTGGATGGTGTGCGAGTCCGATGCCTGGCCCAGGATCTCCAACAGGGCGGGGTCGGAGACGAAGAAGAACCGCGGGAACAGCAGGCGCTTCTTCTCCAGGTAGCTGCTCGCCAATGCAACCAACCAACGGATCAGAACCTCATTTTGTGGCTATATTGCATGTCCCTAACGATTGTCGTTGCAGCTCATTTAGCAAGCACACAAATTGAACTGGTGCCCAAACATAGCCTTCATCATTGCACAAAAGATATATCCATTATTTAAAACAGGAATTTACTTAGGAAATAGTTGGAAATGGCTGCCGGCTAACTTGATTTAAAAATAAACAGCTGGCAATGACTTATAGAATCGAAATAAGGGAAGCCAAAAATACTTGCAACACCATTATTGTTTCTACATATTGGAACATTGATTTATCTCCCTCTCCAGGTCCTTCCCACTGCTTCCTTTCCAGTATTTCCGTTCATCCATACATATTTAGTTTATTCTGTGTATGGTGGTTGTATTTCGTCCAAAAATACAATAGTGTATAAATAGTGTATAAATCCAATAAATAGTGTATCATTTCCCCGATTAGGATTGAGTATTAGCGTGATTATGATAATGTTACGATTTTAGATTGATCGATATAATAATGAACGTGCATTTGTACTGTATCATGTGTATTTTTATAACAATGCAATACAAGTTATAAGCCCATATGGGCTGAGAACCTGTGGGGGTGAAGGACCTTTGAATAAAATAAAATCCTCCTTCCCTCCCTCCCTCCCTCCCTCCCTGCCTCGGACTCTCACCCATCTCAGCCTGTTATAATCAACCCGGCTGTTACTCTCCCAGACACTCCGGAGCACACTGCCCTGTGTTTATCCCCCTTCCTCCCCTGTTAGCTCACCCCGTCAGGGACTTCTGGCAGATCTCCAGCTGCTCCAGCAGGTGGGGCAGGAGCTGGCCCATGGTCTCATCGCCCACGCACGACTGCACCACGTTGGGCATCTCGTGGGCCCGGGTCATTATCTTCACCCAGGACTTGTCGATGTTGGAGAACCTCTTGGCCTCCTGAGGAGACCGACCAGGTCAGGGCGGTGGGGGTTAATGCGGGGCGTTTATCCCCCCCAGCGAACGTTAAGTAGAGTCAGGGTAAGAGTGGAGAATAGGAGTAGGAAAACGGGGCTAGGTTCAAGGGGGGAGATGAGTGTGTTGAAGACATCGAATTATGGGACGATGTGATGAAATAACTTTAGCTTACGAAAAGCTATAATATAATAGAGAATGTTTTGGTTAATAATTAATATTGTAATATGATTATTACTTATTATTACGAAAACTAAACAAGTGAGAATCTGACATATTGCTTTTGAATGAATTATATCGAACATTGCATCCTATTCACCAAACCCTTGTCTGTCTGGAAGCCACAAAATATAGACGCAACATTTGCATCTTCATTAAACCGAGTCGAGAATAACTCCGGCGGTGGAGCAATAACGTTAAATGTCAAGCGTTAGATCCAACCGAACTCCTCCATGAACCCAATCTAGACAGAATTTATCCGAAGATACACAGTGGCAGTTTCACAGCAGAGAAAGTGGTGAGCTGTGATGACGACGTTGATGTGTTTTCACGGTTTGTATCGAGTCCCCTACTTTAGGAAGCTGCTTGGCAATGTCCCCGCCCACGAACACGGCCTCCAGGTAGATCCAGAGGTTCTGGACGGTCATCCAGTTCTCGATGATGTCCGTGGTGTTGGACAGGTTCTGGACCCACTTCTGGATCTGCACCTTGAACGGAGTGTTGTATCTGCAGCCATAAATAAAGGTTTGGTCGATTTGAACACAAGGAGATGTAGCAATTTCACTGCATTATGCACGATGATAATGTGCGACCGAAGTTCATTGTTGTGTATGTATAAACACAATGCATACATTTCATCATTATTTGACACAGAGTTCACCGTTTGTAAAATAGTTGCCTGTGCTATTTATTACAAATGACAATTGCAAAAAAAACATCCAAACTTGAACTGAAAAATGAATATAACAAAGTATAAATATATATAGCTATATATAATAGGAATAAAACCTATATATGCAATCCTGCGGCGTTGCGGTTCTTTTAACAAGGTTCCAGAGTTGTTTTTGAGGGGAGAGGATTAATCACACCGACAGCTGTGTGAGGGCTCAGCGTTAATGAGAGACATGAAAGTAATAGCATTTCATCTCCTACACCATTTACCTAATGAGCAGCACAACAATACTGCATAACTGCTGGTCCTTCTGGACCGCTGGTGTTACCGGGTGTTTGTTTGAAGGGAAAAAATGTGGTCCTTCTAGTCATTTAGGCAATTATTATAGCATTATGTGGATGCGACTAATGGAGAATTTTTTTTAGTGATAACGAAAAGTCAGTATAACATCGAATACCAATAATGCTAGAGCCCAAAGTAATCCTTGCTGTACAGACAAGCCGCCAAAAAGCTTTAAATTACTTTAACTTTAACTGTAATGTCATTTCACATGAAGCCAGGAATTGATAATAGGTCATGTAAAGCAATGTCAAGCCATCTTGTGATACTGAGCCATAGACAAAAATGTGAAGCAACATCTAAACATGGCGGGGCCACCATAGCATTCAACCATTCATTATTATTGTCATCAATTCCCTATCGATCACGATTATTCAACCTGTGGCCTGCGTATATTTTGATCCAGCAGCAGATGATTTATTAGAAGATATATAATCAGCGCGTCATCACCACAGCCACCCAGGCTATAGACTGTTCACACTGCTTCTGTCTGACGTTGAGCACACAAGCACGTACTGCCACACTCACAAAGACCCCCAGGCATCCTCTGGTACATTCAATGTACATTACCCTAAATAAATGGATATATTCATGGGTACTTTCCATTTTAGACCTATCATATTCAATATTTATATTCCTCATTGGCCATTCACACTCTCCCGTTGGCTAAACTCAAGCAGGTTGCATAACATTCCCCCTTTTTGTTTACATTCTCTGGATTTAAGTACTGCTGCTAGTGTTTTTATGATTTTTTATTTTTGTGATGTTAGGTCACGTGGTTCCTGCAATATTTTTTGTTATTGTGCTTATCTGTACATTCCACTTCAGATTCATGGTATTTCATTTGAACACTCTACATTGGATTTATATGCTGAATTGGGCAGTTGTTTACATGTTTACATTCCCTGGAACTGTCCATAGTGTTCTTGTTTTGTTTTTTTGGTGTATTATGTAGATTTGTTATTATGTGGATTTTTTTATATGAATATTTTATTATGTTGCTATCCTTATTTTATTCGTGACTCTTTTGTTCATCACGCCTCCTACATATTTTATATTTGACCTGGCAGTTTGCCTGCCAGGTCAAAAATAATTATAATGTACAGACTGACCCTGCGATTTCTGAACAAATGACAATAAAAAACACTTTGACACTAATTAGCGCTTAACGAGTAACACCTGTCCTCTTCTTATTGAAACTCTCCCTGCGTTCCAATACCCATACTACCATACTATTTAGTATGGACTGCAGTAATTCCTACGAGTAAAAATTAAAAGTATACAATTTGAAACACAGCCTCCATTCGGGTACAGAAGCCCAGAAAGGAAAGAAACCACCGAACGCAACAAAATGGCCGCCACCAACCTGTTGCTCATGAGGGAGCCCAGCACCATGAGGCTGTCCTCCATGCTGGCGATGACCTCCGACGTGCTGTCCCCCCGCAGCAGCAGCTCCCCGCGGGCCTTGAAGTGGGCGAAGGTGAAGGTCTTGTTGTCCCACTCGGCGATCACCTGCTTCAGCTTCTGCTCGATGTCCCGCTCCTTCACCGCGCTGATGCAGATGTCCTGCGCCGCGGGGGTTACAGGGTGTACACGAGTAGGAACGCAAACTGTCTCGTAACCAGGGGTTACCACCACCGACGGTAACCGTTTGATAAAATACAATGATGATATGAAAACAATGATTATTTTTGTATTGACAATTATATTATGATGACATTTAAAGGTCACTGCAAATAGAGCAATTTTTTATGCGTATATTTACTTTGATCTAAGCAATTGACACGCAATTTATTCTGCAGACCACCGTGAAAGAGATATACATTTGCGATGACAACACAAGAGTTAATCGTGTGTCTCCATCAGCTAGCCCTCTGATGGCTGGTAGTAGCCTCACCTCGATCTCCTCTTTATTCTTCAGCAGCGGAGCCTCCATGATGTTGCGGAGCTTGAAGGTGTCGGACTCCACCTCAAAGGTATGCCCAGTCACCTGGACGTGCAAAATGGATTCAGAAATATTAACTATGGAGTGAATTTATTTCCAATATGAGTTGAAAATAAGACCCAGCATTTATGAATATAGAGTTTATTCACAAATATGAATTTGATTTGCCGCACACAAATTTGTACGTGTTTTACTGAGTTGTTTATTAGTTATCTTTTGCGTCTCAAATCTATATTTACAATTTTTGATTTTTTTACTGAATGGAATTAATTATGTAATTATGTAAGAAAGGCAGATTGACATTAATTTTGCATTGAAGGAGATTTTCTGTGTGAGTTTGCATCAGAAACCTCAGTGATCCGTTTCCAATGGCGGCTCATCATGGCGCGGTTGGTCATGAGCTCCAGCAGGGGGCAGCACTCGCTGAACTCGTCGATGGTCTTCTTCAGGTCCAGGAAGGCCTGCCATTCCTTCAGGGCCCGGGGCAGTTTGCGGCACCTGGGTCAGAAAGGGGGTTGTCATGGTTACTAAGTGGATATCCTGATGACTTTGGTACAGAATAATCAATAGATGATGGAGCTCATGGGATTCAGCATCTCAAATTAGGCCAAAATACCATGTTTCCAAAATGATCGTCAAGCTAGGCGGGGAAAGGCGACCCCTGTGGTAAAAGAGACTGCTACTTGGATTTTCAGAGACCTGCTTACATGCAGTGCCTACATGTGTACCAACTTTGCGAACTCTGAGTGGCTCTTCTTCGGAGTGATCGAAGGCAGCGCTCTAAATCGACGCCTGAATCGTCTAAGAAGTTTAAATCGACACAGTGATGTCATTTCTTAAGCTATCAGAACCAAACTTTTGACATTACCTAGGGAGATGTCCTTGATGGACCCAGCAAGTCCCTGGGGTACTCTGAAGTTGACTTTCGAGTGTTCAGATAATGGCAGCTAATTTACATAATCGTATTTTAGCGCCCACATAATCTGAATTTAACATCTATTCCCCTCCATGATGGAGCTCTTTCGTTTTTTGTTTTGTCGAAGACCACTCTTCGCCCCCTTGCCCCCTTTTCTTCTGCACGATGACACAAACAAAGAGACAAAGACTAGCCCTGGCCGAGGTTGATAAATGGATATGCTTCGGCGCATTGATGAGACCCTGTGATGAAGATGACATCCTGACCAGACTCCCTTGGCACAAAGATACAGTTAGGAGTGGGAGGTTTGGAAGGGAGAGAGGCAGTGTTAAGGGGTGTCCCTATGATAGAGTTCTCTCTTTGAAAAGACCTGATGCTGTTTTGTTCCTGCTTTTTTCCCAGCTCTTTATACACCCTGAATGCCAGGCTGGGTTGATTGAACGGTAATATTGTGGAGGTGAATGTTGGTCTGAAGCAGTGAAATGGGACAAAATATAAATCATTTTCAACCATCTTATCTTAATGAACGCATTGGCCCTTGGAATTTATAATCTATCGCTCGACCACAGGAAATGGGGTATAAGAAAAATGTAATCATGGAATTGTTTACGACAATAATATTCATTACTTTTGAATATTTGGTTAAACCGGTTATTGATGGCAGTTGATGGATGATCAGCCCCAAGGGTAAGCTAAACGAAGGACGACAGATCCATGGACATCTTAGTCGCTACATTAGTCTTAAGACTGGGTTTGGAGTCTTGGATCCAGGGACCATCCAAGGATAAGTTGATGGTTTGGAAACAGCGTGCCACCAAATCACAATGAAGAACATGGACATGGTGCGTCATGAAACAATCAAGTAATGGGGAATATTCTCGAGTGATCTTCTTTTTTATTTAACTTTTGTTTCCTTGAAATAACCAATAGCTCTTTGAATGTAGTATTCCCCCCAGGCCATGACACAAAAAATAAAAACTGTCTTTTCTCCAAAGCCGGTTCTTTCACTTCAATATTTCACCAGTTAATTACCAGTCAATCATTTGATTATCATCGCTTAATCTGTAGGCGGGCTCTTTTGTCCTTAGTTTTTCTTCTTCTTCTTTTCACTCATCTGTTCCATGAGCTCCACTTAATGGAATCCAATACAGCCATCAAGCCTGTGATCTATGCAGCTTGGGTCAATAACTCGATGAATAGCCCCCTCCTATGAGTCAATCAGTGCCATCAGTATATTGGGTTCGCAACATTTGTTTTCGTAGTTATAGGAATCTATTTTGTGTTTTTTTAAAAAGTTTTGCTATTGCAGAAATATTGTTGAGCAGAACTTCTGCTGAGATGCAGCACTCAGATAGGGCCCATAGAAGATGAATTCCAATATTGGGTGCTTATACAATTATTTATATAATTATTTTGATTAATAATTATTTGGTCTATCTTTTGGGAACCCCGGACCCGTCCTTACCGGCTCTGGAAGTCCAGCAGCTCGTTGTTGATCCTCTCGATGTGGATGTCGGCCCACAGCACGTCGTTGTAGCCGTTGACCGTGTCGATGACGCTGTTGTACAGGCCGTACAGCTTCTGCAGCAGGGTCAGCTGCTTGCGGATCTCCAGCAGCTGGGGGTGGTGGGTCACAGGCAGCCCGAACAGCTCCTCGCCGCCCGTGTACGTCTGGTACTTCCTGAACAGGTTGTCGAAGCGGTTCTGGGGGGACGGGGGTCAAGTTGAATGCAATAAGTGTTTCTCGCGAACGATTCAAGGATGCAAAACATCCGAAATCAACAGCTGCTCAGAACAAGCTCCACAAATCTGCACATTCCCACACACCGTTGCGTTATACTATAAGTGTCCGAAATTAAGACTTTCAAGGAGAAGAAGTGCTCCATTTACCTGGGACATGATGAGTCTGTCGCTGGCATCCTGGGGAGCTAATCCCACTGCCATGGGCCCATCCTGCAAGGCCCCGGGACGACACAAGGCCACATTAGCCGGTTACCAATCAGGCCGTAATTAGGCTGTTAATTGCACTCTGCTCTGCAATCACAGGGTAGTGTTGCTTGACAGTAAAGTGGCCTCCTTGCATGGCTACAAGCTAGCATTAAGGTTTATGTGTGCGTTTGTGTTTTTATGTCTATATCTGTGCATGTCTACCTCTGTAGAAATATGTCTACATCTGCGTGCATGAATGTTTACATCTGTGTATGAATGTCTATATCTGTAAATGAATGTCTACATCTGTGTATGAACATCACATCTGTGTGTCAATGTCTTCATCTGTGCATTAATGTCTACATCTGTATATTAATGTCTACATCTTTAGATTAATGTCCACACCGGCATGAATGTCTTGCCCTATATCTGAATGTCAACATCTGTATATTAATGTCTACATCTGTTTATTAATGTCTGCCCCTGGATGCGTGCGCTCACCTCGTCGTATTCCTGGTAGAAGTGGGAGCAGTCGTCCAGGAAGGTCTCCACGTTGTCGATGAGCTCCCCGCGGAAGTTGGGCTGCAGGGAGGCCAGCTCGTTCTGCACCTCCGTGCTGCGGGACAGCAGCTTCTCCCAGGTGTAGCGCAGCGTGTCCACCTTCTCCACCTCCTCCTTGGCCACCGACAGCCCGTACTTGTGGAGCATGGCGTAGGATTCCTGGAAGGAAGAGGTCAACGACGAGGGAATGAGTGATTTTTCGAGGGGCAATGCAATTAATTGTCATTGTATTATCATTATCGTTTATAATTTTTTAAGAACAATGGAAAGGAGCGTAGTTAATCCTTGTTTCCTGTCTAGATATTCTACCGGAGAGAAAGTGATTTGTGCGAGTGGATGCAACATTCAGAAAGGGATTCTAATGAGTGTATTCCTTCATGCCACGACATTGATTTGAACCCTATTCAGTCACTTTTTCTAAGAACGTTTGCGTCCCGAAGTTTTAGCTTCTCTTTCCCCGGGAGAAGTTTCTTTACAAATTAACTTTAAAATCTCCTCTACTCTTTCACATTGAGGAGCAATTCAAAGAATTGTCTCATGGCACCAATATAGGTAGCACTCATGAAGAAAGAGGTCAAAGTCGAGGGGGTCGGCGAGGAAGGCACACAATGCTGCCTGTTTTATAAATTATAATTATTATAATTTATTTATTTTATTATAGATATAAAAGACTGCTATTTCCGCCTGTCCTGTGTCCGTTGGTGTATGCGTGCATTTGCGTGCGTGTCCCATGTAGAATATATTAATGTGCCTGAATCGGATGTGTCTCTGACAGTGTGTTTCACCATCAAAGGGAATCGAATGTCGTGGGATACAAAAAGAAAAACATGGAAACCTGAGACCTGAAATTGATTCAAGCACAACGTCCCAGACCTCATTTGAGTCATACATCATCCTCACGCAGGCACACTGTACCTCGATGGGACCGACTTGGAAATCAATGGAAATCTGGTGCTCTCTGATCTCTTTGAGGGCTGCCATGGCGATGCGTATGTCGTCCAGGTCTTTGATCTGCCGGTTCAGCTTCTTGCCCGCCTCGTCTACAAAGACGAAGATCTGCTCCATCTCTGAGCGGTACTTCTTGTTGCAGTGGAGACCGTACTGCATGATCCAGCTCTTGGTCTCGGCCGTGAGGGACATCTTCAGGTCCGCTGGGGGCCAAATGGACACACGGGTCGGATTTAAGTATTCGCTACCACTCTCTGCGTGTTTCCTTGTTCTTTCATGAATGTTGTCTTACGCAGCAGGGCCGTAGCGAGTTCTATGTGCTCTACTTCAGCCATGCACGGTGGCCATCGTACGTAACCGGACACCATGCAATCATGAACAAACATCCGCACCTGTGCTTAGGTTGTCACACCTATTTATTCCCTCTGCTCCCCGCACTCCCTGCTGAAACTTCACAAATCTTTGTTGCATTCTATTTTGCCAGAACGTGGTTCTATGTTGTGACTATTAGGAATAGCGTTGTTATTTTTTTTACCCGTTACACCCATTCGTTTTATTGGGGAGAGTCTGTGTTTTGTACCTAGTCTGTTATTTACTTCAGTAAAGAATTTATTTTGTTTAACAACCACATTGCTGCCAGCTTCCTCTTCTTATGCACCGCATTTGGAGTCACACCTTACCCAGGTCGTAACAATGTCGCAAGCGTTTGCGATCGGCACAACCCGATCAAATCCCAGAGGAACGACTCACATCACTACTGTTCTATTTGCTGTGGTAATTACCAATTTTACTTAGGATTGTATAGTTGTATTGGTTTCTTTAGGATAATATTTATAGCAGTGGGAATTTGGCATATTTCCTCAAATTGTTGATCAGTGCAGAAAACCAGCCGAACAGAAATCCATTAAGTGATTGGGTCCAGTAGAATCCCCAAATAACCCGTTTACTTCTGCTAAGGGGCACCAATTTCATTTCAGGAAATCCCTGTCGAGCATAACACACCATTAGTTAAAAAGTAACACTGTAGCTTGCCTGTAAAATTATGAAATACATTTATAACTAGGGTATTACATACCTTTTTATTTAATCATGAATGAAAAGTATCCTAAGGTGTACACTCTAATATAGCTTAACACAACACAGAGTGACAGCTGTTCCGGTGTGAGGACTGGAGCATTTAGTCGAGCCCTGTCGATGTAAAAACCCATCATGCATGTTCATTTTAACTAATGCGACTTTGAATATTCAAGTTTCAAGTGGAACTATGAATATTCATGAGTCCCATCCTGCTGTTTTGTTTTGAAAGTATCACTCTGAGGTCACGGTTTAAGCTGTCAGGAAAGTTCTGCTCAGTGTGAGGAGAATTACTAAGTAGCTTCTACCAGTGACACCTACACTGGCCCTGCTCATTTGAACAGCATATGAATCGTCTGGAACAAGTATCTGTCCTTCCACCCACCAGCCAAGAGCCTCAGAATCTTTTTAATGGAACACAAAAAAAAAAGCCTGTCTCTTGTACATCTCTGGCTGCTCTCAAAGCTTATTTTGCAGTAGTGTGTGTGCGTGTGCGTGTGTGTGTGTGTGTGTGTGTGTGTGTGTGTGTGTGTGTGTGTGTGTGTGTGTGTGTGTGTGTGTGTGTGTGTGTGTGTGAGTGAGAGTAAGAGAGTAGGAGCGAGTGAGTGAGTGAGTGAGTGAGTGAGTGAGTGAGTGAGTGAGTGTTTGAGTGCGTGCATGTATTTTAAACCCCACCTGTATACAGGGCCAGAGATCCGACCGTAATGTACTCCGGTTCTCCGTTGATCTCCAGCTCCAGGTCTCGGTAATAGAGGATCCGGCTCTCAAACTCAGAAAGCAACGGTGTCCCCTGGCTGAACCTAGAGACGAAACACAAAGACAAAGAGAAAAATAGCTTGAAATTGAATCAAACGGCTCACTTCAGTCCCATCCTGTCGTATAGAATCGCGAGGGTAAATTAATCTCTTGGGTCTTTCTTGTTGTTGTGTGCTGTGTGAAAGGACGGCGTACGTGAGGATGGTGTCCTCCCGATCCCGTCTCCAGATGTGGTGGTACTGACTGAACCGCTCCACCGCGGTCAGCACCTCCTTAGGCCGACGGAAGACAGAGTACATCAGCGTTGTTGAAAGGAATACACTCACCCAGAAAAATAGGATTGATTTTGCGGTACTTTATTGAGACAAACAAAAACAAAAATTCCTTTTCAAACAACGGATGCCAAATATATACAAAAGATATTTAGCATGACACATATAAATATAGTATGACCCATATTTAATATTTGTATTCCATAAAAACACATCTGATATCCTTCTATATTCTCTTATATTTCCTTAGACATTATCACAGCATTATCACAATACATTATTTCTGTTCTCTAACAGTAACGTGCATCGGGCTCAGTCTCCTGGCCCCCTGATAGAAGAACACCCCATAGACGTGTGAAAGGCTCGTCACCTTCTTGTTGGAGTTTATGGAGGTGCTCAGGACCGACACCAGCTTGACGATCTCCTTGTTCTCAGAGACCCCCTTGTAGTAGTTCTTGGCTTGGAAGGGCAGCGTCTGGACCGCGCACGACGCTGAGATGTCGGACATGCTGCCATCTGGAAACAAGTTCAGGTTAATGTTAAGATTAGAATCAGGACATGGAGTGGATTGTTGTCACACGTAAGCAGTCGTGGGGTTTTAATCTGGGTTCCAGAAGTCGTATTGTGTTACAGCAGGAATTTTGCTGAGAGGCGGGACTCAGCGTGAACCGGAAGCCTAGGATGGAAATGGGCGGAGTTTAGCCTTGTTTCCTGTTTCAATATTCTACCGGAGAGAAACGTATTTATGTGATGTATGCAGCATTCAGAAAGGGATTTCAAAAAAAGAACGGTGGCGTCAAGAAGTTGTAGCTTGTCTTTCCCCTGGGAGAGGGTTGTTTAATTGAGGACATTTTAACTTTAAAATGTCCTCAATTTTTTATATTTATCGAGGAGCAAGTCAGAGAATTATCTTGCGGCACCAATAAAGGAACAGATAAAACCGAATGTACGAATATATTAGATGACATAGAACCTTGTATGGATGAGCAGTGAACCAAGTGCAATTAAGAGAAGTGCAATTAAGAGAAGTACAATTAAGGGACACCACTTCTGCTGCCGGAGTATAACCCTTTTTTTAGGGGTGAGTATAATAGCAGGAATAAGAACTGCATTTATAATTGAATTAAATTGGATGCTGTGCTGAGGGGACCAGGAATACATTAGATGTTTTTATAATGGAGAGTTCACACACACACACACACACACACACACACACACACACACACACACACACACACACACACACACACACACACACACACACACACACACACACGTCCGGTTTAAGAACCAAGAAAATACAATTTCCGTTTTTTTTTTTTGGCGGGGATTAGAGTAATTTTTCTAAAAGTACGGTATTGTCACATGAAAGCCTTTTCAACGTTTTATCCTGCTTCTTCTATTTCTTCATCACAAGGGAGTTGATTGCTCTGAACATTTTCATTCGCAAAGCCTTTTCAGGTCCTATCAATTTGTGCGTGTGTGCGTGTGTGTGTGCGTGCGTGCGTATGTGTGTGTGTGTGCGTGTGGGTGCCTGTGTTTGCGGTGTGTGTGTGCATGTGTCGTGTGTGTTTAATTGTGTGCAAGTGTGGCTGCGTGTGTGCGTGTCAACGCGTTTGTGAGTCAAATATTTACCAAGAAATGAAAGGGGTTGCAGATACAACGTGTTCCGTGGTTATGTTGTTGTCGTTGTTGTTGTTGTTGTTTCATGCTGTCACCCCCTGTCCATCCCCACCCCCCCTCCCGGTCATACATTTAGCTACCTTTAGCCATACCCAGCTCCACTCCCGCCAGCCACGCTGCTGATCAAAGCACCGCGCTGACACCCAGGTCTCATCTGTCGTCCTCCATGTGATGTCTTTTGAACTTAGTGCCAAAACAACATACTGTCCATAACAGAGCCGTGTAAATGATGGGGTCACCTGGCTCGGGGTGTGAGTCACACACCGGTGCTCGGCGGAGCCATGAAAGCGACGCAGGGGGGCTGATGAAGCCGGTGGCCATTCAACACAGTGAGTAATGGTCACACTCGCCCATCCTGGGCACTAGGACATTGACGTGATGTTCCAGTCTGCTAATGCTTTCATCTTTCAGAGTGTGTGTATGTGTTTTCTATGTATTTTAATTATCTGTCTAATGTTTTCTTTGTATTATGTGTGCTCCTTTGTTGTTTGTGCCTTTCATTTTTAAAGTAATGGATTTTTTATCATCCATTTTATTGATCTAGCCTGTTTTATCGTCGGCTCCCTTTGGCACATGTTCGGAAATGATTCAGTAATTGATCGCCATGGCTGTTGATGTTACTGGTGACCAAGAACATGAGGCTCGGCAAATGAACAGAGAATAAACAGTGAAAGAGACCATATCATATAAATATAACATGAATCCCAGAGGGGACACAGGGAATGATTATTATAATCCATGCTGTCACTTTTATAGGACAGCATATTATCCAAAGCTTTCAATTCTCAGGTTTTATGACTTTGAATGAATTCAACTTCAAGCTGTTTGATAGAGCCAGAGCGACAGACAGAGGGACAGACTAACAGAGGGACAGACAGAGAGGACCTACCAGCCAGGCTCCTGTGTGTGGTGTCTTCGGACTCGGACTCACTCTCGCTGCTCTCTGGTTTCAGGGCGGCCATTCGCCTCTCACTCATCTTCTTCTGAAAGTGGACGTGAAATAATGTCCGGAGTTAATCCCACATTTCCATGATTATTTGCATGGAATATATAGGGGTACAATTTATGTTTTCTCTTTTTGTTGAATTTATATATATTGATACATTTATTTATTCATTATTGTTATTATGAGGAATGATTAATTTAAAATGTCACAAATACCAAAATCCCCATCAGAAGTTATAAAAGCCTTGAGTGATATTGAAAAACAATATAATATATAATAATTATAATATATATAGATATTTATTTATGTCCCCATATAGATGGATGGAAAAATCAATAGTCATTGAGACTGACAGCCAGGATGCCCACACCAAAAGAATGAATGAAAGAATGAAAGAAAGAAAGATCTGACAGATGGACCAGCGAAAAGACGAACAAAACAAACAAACAAACAAACAACAGAAAAAATAACAAAAGATCCTTGAGCCGTCTCTGGTAGTTCCGAGCAGAACCCAAATGGTCTTGCACTTTCTTCTTCTCACACAATTTCAGGAGGGGTTCTTACCGGCAACAACAATGCCAAATCACAAAAGGGACCCTATTATTCTGTGTTTTGATGTAGACACATTTCCCGCCAGACACCATCACCCATAAAGAAGTGAAATAGTGTTGATGCAGGCAGGAAAAACCCTTCTGGTGGAGAAGAGTGCACTTTGATGAAGAGTGGCTCACATAACCTGTGTGTCCATCACAAGCACAACTATACAGAACCCCTCCACCTTTGTTTACACACATCCATTATTAGCAAGATATGGTACACAATAATTAATTATTTATCAATAGTAGGGATGGGCGTGAGGAATCGATTACTCGAGTACTCCTCGTTACAAATGAACTCGGTTGGTGGACAGGCAAACTCGAGTTTGCATATACACACACAAACAAAGTTTTCTGAAGCAAATGTATCAATTTTCTGTCGGCGCCACTAACGCATGACGTGGGCACAAAGAAAATTTAATGCATCCATTTCCATGGCGCGTTCCGTGCCGTGTGCAGGCACGCCAGAATTCAAAAAGTTAAGAGATGGCGGTTAAAGCAAACCGCAGCGAAGAATTGAAATACTTTAAAGAAATAGGAGATCATAAGGTGAAATGTAAAATATGCCAAGCGAAATCAAGCTACCAGAAAGTATTATGCGGCAATATGCTCCTGAAACAGAACGGTGAGTTCGGGAAAGCAGACCCGCAGCAACGGTGAAAGTGAAAGTGTGTCGGCTATTTTCACCGCCGCAAGACGCAGCTGTAATCCCGGGCGTGTAGAGAAGATCACAACGCTGAGTATTTCCATAGTCCATTTGCTGCCGTTTTATTTGCAGCATTAAGCATTTATTTGCAATGGTTAGGCTACTTGTTTTGTTTTTTTTTAAAACTGTTACAGGCCTTGGTTCGACGTGATTTAAATTGTGAGACGCATATTTATTTTTGTAAGGAAAATGTGTTTTGAACGTTTGCAAAAATAAATAATGAATACTCTGATAACTCTGACTGTTTTGATGGAGAATAAGCATTACATGTTTGGTTGGTAATATTGCCGTTCATCATCAGGCCTATTCCTGCTGCAGATGCGTTGCATTCTAAAAATAGATTTGATTTAACGAGTACTCGATTGATCCTCGAGGAATTTCTTCGATCACTCGAGTTTGGAATTTACTACTCGTGCCCATCCCTAATCAATAGGATTAATAATAATATATTATACTATTAATATATATGAATGTCTTTGTTAATAAAATAGTATAATATGTTATCGGAATATATATATTTTTTATTTATCAATATAATAGTATATAGTATTGATTTATATAAATTATGTTTTTATTAATATAATGGTTATTATTATTAATAATCATACTAATATTGTACTTATGATATATTATTACATCATATATTATCATTTATACATCCTTGAGTGTCTTCACCCTTTAGCAACCTCAAGTCTCAAGTCAAACCGCTGAACCGCCATCACCACCGCTGAATGACCACACTGATGATGATAATAACCATATATCAGAGCCCACAGCCCACCTTAGAGATCCGCTCCTTGCTCCACTGGCCCACTCCCTTGCTGGCGCTGACTACACATTCCACCGCCCGGTTCAGGGCCTGCTGCACCTCCTCCAGCGCCGGCACCATGGCGACGTTGGGGATGGAGAGGATGACGTTGGCCCTGAAGATGGCCTGGTTCCCGGTCCTGATGCTGCGGCTTGGAGGGTCGCCCTGGGCTACGGGAGCGGGGGAGGGCGATTGGGGGTTCGTTATTATCCATTAGATGGATTAGACTCTCGTTAGATCCTGTTTATCATATAACGTCTATAACGTATCCCAGATATGAAGACTAGCCACAGGAGAAACGGTTCATTGACTCAACTTAAAGCAACCTAGCTATGCTTCATCTTGCTCTGTGCTACTACTACTACTACTACTAGTACTAATGAAATATCTAATCTTGTTTTAATCTGCCAATGCTATGCTAAAAATGCTACAGCTACCACTACTACTACTGCTTCTACTACTACGACTTCTGCTACTATTACTGCTACTACTACTACTACTATTACTGCTACTACTACTACTACTGATTCTACTACTCCCACCAGCACCAGCACTACCACCATAACCACCACCACTACTACTACTACTAGTACTACCATTACTTCTGCTACAACAACTATTCCCACTAATACTACTACTACTACTGCTTCTACTACTCCCACCACCACCACCACAACCACCACTACCATTACTTCTACTACAACTACTACCACCACTACTACTACCTCTACCACTTCCACTACTACTACTACTACTAGTGCCCTGGCTAATAATAATCCAGTATGTCCGACACAAAATTATCTAGATGACAACATCCTGATCCCCAGATGCCGCGCGTGTGTGCGCGCCTCACCCAGGAAGTGAGTGTGTGTGTCTCACCCAGGAAGTGTGTGAGCGTGGAGGCGTGGATGCGGCGGCGGAGGCCCTCCAAGGTGTTGCGCGTCAGCCGCAGCAGGGCGTCCACGTTGCGGTGGTTGAAGTGGGAGAGTAGCTCCTGGGCCTCTTCCTCCATCACCTCCAGAAGGTCCCTCTTCTTCCTCCGGCCCCGCACCAGGGGCGAGGCAGTGGAGGGGCCCCCGGGGCCCGGAGGGGCCAGGGTATTCCTGGAGAACAGGCGGGCGTCCGAGCGGCTGTCCTCCTCGCCTAGGAGATCATGGGGGGGGGGGGGTTAGATTCCCCGCCTCGAGTTGCCCCTGAGCAAGACACCCTAACCCTGACTGCTCCTGACGAGCTGGCTGTCGCCTTGCATGGTTGACTGTGAATGTATGCATGAACCGTTGAGTAAGTCACTTTGGATAAAAGCGTCTGCTAAATGTAAAATGCAAAAAAATGTTTAAATACTGGCAACGAAGGATGCACACAGAGAGCACATTTTTAGGCCAGAATTCGTAACCATTAGCTTACATTAAAAAAAAAAAACGTTGTCTTTGTTCAAGCTGTAAGGCTTCTTTTGAGATTGTTGAAAGGTAAAATCCTAGTCTAAAATTGTTAAACTTTCTGTCTTTGGTCTTTATGTGTCTATGTGCGTGCATGTGCAGTGCGCGCATGGGTATGCCTGTGCATGTTTAATGAGCAATGTTCCTTTCTGTTGTCTGTGTGCGTACCTCACAAGTATTGAGACAGACGTTCTGTACTTCTCCATTATCAAATCACCCCAATTCAACGTTGAACATTTGGAACCAGCCTTCCGTCATACATTCTGCCTCTATGGCTCCCCCTACAGGCTCAATTGGTAACTGTGATCTTTCGCGGGTGTTGAACACACACTCTATAGTAAGGTGTCCCGTGTGAGGTTTACCGTCTGCGTCGACGTGGTCCGGGGCTCTAGCTTCAGCCTGACCGGCAGGTGTGGCCACCTCTCCCTCCTCCTCCTTGTGGCCGTTGTCAAACTCCAGCAGCATGTTGATCAGCTCATTGGCTGCCTCCTCCACCAATGAGCTCTTGGTGTGGAGGCTCTGGGCACCTTTGATACACAGCTCCTGTAGGGAGCGACGAAAACGACAGGTAAAGATGATGAATGCGTTCTTCTTCGCTCCATTGGCTGCCTCCTCAGCCTAAAAGCACTCAGAAGATCTCCTGCGATGCCTCAGGGTGTAAACATGGTAGATACGCATAATGTAAAACCATAAGAATGTCATAGCACATGTCATTTCGTCTGCTTAACATACTCGGAACAATGACCCAATCTGGTTAGCCGATGTTGGCTGGTATTGATTAATGAACGGTTGCCTCTGTTCCAAATGATCTACTCAGCGTCGACACTGAGGAACTGTCACACTAAATGTAAAGAGATGCCGCGATGGTAATGTATTTGTTATAGGCACAAGAATTACATGTTGGACAAGCAATCTATTTGAATCATCCCATGGGTTAAGAAAACACCATCTGTGGTTACATTTGGATAAGATGTAGATGAAACAGTGGCGGTGGGGGTATGACAGGGTCTTTAATAACGTAGGCAACAACAACAATAATAGCTCCTCAAGTTGAAATCCATTAGTATGCAAATGATCATATTATGTAAAAATTTGAGTTCTGCAAACATTGCAAAACATATGGAAATGTGGGCACTTATTATGCACTTCCTTCTTCCATTAAACATAAATCATTTTTGGTAAACGTTGTCTTTCATCTTAATAACTACAATCAGGGTAAAAAGAAATGGCTTTGAGCTATCCCCTTTAATTTCCTGCCTCCAACCATATCACAGGAAGCTGCTTGGGGGGTGGGGCTACGAGGGTCATTAAGGGTAATGGGACACACCTGGGTGGTGTCACAGAGACAAGAAACTGACGCAAACAAAATCAATTTTTACTGTTCTGCCTGGTTCATCATTACAGTTGTGTTAAAATACTGCTGTGACACTGCTGTGCACTGTGCCAGGTCGTGCCAATAAAGTTTAATGAGTCAAATTTAGTTTTTTTGTGTTTCTGTGCGTTTCTGTGTGTGCGTGTTTGTTTTGTAAGTGTATGTGTGTGTTTGTGCGCCCTCTAGCTGTAAATGTGTGTTTATGTGTGTGTACGTGTACATGTGTAAATGTGTGTGTGTGTGTGTGTGTGTGTGTGTGTGTGTGTGTGTGTGTGTGTGTGTGTGTGTGTGTGTGTGTGTGTGTGCGTGCGTGCGTGCGAGCGTGCGTGTGCGTGCGTACATGTGTACGTGTGTGTGTGTGTTTGTGTACGTGTCTGTGTATATGTGTGTCGTGCGTGTGTGTATATGCGTGCAATTGTGCGTGCGTGTGTGTGTGTTCACCCTGGTGGTCTGGACAAACTCGTCGCAGGCGAAGGGCTGGTCGTCGGGCAGAACGCACAGTGGGGTGGCGCTCATCTCCTGCAGTACCGCGTCGATACGGAACTCCACCAGGTCGTTGACGCGGTCCATCAGCAGCTCCAGGTCCCCTGGACGGACAGACGGACAGAGGGGGGGGGGGGGGCAGAAGGATGATGGACGAGCACTCCTCTAAAGAGGCTTTCATGAACGCACTAGTTGAGAGGAAGATGACACTGGCGTTGCTAGTTTTTCTTTTTGTGCATCCTGTGAAAAGGTAGCCCCTCCTTCTCACGTACATATGACACTACCCGCAACACGTAACTGATCAACACGCACACACGCATTCACACATCTGTTAATGTTGAATGTGACGCACGGTGCCGGCAACCGCTGCAGCTGTGGCTCATAGGTTAATTGAGCCACACCCATTCTGGTGCTCCTTAAGAGGGCCAGAGTTCTAGACTGGAGGGGGGCTTGAGTTGTGCAAGTGACTCGACTGTTGTGGTATTGTTTTTAAGTAAAAATGTTTTTACCAACAATATTGTGCATCGAGGAAACTCATTTTCACATACATAAATTATATTTATTTATTTTTTAATGGATGATTTATTTAAAATGTCATGAATACCAAAATCCCCATATATAATGTATAAAAAGCCTTGAGCGAAATCCCAAAATTGCTTGCAATGTTTACAAGCTACACCAGAGAATTCATTTAATAGCAGTAAATGTTTGATCTCTTTTCTCGCTCTTCAATGATCAACACTCTAATCATCCAACCATCGGTCTACTGTATCAGATCCTTGTCTCAGCACTAGATGGGGGCACAGTGGAGGAATGCGGGTGCTGGTGGGTGTGTAAGGTGGTGCTGGTGGTGGGTGGGTGGGTGGGTGGGTGGGTGGGGGGGTGGGGGGGGGTTGAAGTGGATGAGATGGTGGTGGTGGGTGTGTAAGGTGGGTGCTGCCTTGTCTTTGTTACCCAGGGCGATGTTGATGCGGCTCAGGTACTTGTCGATGTTCAGCGAGGTCCAGGTGAGGGAGGTCAGGCCGGGCTGTATCGCCTCGTCTACCTAATTAACAAGTTATTAACACAGACATATAAAACTAGATTGAACTGATACATTATGAATTAATCAACGATGACAGTAATTCATGTATAATACATTGAAAGATCTTAGATATAAGCTATAAGGCTATTAGTGCTTTAGAGATTGGTGAAATGTAAAATCCTAATCCAAAATTTTTAAGAATGGACATTCTGAATGAATTAATGAAAACAGTAATTCAAGTAAAATACATTTATTGATCAACTGTTATTCATTGTTCCAAAACTGATCTTAAATGTGCCTGAAAGTGGGACCCTCCAACATCCTCTATGATTCCCCATGGACCATCACGATGAACATTATCAGTACCACAAGCGATACTGTTTGGTATCTTGAATGCCGCGCGTGTTCTGGGGTCCATTCCCGGTCTTACCTTTGCCACATGGGGCATGACCAGCTGCTCAAAGGCACTCTGGATCTTACTGCGCACCCGGCAGCTCTCCCTCAGCATCAGCTGTCAAGAGAAGCACAACCCCATCAGAGCTTTATAGACCTTACCCTGTAGAAATGCAGTCTGTAGACCAACGTATACAACGATTTACATGTTGATTTGGATTCTGGAACATGTATCGTATTTGAAACAATTAGTACATGATTGAATGGTCACTGTTGTGGTACTTTCAATGTACGATTATTAATGTGAAGTTGAAAGGGAAACGAAGCAAAAGGTTTATGGAACAAAAAATATAGATTAGGGAGGGGGGCGGCGTATATACGACAGTGGGTTATGGTTTAGGAGTGATATATAGGACAGTCAAACACAGATGGGCGGGGGGATTATTTATTATACTCATTAGAGGTTGAGGGCCTGTGCCACACAGTAAAGTCTTTACTGTGAGACTATGTTCTTGTCCATGGCTTTCCTTGGCCGATCAGATTGCTGCCCACCCGGATGAGTTGGCTGATGGCCAGTACGCCACTGACTCCACCCCTTACTGCTTTGGGTTTCCAGCCCCCGCTCTGTGCCGTCTCACCCCCAGAAGGTTCTGCTGTTGCATAGCAGGACCGCTGGATCCCAAATGACACACAGTATATAACTAGATCACCACCTGTAGCTTGTTGAAGTTGCCCTTGAGGTTTGCCTGTCGCTGCTGCAGCAGGGAGGCGAAGGGGGGAACCTCCAGCTTCATCCTGCTCATGCAGTCCGCCTCCCGGATCTGTGTCAGGATCTCTGGGTCGAAGTTGACAAACAGCTCCCCCGTCTCGGTGGAGCGGACCAGAAGGGAGGCCTGCAGACCCAGCCTGGCACCGTCCATCTGGAGTAACGTGGGGGGGGACGGGGGGCGACACAGCACACATGGATGGGGTGGTACAGAAGAGAGAGCAGAACCAAACCAACCAGAGCTTATAGTGAAACGCCATCAGCAATCTATTGCTTTATTCCATATATATAAATAATACACAATCAAAAAATATGTGTTTTAGAATAAAACATCCAGATAATACAGGAAATAAAAGTTATGTGAGTGATATGGTTGTTATAATTCCCAAAAATTCCTTCTGGGATGAATGAAGTACATCCTATGTGATATTGTATGGCCAAATATATTGTCAATATCTTTCTCTCATCATTAAGCGAACGGCTAGCCGGCTAGCCTCGGACCTGTTGCATCCAGCCGCGGTGGTAGAGCATCTCGTACTCCAGCAGAACCCTGGCAACGCGGTTGTAGTTCCGGATGATCCTCTTGGCCTCCACCGTGGACAGAACGCCGGCTTGCTGTGTTCACAATGGGGAGAATGGTTAGCATTAGCATACTATAGCAATTAAGTTAATGGCAGCTCCAGCTTCTAACAAAGTGCACCGACCTTAAAGGGGACATATTATACCACCAGGTGTGACTGTGATTAGCCGTTACAAGCCGTTTTGAAAATCTGCCTCTTTTGACATCACAAGTGGGCGTGTCCATATAGATGTGTGCTGGATAGATCAGTCTACCAGCCTATCCTGTGGACCGTAGCAAACGTTGCTCCCCTAGCCGTCATACATCTAGGACAAGCCCACTTGTGATGTGAGAAGAGGGCAGATTTTCAAAACGGTTTGTAACGGCTACTGACACGCACACCTGGTGGAACAATATGTCCCCTTTAAACGGCTACAACTGAAACCAGTAGAGAATGCAAAATGGGAAAACAAAGCACACGTATCAGCCATGTCAAACTGTAAAGCGTCGACCCCCAACCTGCTGGAAGAGGTCCATGGGATCCTGGATCCTCCGGTACAGCTGCCTGGCCCACATGATGCGGCCCGCCACGGGGGGCAGGTCCCGGCCGATGGGGGGGTCTAGCTTCTGCCGGGTGTAGGTACGGGAAACCATCTCGATGTCCCGGCTGTAGTTCTGCAGGATGTGCTGGTACTTGTCCTGGATGCCCAGGTCTGGGATGCCCAGCCTGATGGGGTTTAGAGGAGGAGTTTGTGTAAGTATACGGGGCGGCGGCAGCTCAGGAGGTAGAGCGGGTCGACTGGTAACCGGAAGGTTGCTGGTTCGATCCCCCGGCTCCTCCTAGCTGAGTGTCGAGGTGTCCCTGAGGAAGACACCGCACCCTAACTGCTCCTGACGAGCTGGCTGTCGCCCTGCTTGGTTGACATCGCCGTCGGTGTGCGAATGAGTGAATGAATGGTTGTAAGTCGCTTTGGAGTCTGCAAATTCCGTAAATGTGAATGTAGTATGAATCCCTTTTCAAATACTGCTGTTGAAGTTCAAGGAGGAGGCCAGTGGAGTTTTTGTAGAGAACGGCTCTAACACAAAGCCGTTCATAGTGCTTTATAAAACAAATTAAAACATTGAAAGGACGATGTTTTAAAGACGATAAAGGTAAAAGAAATGTTAAGTAGAATAAATAGTTTGTAAGATGATTTTGAATGAAAAGCAGTATGTGCGAGGACTTTGGTAGAATGTGAGAGCATTCAAAATATGCAAGCATGAGAATTTCATGTGAGGTCAATGAATATCACAGTGTTTGTATAGATAAAACACATTAACAGAGACAGCCAATGTAGAATTCGTATGGTGCGATTACCTTTCAAATTTTTTCAGCACATTCAGAGCCCGCTCTGTGTTGTGAATCTTTTCAAACGTGCTGTCCATGAAATTCTTCAGCTGATTCTGGAGGGCAAAAACACAATGAAACCCAAGGGTGTCTTTCGGTTGCAGTTGTGTTGAAGTGTGTACAAAACGTTTGATGCCTTTTTCTCGGTAGCTTACATGTAGTTCAGTGGTGCTTTGACAGAATTCTTCATAGTCTACGTCAAAGTCGGTTCTTCTCTGGTCCAGGAAACTGTAATGTTTTTTCTTCATGCCTTGTACAATAGCCTGGCACAAACACCCATGAACGACACAGCACAAACACACACTTTTCCTCAGCATTTGTACAAGTTCATACAAAACAACAACATTTCAAAGGCTGCATTTAGAGTAAAGCGAGGCTGTGTCTATAAAGAAATGTGTTAATATTGATTGTGACAAGACATCCCCCTTAGCCTGCGGCTAACTCCTACCAAGGCAGTGAGGGAACACAGTGCAACAGCAGTTCATTTACACCACATCGTTTCCATTAAATATGGATGCTCTGTTTAGCAAACTCCCAACCTCCATGAAAGGTTGAGGACTTCAGTCAACTTCAATTCACCACCGTGTACTTTAGGCACACGAATGCTTTGGTGAGTGATCATGCTAATGCTGGTGAACATGAGCAAATAGAAGGGAGTTGTGTAAAATCCCACATGATTGCACTGTTTCCATGCACTTGCAGAGAGTGTTATGTGTACTTTTCTTTTGAGGTTCATACATTTTACATGCGTGCGTATAGCAAAGGTGAGCATCGTGGTTATTATGTTAAATGAATGAAAATTAAAACAATGGCGCAAATTTACCTCCCATTTCCCCTGCATTTCTGCAGTCTGTCAATCCAACGCGGCAGAACACAGAAAAGTGGCAATTAGCAAAATGTCTTGTTTCAAAAAGGCAAATCATGATACACTTCATCGAGACACTTCAACAATCAGCATGTTAGAACAGTGAACTAGGCTGCAAAACCAATTTACTAATCTAGTCACATACCTCATGCAAACCAATATTGTATTTTTGAATTGCTCTCTCACATCAGCATTAGGCACATATCTATATTTTACCAGAACAATCCCTCACATGTGTGGCAGGATGTGGGCCCTTGAAGTCATGTTTGTGCACATGAAATCTCTCTGGCTGAGCGATAAACACAGGCAGACTATCCATCGCTTTGTTTGATGAAAATACCAGATTGCCTTGCCATCCTGTTTAAGTCTGAAGGGACAGAGAGATTGGATTTTTTTTCCCTAAAACGTATAAGCTGTCAATACTGGGTCGTGGTCGGCGGCTCGCACCGTGAGCCTGCCCTCATTGACCCTGTCAGTGTAATGTGGGCATGAATTACATTATGGATGCTACCCCTCCATGTTGTTTTCTCTCCGTTTCTCGTCCGCCGAAGAGGCTGATTAAATAAAACGTGGGCCACACTAATTTGACAGTGAATTATAGGTAAATAGAATTACAACCATCAGTTAGGGATTTCATCAAAGTATTCTGAAGTCAGAATTATAAGTAGGTCTGAACGTGTATGCTGAGGGGGCTGCAGCGCCCCCTAATGGCAGGAGATAGTAGCTGCAAGGCAGAAAGGGTTTCTAAACAAACCTAAAACAAATCATGAAACATGTTTGTTTCGTTAAACGGTTGAAATCTGCCTGTGGTTTCATTTTAACATTCTATTTCATTCAACATTCAATATATATTTTCTGCGTATCTGCCACACAAAGCTAGATGCTAACGCAGAGCACTAATGGTGGGTTAGGTGTGTCTGATTTATTCAGTATTGGCCCCCAAGCACAAACAACCAAAACCCATGAAGCCCATTGCAGTGATGCATCAGCCCATTGCAGCGCTATAATGTGGGCGTCCCAAGGCCAGTGTCTCTGGCTGTGGAGGGGAGGGGAGGCTAAGCACAGAGTTACATTAATAACAGTGATAACGGTGGATGGATCCAGGCCAGGACCCACAAGGAGTATAATGGTAGGTGCAGGTTCCAGCGTCTCATGCTATGTAATTAGGATATCACCATGCTCATGTTTCAAGTGAGATATATTAATCACACAGAAGAGGGCAGGTTTAAAATTGGTTTTGGACAATGTTTTACGGAACGACAGAATGACTTCAGTAGTTGCTTAAACTATTTTGTAATGAACAAAATAAATACTAAACTGGGCCTAAAATATGCAAAATAAAGTCTCTGTTGTCTCAGGCTAGTGTGTCTAAAGCCACCAGGCTTTTAGATCCAAAGAAACATTTTAACTGTATACAATCAGTTAAATGGGCCGTCGTTTAGTAGTAAACATTGCGGCCGCTCATGCTGAAACCACCAGCACTAGTCACAAACTCGCAGAACAGAGCTCACTGGAGGGGTAGACCAACTACCGCTTTAATCTAAACGTCCTATTACTTATTCATGCTCGGTTCGTTTTAAGTTCAGACAACTTTTGCCTTTCTGTTTCATCATGCGTATTCCCTGCTCCCCTGCTTCCCTTCGGGGAGCCGAGCCGACACATAGTGTGTCACACATCAACACCGCTAGAATCTCTGCAGAAGCCCACCCTCGAAACAACGTGGCCCACATGGAAGGCTTCATGAAAGCGGTCGATCAGTACCATACCACTCACCTGGAACCTTGTGGCCATGGTCTCCAGGCCCTCTATCTTGGAGTCCTGGAGGGCGGAGTACGTGGCGATGGTGGCAAACAGCTCCAGGATCTTGGTGAGGCGTCGCTGGAACGTGTCGAACTTCCCGAAGATGTACATCTCGCTGAAGTCAAACTGCCTCTCCGCCGGAGTCTGTTCCAGCTTCTCCTTGGTTTGGTGGAAATACCGCTGGTACTCCTGTAAACAGAGGCCGACTGGTGTAAAGGTGTGCTGTACATTTTAGACTTTGTGATCATGATTTGTTTAGGACTGTGCAGTCCAGCAAATGATTTGGCCCCTGTACTTGGATGGTGGCTATATACTATACGTTATATTACTCTAACTATAACAACGGGAGTCCCTGTATGTTCCCTACCACTGTTCAATTCGACTCCACACCTGACAGGGACTGCCATTACCCAAGGAAGTGCAGAGGCAAGAGGGAAGTTGATTGAATGAGCGTCTTTTCAAAAAGCAATACCGGGGGCCACGCAATCTGCTTGTTTTGAAGAGGCACGTTTTGAAGTGCACTGCACTAGTTTGTGAAATTGAAAAGTCAGAAAGTCTCTCTCTCTCTCTGTCCCTCTGACTCTCTCCATTACTCGTCCGTTCTTCAAAAGTCAATGCACTGGTCTATTGTACATGGTGTGTGTGTGTGTGTGTGTGTGTGTGTGTGTGTGTGTGTGTGTGTGTGTGTGTGTGTGTGTGTGTGTGTGTGTGTGTGTGTGTGTGTGTGTGTGTGTGTGTGTTTGTGCGTGCATGCGTGCCTGCATGTGTGTTTCTTTTCATATCCTCAGTAAACAACCCTAGTGAACGAATGCATTAAAAAATGCAGCTCCAGCATACACATGAGCGTGAGGGGCGGTGCCGAGGTCACCGTGAGCGCAGGGTACCTGGTTGAGGCGGATGGAGGCGGCGATCCTCTCGATCACCTGCTGCGGCGGCTGGTCCCAGAGGGTGACTGAGCCGCTGGTGGTGATGTACGCCTTGCATGCTGTGATCATCTGATTGGTCACCTGGGGGAGAAGACGAGGAAACGTGAGGTTGATGAACCCGGGGTTCAACCCTGATGGAGCCACTGTATCTGGGGGACCTTGTCATTAAATGGTGACGCATTATACCCCCAGGTGTGAGTGGGATTAGCCGTTACAAGCCGTTTTGAAAATCGGCCTCTTTTGACATCACAATGGGCACGTCCATCCTAGATCTGTGCTGGATGGATGAGCAACGTTTGCTACCGTCCACTGGGTAGGCTGGCAGACTGATCTATCCAGCACACATCTGGGTGGACACGCCCACTTGTGATGTCAGGTGAGGCAGATTTGCAAAACGGTGTGCAACGGCTAATCACACTCACACCTGGTGGTATAATATGTCCACCTTAATGACCCAGGTGAAAGTTGTGATTGATGACAGCTTTTTTAATTTCCCCCACTAATCAGCATGCAAGCTGATAACAAAGTACATGCTTAGACTAGGGCAGTATGATGTGAGAGGTATGCAGCAGATAAGGAATGAAATAAATAAATACAACTTTTAAACTAGGTCATTGTTATCATGGTGCTGGGTATCTTTGTAGCACGGTGTGCGGTATCGTGAGAGACAGCCTCACCTTGACAAACAGCGAGGTGATCTTCTCAGACGTGTTGTAGTATCGGGAGATGCTGTGGATCATCCTGATGGCGTTCACCAGACCAGGAATGGCGTCCACCATCGACACCTTACGTCAAAATGTCAACATGAACTTCAGTTATTTTCTTACTGACTTACATTATGATTTTAAAAGTCCATTGTGGCCCTGATCTGACATGGATGGACAGAGTGGATGGACAGTGGATGCCAACAACAAATATTTACATTTACAATTAGGGCATTTAGCAGACACTACAAGTGCTAGGCCATACAACAAGATAGCTTGGATAAGGTGCTATACAAAACTAAGTACTATTTTTTATAATACCAATATGACTTGAGGGGGGGTATTCTAGGGAATAAGCAATCGTTAATCAAATCTTGATTTAATTTATTTTTCATTGGAAATGTGTCATAGTGACACTCTCATGCAGTTTGAGTCTGTTCTCAAGAGTGAATTATCCAATCATTTAAACATCTGGCACGGGACACGTAATAATTCTAGATGCTTCTCTTACAGGGTCGCTGTTGTAGAGCGGGTCACAGAACTTCTCCAGAGTGTAGAGGTACTTGACGTTGTCTTTAGCCTCGTTGGCAGAGTCCGTTATCCTGGTGTCCAGCTCCTTCCACGACTGGAGGCACGGGAAAGATGCAAACAAGGAGAACTTTTACGGTGCGGGATGATTTAGGATAATTAAGTACTGTGAGGGCGGAATTATTGTATATTGTTTGAATATTGTATGCTGTGAGTGCCAAGTATATGGAGTAGGCTTTAATTATGTTAAGGAACAAATTATTAATATGGGAAAAGGATGAAAATAAGTTTTTGTCTCTGAATCAAATGGATCTGTGGCGAAAAGAGCGGGAAAATAACTTCTGAAGTAGTGAAAAACTGTGAGCAGCTAGTATCAGATGTGGTAGCATGGTCCCCCTCCCACCTTGATGAGTTTAGACTTGGCCACGACGAGTACGCCTAGCACGGCCTTGACGGCGGGGCTCTTCAGCTGGTCCAGCAGGTAGTTGAAGCGGGACATGCGCTTCTTCCAGTGGTCTAGCTCGGCACGAGGACCCAGGTCGTCCGCCTCCTTCCTCAGCTGGTCACTCTCGGCCAGGACCTGACGTGTTAGGCCGTTAATCATGTGAATTGCATTTCAGTGTTTTTATTCGGCAATCGGAACTATCGTGTTGAATCATACAACGATTGCAGTCTACTGATCCTGTACGGCCAATTTGTCAAATTTTGTCTTGAACATCACATAGCTTTATGTTCGATTATGTTCTCGAAATATTTTATGCATATTGTATCGGTAAAATTTCAATTCTGATGACAATGATGCTCTCTGAATATATTATAATCAAAGCCAGCCCCTGCCTCCAGTCTTTGTATCAAGGCTGGCTCCATCTGGGTAAAGTTTTCAACATTTCCATATTCTGCATCACAGCCGATCAAAGCCATTTCAATTCAGAACCTCTTCTCCTCCTTCAGACACGACGCAACCTTGCATGTCAACGCCGCCTTATATTTTCGAATCGCTTGACGTGCCATCACATCGAGACGAAACCACCTTTAATGGACGGTGAAGTCTTCGACTGGATTCAAAAAGAAAGTGGCCTCGACAGACTAAACGTCCTGGTGATAGCGCCCGCTCTTCACCTGTTCGATCTGCTTGATCCAGACCTTCAAGCAGACCTCCATTCTCTCCAGGGTCTCACTGCTGTTGGCCGCCGCCATGTAGTCTGAAGGGCCCCTGAGAGTCCGCAGGTCAAAGCCCTCACACTCCCGCAAGTTAACCTTCGGCGAAAACGTCCATTAGTAATGTCTCTTGGTTTTTATATCAATCATAAATAAGAAAGCCTGTTATAGAGAGAGAGGAAGAGACTGAGAGGGAGAGAGAGCATGCATGCATATATATATGCACGTTAAATGCAGATGTTTTTGTGCACGGTTAAGTGCATTTGTATGCACATGCGTGTGGATATCTGCATGTGTCTCTGCCTCACCTTCTCCTGCAGGTTGTCCTGCGCTCCGGCCAGCACGGACACAAAGTTCTCCAGCGAGGCCATGAAGTCCCTCTTGATGTCCTGGGCCTGGGGGCTGGCCAGCTCGCCCCAGCCGTGGTTCATCTTCCTCAGGGTGGGGATGAAGATCTCCGACAGCAGCTGCTCCACGCTCTTCAGCAGCCCCACCCCGGTGGTGTCCAGCATGTTGAAGTTCACGTCCTGCGTGGGGGAGACGGGGGGTGGAGGTGAGACAGTAGGGTGGGGGTGATACAGTGAGACGGGGGTTGGGGGTGGGGGTGAGACAATGAGATGGGGTTAGGGTGGGAGTGAGAGACAGTGAGATGGGGTTGGGAGTGGGAGTGAGAGACAGTTAGATGGGGTTGGGGGTGGGGGTGAGACAGTGAGATGGGGTTAGGCTGGGGGTGAGACAGTTAGATGGGGTTGGGAGTGGGAGTGAGACAGTTAGATGGGGTTGGGGTGGGAGTGAGAGACAGTGAGGTGTTTTGTACCAGGGCAAACACTGATTCAAACATGGAGTGGAAATAAGATGAAGAAATTGTGTGAGTCAGTCGTCAGCTATTCAACAAAGCATGACCAAAACACGGTGCGTTTTTTCACATCCTAGCCAAACTAACATCAAACCCCTAAGCCTGAATGCATCTCAGTCCGACAACAACGTGTCCGCGCAGACAGGTCCATCAGTTGTCGCGTCGAGTCACTTTGCCTGATCCGTTCCCATTCTGCTCACCTGTTATCACATTGCTGCCGACTTCTGCCTTACACTAGTTCCCCTGCCCGCCATCTGGAGATAAGTCTGACCATGGGCCCGAGATACACTCAGAATGGTGGTTCATGTTGTCTCAGTGACAGCATCCGTTCTCCTGTGTTTGGTTGTCTTCCTTTGTCTCCGACGTACTGATTGATTCGGGGATGAATAGATAAAAACATCATATCCCTGGCCTCTGACAATGGCAGCAGAAGGGGTTATTTTTCCCCCCAGGATGGTATAATCTGATTCACCCAGCGGGCGGCCTTCAGACGTCAATGCACAATGGACGACACGGCGCTGTGCTCCAGATCACACAATGAGAGGTTTCCTGTGGTCCGCTGGAAGCAGAGGGATCATTCAGGACTGCGGACACACACACACATGCAGAAACACACACACACACACACACATACACACAAACACACGATCCATACACAGACAGACACCCACAAACACACGTACAGGCAAACACACACACACACACACACACACACACATACATACACACAAACACACTATTCATACACATACAAGCAAACACACGCAAACCCACTATCCATACACACACATACACACAAACACACATACAAACACACACACACACACACTATCCCCATACATACACATGCACTCAAACACACATACATACACACAGTCACACACAAACAAACACCTACACACAAAAACAAACGCACACACAGAATCCATACACATACACACAAACATACATACATACACAGTCACACACATACACACGTAGTCGATAGCCTCCATCCGTCCTGTCTCGGTGTGGCCCGTCTGTAACGGGAACATGATCTGTTACCGCTGACAGTGATTAGCTTTGAGGCTGACAGTGGGTGATCAGCCTCGATCGATGCACCCAACAGGCCTGGGGTCTCTGGATGCTTGTCGCTACTGGCCTCCTGTTTGTTTCGCTAGAGTCACGGTGAAAAGAGGCTGTCTAGGTTATAAAAGAAAAAGGAAACAATTATCCCACCGGGGAGGGGTCTCAACGGGGGCGGCGATTGGCTACTGAAGTGCAGTGTAATAGAACTATTGTCTCCTGAGCTACAGTATGTATCCTTTATCTATTGATGATGCCACTCTGCTTTTCTTACTGCAACCCTCTGAGATCGCCTCTCTCGCTTTGTGTGTGTGTGGGGGGACTTTATACTTTATTACGGCTGGCAGTGCATTACAAAACACCACCCCATCCAAGGCCACAACGTGTAAAGTGCATTAGTTCGTCTCCACGGAGCAAACATCACACCTTTGTGTTTTCCTTCCCACCATCGCTAATGCTATTGAGCGCAGCTAAAACACAACAACAGCAGAGCCCTCCCGGCCCCGGCCTCCATTCTCACCCGGTGAATGCTCTCCGAGGTGATAGCCTTAGAGGTGTTGGCCCTGGTGAAGAAGACGCACACGCCCGTCAGCGCAACGTCCGTCCCTTCCGTCACAAACACTTTGGCCTTCTTGCTGCGACCGGCTGCTGTGGTGATGGAGGATGGGGTGGTGGTGGGGGTGGCGGTGTTGGTGGTGGTGTTGGTGGTGGTATTAGGAGCAGGGGTGGGTGTAGCTGTGGCCGCCGCCCCTGTAACAGTAAGTCGAAGAGACAGGAGTTCATGTGAGGCTGCAGTCTATGAAAGACCAGTTCTTGCTGTCTGTTAATGGTGTGAAGGCTGGATTCACAACATATGTTTTTTCGTCATGTTGTTTTTCGCTAATTGATTTGGAGCGTAACGACTTCCAGTTTTTCACAAAGAGACTCCAAATAAATGGTAAAATGTTGAGCTTGTATTGGCATCGACAGCTGTTCAAATTAAAATATGACATACTTTTTAAATATTCAACTTTTAAATGTTGTACTTTTTTTGAACATTCAACAATTCATACCATTTTCATCTCTATACACACGTTTCTATGTGATCCGATGGATTCTCGTCTTTTCAACCACATTTTATTGAGCAAATAAACTCAAAAACATGAAGAGTTTGACACAGATTGGAGATCTGCGTGTTCTTATACCTCGACTGATCATGAACACTTATCATTCTACTTACTAGTGGTACTTTTCATACTAATTCAACTTCTATTTATCAATAAATGTCATGCAACCATTACATATCACAGATGGCTGCGTCCACTACACATCCAACGAAAACCTTGCCAGGTTGGTGTAAAAAAGTAGGCTATGATAATATCCATCGCTATGTCAAATATTAAACTCAGGCCTGGAAAGATTTAGGATAGTAGGGAACTGGTCTGAATTGTATAGTTTGGCTAAATGCCTTAGCTTCTTTTGGCATCATTGCCGTAATGTGATTGGCCTGGCACGGTCATGGAGTGGAAGGTAATTGGTCACTCGCATTGCTAAGAATTCATTAAGGAAAATAGACTGTACCCATTATATCGCCTCGAAGGAATAGAAAGAAAACGTTGTACTACGTGGGATTGCAATGGATTTCCAGAAACATAATTTTCTGATTAATTAACTCCTTTATACCCCTTGAAAACAGAATGAGAAGTACATTACAGATTTCTGTTGTTCCCTTTTAAACAAGCTTCCCCTTCATTACATGGAAGGATCTCATTTAAACATAAACAACAAAAGAGAAGCATCTCATATAAAAATCTAGTTGTTGTGTGTTCACTTAACGCCCTTGTGTTTACGTGTTAGCACAACGACAGCTTTCCTAAGTCAAGAGGCGGTCTTGTGTTGCATGGAAGAGCAGTCAGGAGGGAACACTTTGTTGTTAGTTGAGGGCCCTCATAGAATGTGACCCGTGGACGGTTACCATGGCACCCGTTTGTTTTGGATGTAGATTTGTTTTTGAGAAAGTTAAAAACTGATTGTTCGATAAATGTCTTCAATGAAAGCTTGGCAGCATCTGGATATATTAATGACTGATCAAGCGCGTCATTCAGTCAGTTATGAATAATTAAATGACTTGAATGAATTCTGTGTCCCCCTTGTTGGTTATATAATTGAAATGTGGTGTGTTAGATAGATGTGGTAGTGACTCAGGAGTCTGTGCCAAGCAGCTGTTCACACAGGGCATCGCTGTATCACGAAGCAGCATATAGCCACAGAATCGGACTTGGTGCTCTTTGAAAGACATTTGAATAATTATGTCTGTCTATGATAAGTAGGGAGCACTGTTGGTTGAAAAGAGAGAATAAGAAATAGAAAAGCTCTTGTGAGAAAATAAATTACAATTTGTTCATATGAGGTTGGATATATACATTTTGCACATCATTTTTTTATTTCCCGGGCTAACTTCAAAGTCACTGGCTTCCTTGTTTATGATTTAATGAAAAACTTCATAAATCATAGGGAGATCCCAGCTTTCCAGGTACATTATTTTAATAATCATCCAAAGAACACATCACAGGGATAAAGAAACAATACCCCTGAATGTGGTATGGTTTTACAACATTAATCTACTTGTTTGTACCTCGTTCCAGTGGTTCCACCTCCTGGTGGTAGAACATGAGATGGGGGAGACCTTTGGCCATGAAGAACCGCTCCATGCGGTCGATCTGGTGGGAAACCGGGGCGCAAACAGGAGTTAGAGAGAACGACAAGGTATGGTTCAAAGGTTGAAAAACTGGTCCCATTCTCTGCTCAGTCTTTGTTTGGGTTTTAGAGCCTTTTAAGACTTTTATTGGTGCATTTGACCAGACCCAATGCCTGCAATGGGTATGCATAGAGGGCACCCTCACAATGAAGCACACGCATGAATGCACACGCCTGAAAAACACTTCACAGCACAAACATGGCCACACACAAGCTCACAGACCCACGCACACAAGCACTCAAACAAACTCACACAAATCCACACAAAAGCACAAGCACAACCATACAAACAAGCACACACACATTCACACACAGACACACACATACAGAGTGCACACAAATAAGCGTGCACACACAAGCAAAACATAAACCCACGCACCAACCCAAAAACAAGTGTGCACACAAACAAATACACACACACACACACACACACACACACACACACACGTCCTCTTTACATACATACAGAGAGACGGACAGAGAAAGATAAGAGGGGGCTGGTGGGAACTTGAATAGTAACGGTAGAGATCAGTTTGAGGGAGGAACACACACACAAGGGATCAATACCTGAGTGCCCTCGAGTATGGCATCTTCAACGTCGGCCTTGTCCAGGCCCAGGCAGGAGGCCACGATGCTGAGGACGTAGTCATGCCTGCTGTCGAGCTGCGCCCGCTTGGCCTCGCGCTCCTCCTTCAGCTTTTGCTGAAAAACACACACACACACACACACACACACACACACACACACACACACACACACACATAAACGTGCACACATAAACGCGGCCACACACACACAGACACGCAGAAACGCGCACAAACACCCGCAGAACACTCACACACAGCAAACTCACACAAACATACACACACACACACACACACAAACACACACACACGCACACACACGCGCACACACACACACACACACACACACACACACACACACACACACACACACACACACACACACACACACAGCCCACACATACATAACCAGACACACACACACACATACAAACAAACACAAACACACACACACAAACATCTGAGTCAATAGAGGAACTTGGAGTAAAAGCAATTGAGTTTTGAGTAAGAATCCCGCAAGTGCCACTCGTTAAACCAGATAACAGCAAATTATTTCCCCATTCCTAGTATGCAAGAATGAGTGAGGGTCTCCTTGATATCGTTGAAATGCAAAACCTGCTAACAAGGACTCGTCCAAACATCCAAACGCCACACTACTTTTCTATTACATACTTTCTTAGCAATGTAGGGGTTGATGGGAATGTCCGTGGTTTGAAGCTCAGCCATAATGTTGCAACCTGGCTCAGTAATTTAACTCTGTGCACAATGACCCGTTGAGGACATAGTGAAAATACCCATTTTTTAAAGAGCAACAAAAAACATTCCAAAAAAAAAAGAGCAGAAGAAAAGTGGGGCGATTTGCCACTTCTGTGAAGAACCCACTCTTCTAAAAAAGAAATTAAAGTTCCTTTATCTCCACTGGGTTCATCCAATTATCCACGCTCTCCTTCCCACTCCTCTCTTTCCTCCAGCGTCCTTGAAGCCACGGTCCAAATATCATAGTCTGAAAAGAGTTCAACTGAACTTTGAAAGGTAAGTAGAAAAAGGAGGTGTCAACAGAGGGGCTTTACCCCAGCCCAAAGAACAAACGTTGTCCGAAGACACAATTCAATTCACCAAACGTACCCCCACCCTTTGGAACATAATATGTATGACTAAAACGGCTGAATTAATCAATATTACACAGGGAAGAAGAAAATGAACCTAAACCGAATGTAAGTTTTTGGTCAGTTTAAACTGCCTCAGAAGGCAGTATGCAGCACTATATACAACTTGCACTGGTTTCCAGCGGCCTTTGTTTGTTGGTTACAGGCGGCCAGTTAAAAGTGTCCCCCAGCAGGTTACTATGTTTCACAGCCTCGGTAACCGAGGAACAAGGCAGTTCAATAAATGATTCACACATCCACGTTGTCAATGGTTGCATTTGTGTCTCAAAATTTAAGTACAGGATATAGTTGGGCGGTCTGGGGGGGGGGGGGGGTGGTAATTGACGTCACTTACAACATTTTCTTGTCTCTGAGGGGCACCATGACAACCAAATCCACCACTCGGAAGTTATCAAGCCTATACCTCAGGCACCAACTGCTTTCTCCATCTGACATTCGACCGAAGGACGAGGTCACGGATAAACAAGTTGGAGTCGTGCGTCATCATATTTTATATTTAGCCCTGCAGAGCTGGGCTAAATATGCACCCAGGTGAACATCGGAGCAGGAGCAGGTGTGCAGCCCTGATAAGGTCCACTTGATTGAACAATAATCCCTCGAGTATACGGGCAAATTGCTGATTAACACCAGTTGAGGTGCAACCTCGTTGTGCATTCAAAGTGACTACACTGACGAGGGTCTGCATTAACATCTTCAATAAAATAATCTTCAATAATAGAACGACAGAGAGAGGAGAAGGAAGATAGAGAGATGGAGAGTGACCAAGATAAATAAAGAGAGAAAGATGATGCTAAAGAAAGAGGGAAAGAAAAAGAAAGAAGAGGGAGAAATAAAGAAAGGATTGAGAGTGGCTGTGTTTGTCTGTGTGTGTATTAGTGTGTGTGTGTGTGTGTGTGTGTGTGTGTGTGTGTGTGTGTGTGTGTGTGTGTGTGTGTGTGTGTGTGTGTGTGTGTGTGTGTGTTTGTGTGTGTGCCTGCGCATGTGTCTCTGTGTGTGTGTGTGTATGTGTGTGTGTGTGTGTGTGTGTGTGTGTGTGTGTGTGTGTGTGAAAAACACAATACAGCATACGGACCGGAAGTGGAAGTGTACAAAATGGAGACTGTGTGAATATAAATCAGTAGGTGCGATCAATAGGTGATTTAGACAAAAGGAACCAGAGAAAAGGACATAATGGTGCATGAAAGCAGACCAAGGCTAACCTTTAATAGAGAAGCTGACGCAGCCATAGTGACAGCTCGAGTGTTGGAAGACGCAGAGGCGATGCAGTCTGTTATCGAAGACGGGAAATCTGAATCCGAAAAGGGGAAAATCGAACGCACCAGTGAATATGTTCGATCCCAGATCAGCCTTAAAAATCGTTCTCCTTCCTCACCCTTACCCGTTGCTCCCTCACTCAAAGCAAGATCAAATGACAGCTTCATATCATGGCATCCACCTGTGGAAGACGATTCAAAATTACAACCTGTCAGCAGGGAAAATGCAGACATCAAGCAACCGTCTCCAACAGAATTATTTGACCCAACTAAAACTGAAACAAAGGCTAAGGTTAGTAGAGCCAATCCCACCATGAACGCTCATGCTCCGTCGTATACTCCACGAAATTTCCCTCAAACTGGCACACCCACGTCCAATTTAGGGGAGCCTTTGGCACAGTATTTGGTACGACGCGACCTTGTGACTTCAGGGCTGTACCAGTTCGATGACATGCCCGAGAATTATCGTGCATGGTACTCCTCCTCCTCAAGTCCAGCCAATGAAGTCAACCTAACAGCAACCCAACAGTTGGACCTCATGACCAAATGGCTTGGAAAATAATCTAGTGAACAGGTTAAACGCATGCGATCGTTGCATGTCAACAACCCCAATCTGGCTCTAGACAAAGCATGGGAACGGTTGCGTGAATTTTACGCTGCCCCCGAAGTCATTCGAAAAGTCAATGTTCCAGCACCTGGACAACTTTCCTAAGAATTCAGCCAAGGATCACTTGAAGTTACGTGAGCTTGGGGATCTACTTGCAGAGATCCAAGGTGCTAAAGAAAATGGATATCTGACCGGCTTGTCCTTTCTGGACGTCTCTCGCGGGATAGGACCAATCGTGGACAAACTCCCTTCAGGAGAAGTGGTTGCCCGCAGGGTCACCGTACAAAGAAGGAAGCGACGACTTTGTTAGCTTCGAGGCTAAAAAGCGCAGCGACCCTAGCTTCATTCATCAAGGCTGCACCACAACGCCCACCAAACCTGACAAACCATTTTCACGGAACTTTAACACCAACAAACCCATCTCAGTGCACAAAACAGATTTTTCCACAACCAACGACCCTTACAAGAACTGCCCGTTACACAACAAACCCCATGCCCTTAAAAGGTGTAGAACATTCAGGAATAAACTCCTCAATGATAGAAAGGCGAGAAAGAGAAAGAGAGAAAGGAATATGTTTTAAGTGCTGCGCCTCCATCTCTCACCTTGCCAAAGACTGCAGGTTCCCTTTGAAGTGCTTTGAATGCAACAGCACTAGTCATGATACAGCCATTCACCCTGGCCCACCTCCTCAAACCGTCACGTCTCCTTCACCGTCACGAGAGTGCGGCGGGGAGGGAGAAGATGATCCCGACATGGCTGTCGTTGGAGGAAGCTGCACAGAGGTTTGCAGTCCAGGCCAGTGGAGCCGCTCGTGCTCAAAGATGTGTCTCCCAAAGCTTTACCCCAAGGGTTCAAAGGACACGGCCATCAAAGCCTATGTGATCCTGGATGACCAGTCCAGAGCAATCGTGAATTAGCAAGACCAGAGTTCCTCAAGCTGTTCAGTGTGAAGAGCAAACCATTCCCGTACCATCTCAGAACTTGTTCCGGCATCATAGAAACATCCGGCAAGAGGGCAGAAGGATTTGAAATCGAGTCACTGGACGGCACAGTTCTCATTTCTCTCCCACCACTCATTGAGTGTCATGAGATCTCGAATAATCGCTCCGAGATTCCAACACCGAACGCTGTTCTTCATCAGCCTCATCTCCATCACATTGCCAAGCACATCCCTGAACTGGACCCAGAGGCAGAAACACTACTGCTGCTCGGAAGAGATGTCCTTAGGGCACACAAGGTAAGGCAGCAGGTCAACGGACCACATAATGCCCCCTTTGCCCAACGTCTTGATTTAGGTTGGGTAGTGATAGGAGAAGTGTGCTTGGGTAACGTACATAAACCAACAGTCAACACGTTCAAGAAAGAAAGAAAGAAAGAAAGAGAAAGAAAGGGACCGGGAGAGTGAAAGAGAGACAGAAAAGGACACTTAGCGGAGGAGATGGCGGGTTTTATTCATGATGTCACTGCGAGCCACTCAATCCAGGTGCGTGTGTGAAACGGCGTTGGCTGCAGTGCAGGTGAGAGCGCTCAGACAGGAATCGGCATCACAGAGGCACAGGGACGTAGGCCAAAACGATAATGGATTCATCTCTCTGTGTCCCTCCATCACCCTGCGTGTCCACCTGGCTCTTTTTCTCTGACCCTGGCGGCTGCAATGGGGGGCTATTGTCCCAAGAGCTCCATGGGGAGGTGGGGAGGGAGTTGGAGGGTAGGGGGGGGGGCTGTTGACCCAGGAATGTTGCAGGGGAAGATGGTTCACCAGCACACACTGAGGGCCAGGGGAGTGTGTGTGTGTGTCTCTGTCTGTCTGTCTGTCTGTCTGTCTGTCTGTCTCTGTGCATGTGTGTGTGTGTGTGCGCGCGTGCGTGTGTGTGTGTATGTGTTTCACAAGGATTCACACACAAATACAGACACACGCAAATATGAAGGTGCACAAGGCAATTGCACTTGCTAGGATTCACACACAAACACACACACACACACACACACACACACACACACACACACACACACACACACACACACACACACACACTACATAGGTCAACAGTTTTCACAAAACCACAAAGTCAACCGCATTACAAACTGGCATGACAAGCAAACAATTGACATCACACCACACCAGCTGAATTGATGGACTGTGTGTGCATGGGATGTGTGTGTGTGTGTGTGTGAATGTCTGTCTGTCTGTCTGTCGGTGCATGTGTGGAAACGTGCGTGTGTGTGTGTGCGTGCGTGCTTGCGTGTGTGTGACTGAATGACAAACACACACCGAGGAGGCGGTTTGGTTTGTTTGATGACACACACCCAAGCGCTGAGCGCATACCAAGCGGGATCTGTCAGGCAACACACACCCACGCACATGCACTCGTAAATAAAAAAACAACATAATATTTCGCCTTTTACACACAAACGGAATTGAGTGTAATTGTGTTGGCCCAGAGCCATGTGAATAGAACTCGCTGTTAGCAGGCAGGGCTGCAGAAGGTACTCCGAGACTGACACGACAGCATTAGCAATCCTTTCTATTAAAAAAGCATCAACGAGGCCTTGTTAATGTATCCTATGAGAGAGGTGCTGCTGTAAAAGAAGTAAACAAACACAACTGAATGAAACCGACAAAAAAACACTAAGTGTACTATGTTTTTGTTCTCATGCAGTGCGTGCATGTTGTCAACCCTCCACTCCTTTAGAACTGATACATGAGGACTCCAAGGCAACACTGACGGACAACCAACTCAGTGAACTCTGAAGCTAAAACGTTAAACTTAGAATGCCGGACCTAGGCTGTGAAAGCCTCATCGTTAACATGGCATTAACATTCTCGAAACAAATACAAACCAACACACACGCAGAGCGTCTACCTTGCTTCACACACCAGAATTAACAGTAACACAACTAACAAACACAATCTGCAGGTATCGATCCTACCTTGATGACCCTGTACACACTTTGCCTCCAGAGGTTCCTCCTGAAAGCCTCGGACATGGCAGGTGCTCTTGTGACCTCGTCTGCTCATCTATTGGATCTCTCGGGCTCCGTGTTAACCCTATACCCAAGCCTCAACAGAATGGTTCCCTGAGTGGACGCAGCCTAACAGGCCAGCCAATACTGTACTTGTTGGTGTGGTTCTATTGAAGGGAATGTTGTTATCCAGTAAATGATTTCTGCATGGATTTATGATGAGGTAGTAAATTGATGCACTTTAACGGATATATCGGCTGCGTCACACTGGCACTAATGATGTGATTATAATGCACCCACACAGACACATGCTCACCTATAGACAAGAATATGCATATTCCTGCGCTAATACACACACAAACAAACCTACACACACACACACACACACACACACACACACACACACACACACACACACACCAACACCGGAAATGACACATCTCTATTTCATTTGCAAGCTCATATGCACACACACGTACAGCACAGACCACAGGGAACACAAGCACAGATACATGCACACTCACACACACAACTGAGTTAATTGAAGACACAGTTGGTATTCACAAATAGGCCCAGCAGGAGCCATCTAAATATAGCCATTGCACATTTGCACGAGTGACAAAGCGACAAAATGGTAAAAACAAAGCTCATTTACCATTGCCATGCACAAAGCGAAAGAGAGACAGAGTAACATAGATCTACAGAGACGAGTAATCTGGTTGTTTCAGTGTTAGGAACTAATCTATTCTTTATGCAGTTTATTTACTGCTATGTATGTTTAAATTGATGATTTTGTATGATATATCTTTATGAGGAATGTGTGCATGGTGACAATGTCGTTACAAGGAATGTAAATTCTGAGTTTGTATTAACACTTCAGAGGCTTTTTTTATTATCTGCATTCTGCGATACAATTTCTTTGTGCATTTAGTGAGGCAAAAACAATTTAAAATACTAGACGGCACGCAGACTACAAGATATTGGTTTTGTGTTGAATGATGTGAATGAAAGAGCTGGAAGACAAAACAGTTATTTAGTATAACTATTTTAGTATCGCTAAACCTTTTTAGTTGTATCTCTTTAGGGGGCTAAGAAGCTAGCAACAAATAAATAATACATCAATAAAAATAGAAACTTGTTTTCCTCTGCTTGAGATAAGACCAACCGACACCGAAACAGAGACAAAACAGTGTTTCTCATTTCACATTACCACCAATTACTATACTTAATAAAATATTCATACGCCTACAGCCACGGCCGACGTTAAATCCTGGCCTGTCTGAGGAGTCTCAACTGTGGCTTTGACGTCACAAATTCTTTGTCCACCAACACCATCACTGGCAAAAAAACCTTCGTCCCTCGTTTCTTAATGCTAGCCCACTTGACCGCTAAGCCCTGCCGGGTTCGTATGTGTAACTTCAGAACACCCTGGATCACCTTACCTTGTTTTGATACTCGGGTATAAAGTGCAGCATCGTCGTCAGCATCAACAACAAAGCCACTCTTTTTCAAGACCTTCTAATCCCGTAATTAGCATTACTATTCATGACATTGAGTGCTAAAGTAGAGCCCGGAAGAAGACGAAGCTACAGAAGAAGGAGACGAGACGCCAAGACGAGTGACTGCTCCGTTGTTCCCAGTCGGTGACTTGTCTATCTCGTTGCGGAAAGGTGACTGCCCCCTCACCCCCTGCCCCCCCCCCCCCCCCCCCCCTCCCCCCCCCCCCGAAACGATGCGATTGTTGCAGTTCAAAAGAGGGCTGAGGTGGCTAGCTAAAACGGGGGTATTGGATGACCACCTGTAAGCGAAACAATCATCGCCGCGCGACTATCGCTTTACTGAGCGCTTTTCAACAGTGGCGCCGGGGGGGGGGACGTGCAGGTGGGTGAAGGGTGGCGGTTGGGTGTCACATGATGTATCCTCACAGAGACATAACAAAACCGAAGTATGCACAGTGGAATGTGAACGCAGGAGTACGCAATCATTGATTTATTTATTTTTTATTTATTGCGACTGCAGCTGTTGTGCACCCCAAGCGGTATTTTAAGAGGGACATCAATCCACACCAAACACCAGGGCGAACTCGATCGATGGTCTTGGGGGGTGGAGAGGGCATTGTCTGCTTCACTGACCAGCGGGGCAGGGCCAGATAACAAATAGGGGATATATAGTTATTACACAGACCCATAAAAGGAATATTATCATGCGACGCCTGCATTAGGAAATCAATGGATAATAAGGTTAATGGCGATGGAGACTGTTTGATGGTGATCAAACGACAAGCATCATGAGAGTGAGCAGAGTGTGAGCAGAGTGTCATCAGAACAAGTGTCAACTTGGAGCGGCAGATCTCATGAAGATGCTCGACACACACACAGATAGATACAAACACACACACACACATACACACACACACACAAAGACATGTAGACATACACACACTCACAAGTGTTACAAAGACCCAAATTTCGACACTACAGGCACTACACAAAAACAACTACACGCCCCCACACACACACACACATACACACACACACACAAGTGTTACATAGACCCAAAGGTCGACGCTACAGGCACTACACACAAATACACACACAAACACACACACACACAGACCTAACCCCACAGATAATTAAAAATGTATTCCATCAGACTTCACAGTGACATGTTGCAGATGATCAGAGCCACAGATGTGCAATACATAGAGGGTACGAGAGCGAGAACGAGGGGGCGAGAGAGCGGGAGCGCGAGAGACTGAGAGAGAGAGAGAGAGAGAGAGAGAGAGAGAGAGAGAGAGAGAGAGAGAGAGAGAGAGAGAGAGAGAGAGAGAGTGAGAGAGAGAGAGAGAGAGAGAGAGAGAGAGAGAGATGGGGCTGTGATGAGGCAGTGGAGGAAATGATTGGAAAGCCTTTTGCATTTAAAAGCAGTTCATCAATATTTCACTGTGCCTGGACTTATTTCTCCACTCCGAACCGTCTGTTAGTGGGAGCCCACGAAACAGGAGAGCTGCACTTAATAATGGATGACAGGGGGAGGGCTGAGGAGGGGGGGGGAGGATGAGAGGGAGAAAGAGAGAGAGAGAGAGAGAGAGAGAGAGAGAGAGAGAGAGAGAGAGAGAGAGAGAGAGAGAGAGAGAGAGAGAGAGAGAGAGAGAGAGAGAGAGAGAGAGAGAGAGAGAGAGACACACACACACACACACACACACCTAAACACACACAAACAGTGTAAAGAGACCCCCACCTCTCAAAGACTCATCTACACCACTCCAGACAGCTGTCAGGACTGCCTCCTTACTAATTGAAGTAGGCCTACATCCAAGAACAGGTGACCCCAGACCCCTTCCCCCCGGCCTGGTGGGACGGACCCCTCACAAGAACATCTGTCTCATCAATGCTACATATGGAAGGTTACATTCAATTATTAAATGTCATGATTTATGCCATGCGATGCCTCATATTCTGCCATGTAAAGGAGTCCCTCAAGAAAGGCAAACATATACTTAATCTTGATCAATGATGGGTTATATATAAATGCTTGGCTTTGATTGCTGGTGTTTCCCTGCTTCCGTTACACGGACGATAGGGAGTTTATTTTTCATCTGCCAGGAACTCCTTGTTGTCCGACGATCTATCAAGAGAGAGAGTTGGAGACGTACGGATCTAGCAGGAGCTAAGCGTCACTAGATTCTCTGTGCCGAACTGCCATGAGTGTATGCTCATGAGGGACGGACGGAAAGACACGACACATACGCAGACCCAGACCGACAGCCAGCTAGACACATAGACGCATTGGATGGACGGTCGGAGTGATTGAGCCCAACCTCTCAAGGACTAAACGATTACTTCGACTCTGCTGCCACCTAGTGGATGGATTAGTGCAACACTTCAGACCTGCTATTAGCTTTAATTCAACATTACACCTTTCAGTCATGATAAAACTAAACTGATTCATTAATAATTAGCCTCGATGTTTCGTACGTATCGAAATAATTTTGCATAGTGCTATATGATTGCCAGACGTCAAAAGGTTGAATTGAAATATATATGAATTAATTAAGTTGCGTGACTTTTTTCCAACATTAGCTACATTGCTGCATTACAGTGTTACACTATCAATCCTTGACAATAAAACTACTCGTGTAGAATACCTTGAATTAAAGTGAATTAATGTCTGGTTAATAACCCTATGCCAAGATCATGCTTCAGATTTGTCAAAGAAAGGGCCTTGTGCAAATCTGCAAACATGTAGGCCTACCTCGAATCAAGTGGCGTCAAAGGACAGCCTCAAGACAGGCTGTAGGCCTGTGTCCAACAATGGACCCCTAGGCCCAACTAAATATAAACATGGATCTTCAAAAGGCAGAAACGAAAGAAAACAAACATAAGTATCGCAGCATGGAAAATAGCACTCTAACAGAATTCATCCCCACTTCTATGAAAACGTTTATGAAATCAAACCTGCATCTCCCTTGCTGACTCGGCCGGGACGGAGAGGGTGCTGGGTCGACTCCTGGGGTTGGCCTTGTTGGCTCTGGAACCCGAAGACATTCTGGAAGCGTTCCGCCAGCCACTCAATCACGCGTCGCACAAGGTCGGGAGGGCCGCGCCGCGACGCATGGAATATAAACAGGTGGTGCAGCTATAAAGTATAACAGTGGTGGAGGTAGAGGTGCACTTCCTTTCTTGGAGCGCACTGGGAATCCCAGGAAATCCCTTTTCCCAGGGATAATAATAGAGGTCTGTTATTGGTTTCCAAGGTAACGCAAACCGGCCACTAGGAGCTGAGATTTGTTGAAAGCATGGAATGCCATCATTGTGAGTAGATAGTAACATCTATAACACTTAACAGGTAGCCTATCCAAAACGAGAGATGCGATGTCATTTCTAACAGATCCAAATCACCGATATTAAAGGGGACATTAAATGTTTGTTGACTGGTAGCCCGATTTTTTAAGGGATTTAATCCATGAATATATTTTGTGACAAAAAATAACAAATATTGCCAAATACAATTCGTGTTTATTTTTTAAGTTTTTGTTAAGGTTTCTGCACCTGTGTGATTGAAGGATCATACTATGGATCATAATTCATAATGCATGTGTTGGTATGTAACCCATCGGCATTATGTGATGTATTCTTAGTTTCATTATACTGTTTGTTTATCTTACCTTTTGATTTAGGCTACCTTCAACGATAAGATACTTTTATTATGTCTTACAACTTCACGCATGAATAGTCTCACACTCACCAAACTCACACAGCATAGGGCTATATCTATAGGGCCATATAGGGCTTCATAAGTAAACTGGTAAACAACTTGATGCATTACACCAAGGTAATAGTATATGCTTTATGTGCGTATAAAGCATAATGCCTAGCTTTAAGTAGCCTACGCCTATTCTTTGGCTTATAAAAATAGTAGGCATATACATTTTATTGAGAGCAGCATAACCCAAGCGTTCTGGTGTGTATACTGGGTGTTCTTTATTTATTATGGAGGCGATATTATTATTTGATGGATGCGAATGCGTATGATGCGCGCTCCCGCGGAGGGGGTGAATGTTCTGGCGGTCATGCATGTTTCAATATGTCTTCACAGCGTGTATTCAGCAGAGGTCCAACCATCCCACTAAAAATACATCAATTTTATTTGGCAGTATTTGGGATTTTGGAACAAAAATATGACTTGAGTAGTGTAACATTTTTTATCAAATACATTTCTGTCTTCCTTATCGTTAATTTCCCCTCCCCAACCCTGATGAAACGCCAAATTGCTTGAACCATATGTGCCGAGAATTCAAGGTGCAATCTGCATCCAAACTGATATTAAAGGGCCCTGATATTAAAGGGCCACAAGTGGCCGTGTCCACCTTAATTACTTAATCACACTCACACCTGGTGGTATAATAGGGCCCTTTAAAATACTTGACGTCGAAAACATGTAAAAGTGACACATTCACTTCTATCCACTGGTCGATAGGTGGCAGCACTAACCCAAATACGGTACTGTGAACGCCTATGATGGACAGTGAATAACCGCTCGATGGAGCAAATCGACTCTTTTTCCATCGACGTCATGCATGCTCCAACACAGCAGCTTCACATCGTATTTCGTTATTAGTGCACATCTCCCCATGGCTGACCGGGCAGAGCGTGTCCCAGTCAGGAGACGACATAGCGCGGTGTAGCCAGCTGTGATTGACCAGTGAAACGGGAGGAGGGCGAACCCTGCGACGTCATCCCAACCGCGTCTCACACGTAGCCGTTTTTTGTGCTGATTTTCACCGCTCTTACGTGCGGCTTCCCTACCAACCTTATCTTTGTATACAGACCTACATTAACAACAGTGTGTCCCTCACATATCATGCGTGTCGCACAATGCGCCAAAGTCCAAAACGGAATCCCAGGATATCCCCTCCCAACACCCCCACCCATCCCACAAAACACCCCCACCCATCCCGTCGTGGGGAGGATGAGGAAAAACCCTCCTCCTCCTCTTTTTTTGTTACCTCCGCCCCCTCTAGTGTTGCCAGATTGGGACAGATTTCCAACCAAATCTGGAAACCAATCTGGTTGCCAGATTGGGTTTGAAATCTGGCCTAATCTGGCAACACTGGCCCCCTCTCCCCCCCCCCCCCGTTCACTCCCCCTCCTCTCCCGTCCACTCCCCCTCTCTCCCCGTCCACTCCCCCTCTCTCCCCGTCCACTCCCCCTCTCTCTCTCTCTCTCCCGTCCACTCCTCCTCGCTCTCTCCACTACCCCTCTCTCCCATCCACTCCCCCTCTCTATCCCGTCCACTCCCCCTCCTCTCACGTCCCAACTCGGGAGGAGCGCCACCGGTCGGTTGAAATAATTCCCCCCGTTCTCGGCCAAAATGGAGGAGCTTCCTCGCCTTTTAAAGGGAGCACATATCGCACGCGTGTTACAACCGTGAGAGCTGACCCCCGTTTCAATGGAAAGGCGTTAAACTGCGGTGGCACTGATCCGTAAAGACGCTTGGGATTAACGTTTCTCGGGATTTTTGTCCGTTCCGGTGCAGCGCGCAGTGATGAGTGCGGGAGAGGCGCTGGATGAGGCTGCGAAGGACGCGGCAGACATAGCGGCGTTTTTCAAATCCGGTAAGTCAGCTTGAGAGGGGCGAGTCTCCCTCTCCTCCTCGTCTGCTACATCTATCAAACCATACACGCTTTGATGGGTGAGTGGGGACACATTGTTGCCAGGATAGACCCTTAAAAACGTTGCAAGTGAAGGGGTGGATAGCTGTTTTACGCTCGGTGCGTCGATGATGCGCCCCGATCATCAAACGTAAAGCAAGTTACTTATCCAATTCTAATGTGTGAACTATCCCGATGCTGCAATATTTTGATGACAACATCGCGTTTGCATGTATAAGGCCCACCTCTCGGATCATGTGCACCCTGGGGTCCGATTCGACCGGGGGTGCAGAGCGAGGGGTGGGTTTTTATGACACTATTCCTGAGGAAATAGGGCTGCGTTGTTGTTCTGACGTTGTATGCGATCCATCATCACTGGATCAGGCAGGCAGGCCCAACGATTTGTCATTTGAAACGGATAAAAAAAACCACATGTGCAAAGGGGTGAAAACGTTTAACACATGGAATTATTTGCTGACCATTAATTCCATGGTGGAGGTGTTTCATAATGCGAGACAGCGAGGCTGATCCGATCGCCTGCTCCCTTAATGCAGGGCTTCTCCTTATACCATATCGTCATCATAACAGATGGGGTAGCGCCACCGGTCGGGCTGCCCCATCCATCCCTCAGCATCTCGACCCTTCCACGGCTTGTTCTGATGGATATGCCACCGGAAATACCCGACCCCTTCCACGGGAAACCGAATGCAACTTCACGGCTGCATCCTACCGTGTTGTCAGTCATAAGATGGGCTTCGAGTCGAATGTTGATCGTTCGATTAAAAACGGAACTGATTTCATTGCAATGGGAACGAAGGGGAGGGAAGGGACGACCATATTGGATCAATTCTGTTTTTATATAGGGCGTGATGGGGGGTGGGGGGGGGGGGGGCGATCTTTGCAATAGCGTGAAGTGTTGGACCACCACTGCTCATCAAGCAGCTGTCTTGCTCCCTGGCTCTCTCAGCTGTTTCTCCCTCTCTTCTCCCTCTCTGACACCTGGTGCCTGGAGGTCTACCACCCAGCCTCCAACACATACAGGAATAAACTAACTATTTCCCTTACAGCTCTCCCCAGCTCTGCTGGCTTTCTTCTTCATCACTTCCTTTTAATTCCCTGTGTGTCTCACACACACACACACACACACACACACACACACACACACACACACACACACACACACACACACACACACTATGAATCAGTTCGTTCTCCTTCCCCCCCCCCTCCTCCCCCCACTCCTGTTTTTTACTACCGGAATAGGATTTGCCCCTCGGACAGTTAGGAATGTCGTTTCAAAATGATTGTATTCAAATCTATCTCCTGTGAATGGCTGGACTGCTGCCAGTGCGTTTTGCCATAGCTGTGCAGCCGCTGCTGTAGCTGTGTTACATTAACAACACAAGACTTGGCCCGTGGTGCAGTCGGGGGTCTTGGGGATGTTTATACAGGCGGCGAATTCAGTCCATACAGTATCCGTGACGTGGACAAAAAGTAGGGTCACATGACCTGCGCTTTTGCTTTGTATACAAGTTGGAGGATTGGAGGTAATCCTGCAACAACAGAGAAACGTTACTTGGCTCTGTAACGCAAACAGGCTAAAGCAAAGCCCTTAAGTGGCAATGACACACTTTATTGGAGAACTTACAAGAACATCATGAACCAAAGAAGGACAAACAGCCAAACAAAGTGGGTTTAAGACACAGGGGCCCATGATAAACCCTGGAGTTTATCTTAGCATGGGGTAGGAGCTGGTATAGGGTCAGGGGATTTCATAGAGTTTGAGGCTTTTATTTTGGTAGCAACTAGCTTATAAACACAGGGATCATATAATTGGTAATCAGCCTGTGCTGTTTTACTTGGTGGATCTCGCTGTAAGCGTCATACTAGACTTAGGTTTTCTTCTATTGCTGAGTGATGACCTAGTGCATTATGGCTGGTGCTGCCCACAGAGAGACATTAACGGAAACCTATGTATTAATATTTTAGTGTTGATGTAATCTGTCTCCACTCTGCGGCTCAGAGCAATGTAAGACCCTAGCCATGGATTCCATTCATCGGTTCAGTGCGGGTCTCTCTTTCACTAAACCCTATTACAGCATTAAATGAAACATCTATGGCGCTTTAATAACTGTTCTCCGGTGTCTGTCTGCACTGCTTCTAATCTCACAACTCTGCATCTGTTGGTCAAGTGTGTTAGTGTTATGAATTCATCAGCATCACTCATATGACTGCTGACGACTACATCTCATTGACGCACAATCATTCAGGTATTGTGTTGATCGGCGGTGCATCCATCGGATATCTTATTGGATGTGTCCATCGCGGTGGTGGTGGTGGTGTTCACACACAAGCAGCTAGCATGCCGCCAGTCTGGCCCCGGCATTCGTCCTAATTGCTGCTCTCCTGCAGTGTGTTGAAAACCTTGGCACACAGCTGTGTGTGTGCGTGTGTGTGTGTGCATGTGCCTGTGTGCGCGTGTGTTTGTGTGCACATGCACGCATTGGTGCCCCAGTCATTGAAGCTCAGAATGTGGAAAATTCCTCCGGTGAAGGAAACCTGGCTGACTGACTGACTGCCTGACTGTGACTCTTAAGTAGCTGATTGGTCGGCTGAATGGACTGACATATGTTGAACGGTCCACTGAATAGTTCACTTGCTTGCACACGAGGAACAGGTGGGTAGCGGGCGGTATGGTTGGTTTGCTAACTTATCAAATGGAAAAAGTACCTCTTAATTAACCGCCTGGCCGGTCAACGCCTCTGTTGATTAGCGACCAGCAACAGCAAGCTTTAGCGAAGAACTATTGTTCTCACCGGCTTTAGCTTTGTGTTTTGACAACGGCACAGCCATGACGCCAGTACAGTAGATGATTAGGATGTTTGATGACTGAGCTTTTTGGCTGACAATGATTCGTGACTTATTGCTGACCTGTTAAACACAAACAAAGTTTGACATTCCCCGAGAAGTCAGTGCCCTGACTAGATGTTTGAAAACGACTGCGTTAGGTTCTGGCTTTTATCTTTCAGTTCACAGTTCCATGTCGGTGTATAAAAACCAATTGCCCGTTAAAAAAAACATTCAATTCCAACAAATTCACTGTATCGTATCGTAACCATTAATTTCAGTTTGATCCTGAAGTGAACAGATGGGGCTTCAGCTCTGAAGCCCACATGGTCGCTGTGGATCACAGCTTGTCTTCTGACTCACCCCGATCACTCCTTCAGCGGCATGGAGCCCGAATCCACAAATCGTCACCATATCATATCGGGCAGTCGGGGATGTGTGCGTTCTGGAGGTATTTTGATCGGTCGTCAATGACGTATGAGATATTTTGAGATCGTCTGGGGAGCCAAAGCTAAAAACGGAAAAATGTTTTAAAACATTTGCTGCCTGATTTGTTTGCTTGTATTTATGGGCAAGGCAGATGAAGAGAGGAGAAGGAAATTATTGTCTTTAGGGTGTCAGTGGAGATGATGATGTATCAATAGGGTTTCTATTGATTCTACAACCAAACTCAGAGCGAGCCGTCTCAGCATGTAGGATGGTTCACACGAAGCCTAGCATGTGTGTTTGCTACTCGCTGAACCCCAAGACTCTCTGTAACTCATAATCAAGGCAACGTACTTGAGCCAATCAACACATGATGTAGCATGGAATGAGATATGGCACAGGACAGGCTTTGGTTCGAGTGAGTGGGATATTTGTGTTTGTGTGGATGTTGTTTTTTCTCATGCCTTTGTAATTTTATGACTGCAGTACGTGCTTAAAGGGAGATCTCTTAAATTATTTTTTAATACAATGAACAGATGTTTGCCGTGTGTGTGATTCAAAGAAGCAGTACACATAATTATAATTATGTTAATGTGTTTGTCTTTATCTTTATTGTCATGCCTGCATTTAACTACAAGTCTTTTAGAAATGTATAAAGGGTTTGAGAATCATAATTTCTAGGTATTTTTCTTTTAATTTACCAACATCCCTTAATCAAAAAAGACGGGAGTCAAAAGGCAATGTTAGTCTTACCCTCCACTTTGGCTGCTTTTACTGACCTCCTCTGAGTCCAGGACACGTGGTGGTGATGTTTAAACCGGTTGTTATACATCCTGATACAGCGCAGGATGTAACATGTTGGAGACCTCCCGCCGTGTGTGTGGTGACGGCTGGTTGAACCTGTACACACTGATTGCTCAATGTACAACAGGTGTGCAGCCTCGCCCAGCCCAGTCCAATCAGTCGGATTCGGGCCAGGTGAGGCTGCTTCAACAAGCCATCATCTGCACTTGTTTTCACTGAATAAATAGCTTTTGTTCAGACTACATGATTCTCAGATATTCCTCCTCGATTTAACATGTCACACTATACGATCACAGAGCCAGGAATTCGGGCCTTGTCTCGTCGGAAGACTGGCCACACTACAAGATTCGAGGGTGCGATGCTCTCTAATTTGTATCATTCACGTTTGTAAGATATTTAGAAAATATAAGGTTTAGAACTGACATAAATGTTTTTTAAATTTTTTAAACAACGGTTCCAGTAGTTTTTATATCTGCTCAATGCAGCAACTCCTCACAGTAGTTGCGGTGCGCGTGACATGAGCGATACAAAGTAACCGCAGCAACCACGTAGCCTAGCAACAGAGCGTCAACAATGGATCCCGAGTACTGCTGCGTTTTAATATCCATTCGTCTCGGAGGTCCGAGGACGTTGCCTAGCGACACGCACAACACGCCCCTTTTCCTCGGACGGCGAACTCGCCATCTCGGTTGAACTCAGTGGTGACCGAGCAAAATTCCGAGACAGAATTCAAGATGGCTGCGCCCGTTGTGACTTGAAGTATGAACTGTTTTCATTGTGCTTGGACCACTTTGGTGGTTTAAATGGCAATTTCAATCACTCATATTACTGCAATACCTTAATGCATCCGTATCTCTGCCTATGGCCTATAGGCTACTTATTTTGGAGCGCCTGGTCCTCTGCCAATGCTAACGCGACAACAGCTTTCCGGGTGGCGTCCATGTTTTCCTCCAATGACCGAGCAAAATAATAAAACGCTTGAAGTGTGGGCGTGGCGTCAGATCCGAGATCCGAGTCGGTTCGCAGAGAATACTCCACGCAGCACCTAGGCATTATGCTGGCGGTTTGAGGTTTATGATAGGTTATGATAGCTATTAGCACGTCAAAAGCTGTTGGCTCCAAACTTACTGGGTAGATCATGGGAGTCGGCTATTTCTCACCAGGTTGCATCCCTTCACCCTATCATGGAACTCCTTTGTGGATACGTCGACGTTGCTGCAACATTTCAACCAAAGTTGTCTCCATTATGTTGTTCCATTTTCTCTCGTTTTCTTTATTAGCATTCTTCTTCTTGCTATGGATTGTATTCATTTTGTAGAAGTTACTGTGTATACTCAGCGTGCTGCAGTGAATTCAGTTGGTAAACACTGCGTGTGAGCTCCAGCTGTTCGTGGGGTTCCCTCACGCAACTGGGGGCGGGGTTCCCTCATGTAAACAATAGATACGTCATGCGATTCCCCCAAAAATTCTGACGTGCCAAACTTTTCGTCGTGGGGTTTTCGAACGTCGCAGGCGAAAACATCGCAGATCGCAAGCATGTCACATTACAAGACCTCGTCTCTGGTCGCCGACCTTTCGAAATCGTGTACGACTCTCAAATGTGTCTGCGACGAACGAATCGGGGCAAAATCGGACCGAAATCGTCGACAGGTGAAAAGGGATGCAGGCTGGCGAGAAAAAGCCGACGCCCTTGACATACCCGGTAAGTTTGGAGCCAACAACTGTTGACGTGCTAATAGCTATCATAAACCTTAAACCGCCAGCATTATGGCTAGTGCTAGGTACTCGGGATCCATTGTTTAAGGCAACTACTGTGAGGAGTTGCTGCATTGAGCAGCTATAAAAACTACTGGAACCTTTATGACAAAAATGTAAAAAGCATTTATGTCAGTTCTAAACCTTCAATTTTCTAAATATCTTGCAAACGTGAATGATGCAAAGTGGAGAGCATCGCACCCTCGAATCTTGTGGTGTGACCAGTCTTCCGACGAGACAAGGCCCGATTTCCTGGCTCTGTGATCGTATAGTGTGACATGTTAAATCGTGGAGGAATATCTGAGAATCGTGTAGGCTGAACCAGCCATAGTCTGATAACCGTATTGCTTGTTGGGTTGTGTTCTTTGAAATCAACACATGGAGCACTCTTGGACTTGTTGTTTTGTTATTGTGAAAACATAACACTTTAATGGAGTGGTTGAATAACATATAACACAGCCCGCAGACTAGACATTTTATAACACAGAATATCTAGAATTCCCAGTTGGGCTCCTAGGCCTACAACATTAGTGACCTATTCCTAGTTATAGTACATTGTCATATAGTCATAGTGCAGACAGCTGACCATTACCTTCAGTAGGTCAGAACAACAGCAAACTATATAAAACACATTGAGCACAAATGTATAAAACACACAACTAAATTCAGCATCTGCGATCCACTGACCTTTCCCATTTAGATGCTCATTCCCAAGACAACATAACCGCCAGACTAGCTGTAGAGTACAGTAGCTGAACCGTTTGGCAGCCAAATGAATCATTGCATTCCGAATACCCTGCTAATGCATAGACCTATACGGTAGGACCTGTTCTAACGTAAATCTTTCCACAGGGCTTTGTCTACGCATTTAGACATGAAAGCAAGTGGAAGCAGGAGAGGATTAAATATCTCTGGAGTCATCATGCGTGAGAGTCAGTGCCCCCTATCTGGCTGTTCATTCATGAGTCCACTAGACATCAGACACCCGTCCCCTTGTCACCACCACCCATGGCTTAATGGGCCGTCAGTTAGCCACAGAGTTCCAGTGTTTTGACTAGTGCGTGAAAATGGCTGCTATTCCTGTCCGTGCTCTTGACCTAACTGTGTGTGTGTGTGTGTGTGTGTGTGTGTGTGTGTGTGTGTGTGTGTGTGTGTGTGTGTGTGTGTGTGTGTGTGTGTGTGTGTGTGTGTGTGTGTGTGTGTGTGTGAGGTTTATACAAACTGTCATTTGTTTTCGTTTGAGGTTGTTGTAGTTATTTTTCTCAATTGAAGGGGAAAGATTTATCAGAGGTAGACGAGGTCAGTACCTGGGCTTATGCATTGTGGGTATCTGGCTGTATGAAATGGGTGGGTGTATGGATGATGTCATTGGAACAGCAATACTCTGCGATGCAAGACACAATGAGTACTAGCACTCGTTGTCTATTCCTCAACACAGAAACACAACAATCTTGGACACCATTCTTTGTCCACTCAGACAGACAGACAGACAGACAGACACACACACACACACACACACATACACATACACATACACATACACACACACACACACAGTTCCAATTAGCGATTTGTAGAGCTACTGCCTTCCCTCCACTGCGGTGATGTGTCCCTGGCTGTCGCCGTCATATATACCCGAGAAGAAACACAGATCATAAATAACTATAGACACTGAAGACATGTATCCAACAGACGGAATAAAAACAGGAATGTAGTTAAATATGCGGAATAAAGTTTAGAAGACAAACGGGAGGAGGGAATGTAGAAATGTAACCAACACTTAGGTGACTCTCTGTGTATGAGAGAGAGAGAGAGAGAGAGAGAGAGAGAGAGAGAGAGAGAGAGAGAGAGAGAGAGAGAGAGAGAGAGAGAGAGAGAGAGAGAGAGAGAGAGAGAGAGAGAGAGAGAGAGAGAGAGAGAGAGAGAGAGAGAGAGAGAGAGAGAGAGACCGACCAGTAGATAGTGAACGAGAGAGACGTGACATACATAGGCCTTAAAAGAGAAGACAAACACCCGTAAAATTACAGAGTAGAGTTTAGGGTGGAGTGTGGCCTGGGAAACGTACCCTGCTGTACTCCATAGGCCCGTCCTGTTTCATCCACCGGGCAGCTTAATTGTCAGTTGGTCAGAGTTAAAGACAAGGCCCGGATTGGCAAAGCCTGAACTGTTAAATTGTCTGGGGCCTTCTTGCATACACACAGAAGGATATGTCTTGTCCTCATTTCCAGAAGCATTATTACATTTTCTTTAAAGTCACATGGTTGAGTTTCTTTTAAGGAATATTGTTTGACGTATTGCCTTGTATTCTGGGGCATGAAAGGAGTTTTATCTTTTCCAACCAAAGTTCAGGCTGAACCTGAGCCAAGGTACTATTTCTAAAAGAAAATGTTTTGAAAGTTTTTACAAAGCTATGGTGCAGTGCTGGCGAGAGCATTAGCAAGACGTGAGCCAGGCTGTGGTGGTGGAACCGGGTACGACTGACATCGAGAACTTGATTACACAGTAGCTGTCTGTAGCCAGACCCATAAACTCCTCACTTCTAGTTTCCATATTATCTGCCTCTTAAAACACATGTGGATCGGACTGTGACTTGAGTTTGATTCATGCACGTTTCGCTTTTCCACTTCGGGAACCAATAATGATATTTTCAATAGTCTACAAATCAATGTCTGGTCGGGCTATCTTCTTTCGGACGTTACTCATGTCTACTCAAACAACGCTACTAGGTTTGCGCTTACAGCGGTATCAGTAGTCCAACCATTTAGACTGATGTTTGCTTCGATAGCTTACTGACTATTCTCAGTCCCATTTCTTCCATGAATCATACATCCGTGTTATTTTTTTCTAAAAGAAAAAGAGAAAGAGCTACTAACCGAACAACTGCCAATGTTAAACCCGAGGCCGGAGCTCAGGTCTACATTAGCGAGCAGAAAGTAGCCTAGCCACTTTGCTCCATGTACATAAAACGGGGGTAGTACGCTCACAACACGGACCAGATGCTCGCGATGCGTGCACCAGCTTGTTACTCCCCTACAAGTGTTTATTGGGGAGAATTTAATGGAGAGAACAATCAGGAGAGAGAGAGTGTAGCTCCCCCAGAGCAATTACCTGTTTTACAGCCAGACGTGGCTAATCGATTACAGTGGTGACTGCTGACCTCCTCGGAGCTGACACACACTCTTACAGCGAGGGGGGGTTGTATAACAGCCCCTATCCCTTCGAATTATGAGGCATTAAAAGGCCATGTAGTGCCTGGCGGGATTTGGAAAATAACGGAGCCACAACAGGGGATTACGACTAATGAACCTTGATTTGATATTCTTTTTGCTGAACGGATCATTTTCAAGATGAGACAAAATCCAAATTACGAGTATGGAAGTGATCGTGTTTGTCTTCTTTATTAAGACCGCTACTGAAAGGAAGTTTTGTTTAATGTGTATCCCGCTGCTTAGCTTGAGGCTGTTAGCATATTAGACCTGCTACTGGTAATCCTAACTAAAAGCATACAACAACAATCCCTTACTGGAAAAATGACCACAGCAGCAGACCATTTCATCCATTCAGGTTGAGATCCGCACTGGAATCAGGATATTGACTACTGAGAGGGTAATGCATCTGTGGCCCGGTAAGTGTAGCCTGGGGGAGAGTTTTTTTATTAGCACACGCACACACACACACACACACACACACACTGAGGTACCAATCGGCCCACTCCCCCATGCACTATGGGCTAGGTCCTAGGTTGTAAAGAGGTGGGGGAAGGAAGGAAGGATTAGAGAAGGAAGGTGTGACTGAGGGAAGGAATCAATGTGGCTGTGTCTAAGCCTATGTCGCATCCCTGTTTCTCCTCCCTCAAAGCCCTCATCATGTGATATGAGACAAAACACACCGATCATCATCAGTCAGCGATGCCGCTCGCCTCCTACTCATTCCTTCCCGGCTCTGGTCCTCCCCCTTTTGTCTCTCCTCCATCTCCTCCTCCTCCTCCTCCTCCTCCTCCTCCTCCTCCTCCTCCTCCTCCTCCTCCTCCTCCTCCTCCCCTCCAGCTGTGTCGTTTTTGTAGTGTCACTGTAGCGGTTCTTTGCGGTGTTGCCTGGTTTGATGCTGATACGCGGCAAATATCAAAGTCGTTCCGATCCGATACCGTCATATAATCTCCCTGCACTGAAAAAAAAAAATTTTTTTGGACAATTTGATAGCAAGATACAAAAATATGAAATAATACAAAGCAATTGGATCTTGTGTGGATAAAGTGTGTGTTATATTAAGTAACTAATCCTCAAGGAATCCTGAGGAATCTGACCTGGTGCCATGTCATGTTATGACGTCATCGCCTTCCCCATCTCTTGAGTTCAGCTGCCTGATTGGCTGAGTGACCCTTTAATGACGGTGTTGTTCGGGGTAGCTCCCCTGCTGAAGGGCAGCCCTGTTGTAGAGATGTGAAGATATGGATGATGCGTGTACGCATGATAGCTACGCATGATCGCTACGCAGCGCTACAGCGAATTAAAAATGCAAGGGAATACGGCTTTGCCTTGAGCATGTCCGCTCCTGTCGCCGCCACACTGAACTCTTTGTCTCCGCTAACATCTATGTCCTCATCTGGTTTCCATTCAGCATCACCCCCACCACGTTCTCCACCACCACCACCTCCACTCCCTGCAAGCCCTTCTTCTCACCACTTCCCCAAATCCCCCCCACCACCACCGCTAAACTCATCCCATAGTCAGAGTCCACCACATCTCTCCACAATCTATGCTCCACAATCTCTCTCTCTCTCTCTCTCTCTCTCTCTCTCTCTCTCTCTCTCTCTCTCTCTCTCTCTCTCTCTCTCTCTCTCTCTCTCTCTCTCTCTCTCTGTCACTATCTCTCTCGCCCCCCTCGTCCATCCCGGTGCCCTCTGAAAGGCGTAGATCACATGTCCCCCCCCCTGTGCCCACCAAATCTCTTCCTTCCTCTCTCGTCCCCCCCCCTCCTCACCCCAACGGCCTTCAAGCTCAAGGAAGCATCTGGATCGAGTGTGTGTAAGCTGTACGCCTCCCGGAATGCTTTGACCTCCGATCTCTCTCTCTCTCTCTCTCTCTCTCTCTCTCTCTCTCTCTCTCTCTCTCTCTCTCTCTCTCTCTCTCTCTCTCTCTCTCTCTCTCTCTCGCTCTCTCTCTCTCTCTCTCTCTCTCTCTGGCTGCTGTTTCTTCAAACGGCAGCCACAGACACATGCGGTCCGAGTCCCGTCCCCCCCAGGGTTTTTTGAAACACACTGCATTGAAAAGTTGGGAGAGAGAGACAGACTGTGACAGAAACTGTGTTGTTCTTTTTTCAACTGTTGCTTTGTCAGTTTCTCATCCTTTTATTCTCCGTGTCCCTGTGACTAACTCTCAAGGTGAAAGAACGGGAAACTTTGTGTTTAATATTCTATTTATGTTCACGGGACCACATTCACTTTTCTCTCTACTGATTTTCGTTGTGTTTTTGTCTTTTGCATGGTTAAAGACAATACTGTGTACTTATTTGCCTTATGGTAACACACGCAAAGGCATTTGCGGCTTTAAGGGGACATTGGAGCCTCCGCTTCTGGCTTATAGTCAGTCTTGCTTATTTCTTCTGTCCTTCTCCCCTCTGATTATATGCTTCATGTTTTATTGGACAAACCCAGGGCTCATCTTAGTCACAGAACCAACCCCACAATGCACAGCCCCAGTCATAAGGGAATCAATCAAAGCATAGCCTGCAGACTGTGTGTGTGTGTGTGTGTGTGTTTCTCTGTCTTTGTATTTCTGTCTGTGTGTGTGTGTGTTTGTGTGTGTGTGTGTGTTTGTGTTTCTGTGTGTGTGTGTGTGTGTGTGTGTGTGTGTGTGTGTGTGTGTGTGTGTGTGTGTGTGTGTGTGTGTGTGTGTGTGTGTGTGTGTGTGTTTATTGACACAAGCCTATGTGCCGCCTTATGGCTGTTGTCTCGTGTCAACAGCTGTGAGCGCGGTCGATCCAAAAGGGAACTTTGGCGGTGGCACACATGCTTCCGCACACACGTACAACACACACACACACGCATGCACAACACACGCACACGTGCACACAGTTGGCGCTAACATTTCCTCACGTCTTTGAAGAAAGCTACATTTTGCAGGCCCTGTCGCGAGGAGGCAGGCAGACCTGCAGTGTTCTGGCTAAAGCCCCGCTTAGCCTCTCTGGCTCGGGATGAAATGGGTCAAGGATCAAATGCAAATCCGGCCCCTTGTTACGTTGGGTTTGTTCACTTATTTGTGTTGTTTTAAATAAATAAATGATTAAAAAATGTCACCACCTCCTATTTACTGGCTGACCTTTCGGCCATCAATCCCTTTTGGGGGGGAAAGAGAAAGGAAAGGGCATGATTTGAAACTGCGGTGAGATGACGGTGACAAGCTTGCAAGCGGACAGTGTTGTCAGTACACTAAACACAGAGTTGCTTTTTTGTGTTAATGGGGAAATGCATCCAATTCCCGGGGATTATAAATATCTGGTCTTAAACCCTGATGCCCTCATCGCATGAAAGTTCCATCACATGCCTGGAGGAGAGAGAGAGAGATGGAGAGAGAGAGATGGAGAGAGAGAGATGGAGAGAGAGAGAGGGAGAGAGAGAGAGAGAGAGAGAGAGAGAGAGAGAGAGAGAGAGAGAGAGAGAGAGAGAGAGAGAGAGAGAGAGAGAGAGAGAGAGAGAGAGAGAGAGAGAGAGAGAGAGAGAGAGAGAATGTGTGTGTGTGTGGTGTACACAAGAGATTACTGTCTTCTTCCCACTCTTCTAAATATGGAGCAGTGTACATCGTTCCCTATCCTCTGAACTGTCCTGTTATCGCTGGGTTGATCCTTACTCTTTTCTCCACTCCCCCTGTCAATGACACACTCGGGTCACACTGAAGCGCAACACAAACCGACCCCTGAACACTGTAATAACCGATGTCGTATTTGTGTCGGAAGTTGTGACCTGGAAAATCGCTATTTGTGTCATGATTTGCCAGGTCACACACGACGAGTTATTCTCAGTCATGGTTGTCATGTGATGGTCGATCACATGACACATCGGCGCAATCGCATCATAAAACCAGACACGAGATGGAAGATATGGACTGAACTCATACAGTGAGGTAAAACGTTTATCACAGCCATCTTTCTCTGCACACATGTTTTCCTTTTAATGCACCGAAGATAATATCTGAAATAGAGTCACGCAATTTAAAAGGGGATATTTTTGTCGTATTTTCATTCAGAATGCAAATGAAAAAAAACAAAAAACGTTACACATCAAAGCAGGTCAGAAGCTGGTCAAACATACACACACACACACACACACACACACACACACACACACACACACACACACACACATATATATACATATATATATATACATATATATATATATATGTATATATATATATATATATACACACAGGTGTGCACAGGTGTGAGCAGGTTAGCCTAATCCTGGCTGCTAGGTGGTGTTGGCATGGGCCAAGCTGTTCTTTCCAGCTCGGAGGCTAACCGGGAAGCAGCGGCGGCGCTAAGCTCTGAGCAATGTTTTCATCCCTCGCTCGCTGCTCTGCGGTCATGTGGCGCTACAGCGACCTAGCATCTCGCACCCGCTGACCCAGAAACAACCCTGGTCCTCTCCCTCCGCTCGCAGGCAACTAGCCGCGGCTCGGCGGCCATGACAGTCCAGATGAAAACAAAAATACATTTGGTGTAACTGTAGAAAAAAATAAAGGGGTTTTGAGACTTTTGTGTGTTTTGATGTGCACGCATGTACACACACATTAGACTCACGCTCATGCACGCACACACGCCAACCAAATGTGTGCCCGTGATATCTCTCTCTCTCTCTCTCTCTCTCTCTCTCTCTCTCTCTCTCTCTTGGCCGGCTAACATAACTGTACAAGGGCTCTGGCAGGAGTAACGTAGGTGGCTTTAGAGATGTAGAAGTAAGATGGTATCCTCGTTGCTTTGATTCAGAAATAACCAGCCTCAGGCAACGTGGGACAGATCACGTCCGCACCAGTCAAGTCGAACATTTTCATCATTATGCCGGCCAGATTCCTGGGGAATTGCTGTGATAGAGAAGAGGTTTTCTTTAATTAATCATTAATTTAATTTGGTCATTTGGTGTGCTCAAAGTGTGTGTGTCTGTGTCTGTGTGTGTGTGTGTGTGTGTGTGTGTGTGTGTGTGTGTGTGTGTGTGTGTGTGTGTGTGTGTGTGTGTGTGTGTCTGCATTTGTGTGTGTGTGTGTCTGTGTGTGTGTCTGCTTGTCAATGTGCAAACTTGCGCGAGCGCACGCGTGTGTGTGTGTGTCTGTGTGTGTGTCAGTGTGTGTGTCTGTCTGTGTGTGTGTGTGTGTGTGTGTGTGTGTGTGTGTGTGTGTGTGTGTGAGCTGCTGCATGGTTAATGCTGTTTAATCTCAGGGACTATCCTGATCCTCAGATCAAAGAGTCCTTCCCAGTCTCCTCTCGTTCCCTCTCTCCTTAACTTCCTCTTATCTGTACTCTCTAATCACTAGTCCCTGACTTCTAACACAAAACTCTCTCTCTCCTTCTCTCCCTCTCTCTCTCTCTAGATTGCTCTCTTCCCAAATGTGATCCCAAACTGGACGGCCCGGCTCAAACTCCAGGTACACACTGTTCCATTAACGTCAATTTGTTTTTTCTTTGAAATACAAAACCGGCTCGGATCTCGCACTCCGGGGCCGGAAACCTGCCTGTGTAATGTGGTTACGGTCCACTTCTCTTCCACACACACACGGCCCCTGCGCTGTCGTGCCCGGGCCCTCTGTGCCTGGCCGGCCCCTGATTATGATAAGGGTCAGGGGGGGTAATGTAATTTGTGTCCCGTGTGTGTCCACTGTAATTCCATGTGAGAGTGGGAACCAGTCGGGGCCCCTTTCCTTTCCATGCTGTCCATACGGGTGACACATGGAAACCAGTCTGTGATCCGCTCACTCACCCTCACTCACCCACAGCTGCTCCTCACCTCCTGAGAGAGAGAGAGAGAGAGAAAGAGAGAGAGAGAGAGAGAGAGAGACGGAAGAGAGAGAGAGAGAGAGACAGACAGACGGACGGAAGATAGAGAGAGAGATAGACAGACAGACGGACAGACGGAAGATAGAGAGAGAGACCGACAGACGGAAGAGAGAGAGAGAGAGAGAGACAGACAGACAGACGGAAGATAGAGAGAGAGAGAAAGAGAGAAAGAGACAGACAGACAGACGGACGGAAGATAGAGAGAGAGACAGACAGACAGACGGAAGATAGAGAGAGAGAGAGAGAGAGAGAGACAGACAGACAGACAGTCAGACAGACAGACAGACGGAAGATAGAGAGAGAGAGAGAGAGACAGACAGACAGACAGACAGTCAGACAGACAGACAGACGGAAGATAGAGAGAGAGAGAGAGAGAGAGAGAGAGAGAGAGAGAGAGAGACAGACAGACAGGCGAAAGATAGAGAGAGAGAGAGAGAGAGAGAGACAGACAGACAGACAGACAGACAGACAGACAGACAGACAGACAGACAGACAGACAGACAGACAGACAGACAGACAGACAGACAGACAGACAGATGAGGCAGACAGGGGAGGAAGAAGGAGATAGAGAAGGAGAGAGAGACAGACGGGGAGAGAGAAGGAGAGAGGGAGAGAAAGAGATACACAGAGACAGAGAAATAGAGAAGGTGAAAGAGGAGAGAGAGCTACAGAGAGAGAGAGCTACAGCAAGAGAGAGAGAGAGAGAGAGAGAGAGAGAGAGAGAGAGATACACAGAGACAAACAGAGTGAGAGAGAAAGAGAGAGAGAAAGAGGAGAGACAGAGAGCTACAGCGAGAGAGAAAGAGAGAGAGGGGGAGATCTCCCCAGCACACATTTTGTTTGTTGGTGTGTGCCTCGATGTATGTGTGAGTGCGTCTATGTGTATGCGTGGTGTGTGCATGTTCTTCGTACACACACGTGCCAGCAGCGTGAGCGGCTTCTTAAAGTGAAATGTTGTGTTTCCGTCGTGAGCTGTTACGCCAGCACGACCGGCTCGCCCCAACCCCCATCCATCATGTCCTTCTGCCCCGGGTGCTCTACACTCTCCCCCTATCGCCCTCAGGATGGGTCCATCTCACCCCCTGGGACACACACACACACACACACACGCACACACACGCACACACACACACACACACACACACACACACACACACACACACACACACACACACACACACACACACACACACACACACACACACACACATGCTAAAAATAGCGTGCGTTGCCTTTTGGCACATGATGCTTTGCCAAGTGTCTCGTATTGCTGCCCTCACGCACAGATCAACCCGTAGGCCCACCACCAGCCTACCGGCATCCTGCCACAGGATTATTTTAAGTTTCCTTATCCCGTCCTCCCTCCCGTGGACTCAAATGCATTGTTTCGGGGCCAGGAGTGTGAGGAGTTTCCATAGATTTGGCTTGGAGTATTGTTGATGGCGGATAGCAGTACTGGAAAGACAATGGCAAGTGAAACGTTCAAACAATGCAGCCTTGAAACGAACCCAGGCATCGATCATGCTTCCCATTGAAGCATTAGATAATAAAACCGAGCCACTGTTTTCCAACCGGCAACCCCTCTAGCTGCCAGAGGTCCATGGGGCAAGGCATTCATTAGAGTGTTGTTGGTCTCCTTGAGGTTGCTGGGTATGATGATACGTCTACCTTCTGTAGTCTTTCGCTTTGGAGACAGTTTGGGCCTGGTTGTATGTGCCATTTTGCTTATCCATTGGTTTTTGTTTTTATTTAGCGTCCATTAATGTGAGGTACAGTAGGGCCAGTGGAAAGACCCATGTACAGGACTCGTGACTGAAACACAACATGCTCACTTCAGAAACTTCAGTTAGAGATGGTTCAATGTTTGTATTTCATACTTCCAAAATGTATTGATAGGGATCTAACTTGTCAACCTGAACCACATTGATGCGACCACGTTTACATTTCTTGAGTCCAATTCAGAATGTATCCAATGCCCAGATTGGGGTTTTATTTTACACAATGGACAAAAGCAGCACTCAGTTCAGTCAATGTTTCCATGCATTGCACGTATTTCTAGGACTGAGTGATTCATTTTAGTCATTTATTATTGCTTGACTTTCGTTGGTGGTTTTATATTGTGGTGTCTGTGCTACGCGCTTGTTCGAGTCTTTAGGTGCCTTCGTGTCTGACATTGCGCAAGAGAGTTAATGTGTTTTGTAAGGTAATTATATATATACACATTCATTAAGGTTGACCACCAAACCTTTTATCACAAGGCTATAAGTCAGGCCATTGTTTTTCTTATTCCAAATTGAGCACACAGAAATATAATTAATGCTTATAAGCGTTGGTGTTTAGCTCCCGCTGGTGTGTTAACCCACAGCTATGTATATGAGGTGTATTGTTACGATTACGTCATATTACAGAGTTAACAGTTACAGAAAAATGCAAACAGCTACAGTAGTAACCAGATATTTTAATATATCTTAATTATATGCGTGGATGGTTGGTTTGTTGAATTTACTATTTAAGAATGTGCATTTTTATTTTATTAAGAAATGATAGTAAGACATTTTTTTTGTGGCGGTAGGTTCTTATGGAGATTAGAATTGTGTATTTTACACATTCCCATCCATTCACTCTCTCATTTGCATACCCGTCTATATACGTGAATAATAATGCATAGGTAAACAAGAAATTATTAAAACGGACAAGCTTTCGGCAGTTGATTCCGGGGACACATCGACGATGTCGGACACACAAAGACGTCGGTATATAATCTGTCCCGGGCTCCGACATCCCGCCCGTCAGAGAGACACACAGTGTCGCCAGGACGCAAAGACTCGCTGACACTTCCAGCACACCTCCGCAGTGACTCGCCGCTCCTGCTGTTTGCTCGAGATGTCCCCGTCATCAACGTCCCCAAACCCCCCCCCCATCTCCCCCCTTCTCCCCCGTCCGCCCAACGTCAACCCCTGCGATCTGACGCTTGGCAACTATTTGTGGCCAGCAAGTGCCAAATGCGCAGTGTGTAGAAAAACAGAGATGGGCGCGGAGCAGACTCTCCAGTGGCTGTCTGGGAGTGATGTGGATCTAGGACGCCAACTGTCACCTCAACGCTGACATGGAGCCCGTCTGCCCGCGTCTGATCCGTCAGCTCCCTCCATCTGTCGGAGCCCCGCAGGACGCACACAAACACGCACACGCACAGGCACACACACACATGTAGATGAACGTGCACTGCACACACATGAGCGCACAAGCGTGCGCACCAACACACGCGATGAACGCACACTGCACACACATGCACTCACAAGCATAGACACACAGAGTCTAGCAAGCATGCATGCACACATATGTGCACGCACGCACACACACACACACACACACACACACACACATACACCTACACACACACACAGACACATACACACACACTACACACAGAAACTTGCATGGACCAACAACTATACATAAAAACATACAGACAGCACCCAAACAAAATAAAAATCTACACACAGTTCACACACACCCACGCACACAAACATATATTAAACACACACACTTACACGTAGGGAGACTCTCTGTAGTGTTACTATTGGTTTGTTTACAGTATTCCCCTGAGACTTTGACAAATGTTGCTATGATTATCCAATGACCACAAACACAAACACACACACACAAATACACATGCACACACACACGTACACACAAATACACATGCGCACACACACACACACTCACAAGATGATGCCAAACCACAGACCTAACAAGCACCTTTAAAACATGAAGGTTTATATGGTAACGCCCACGCTAAACAGCTAAATAACCCAGGCCGGCATGGACCACACAATCCAAGCAGGGGTATCTTATTGTCCAGAGACTCACGCTAATCAGCTTCTGACTTTGGCAGGGTTACTGTACACTGTGTGCCAAGTTCAAACAATGGGACTGTGTTAATACAAGGCAGAATATTCAGAGTTACCCCAGAATATTCCACTCCCCTCCCTTCTCCTCTCCTACCCCCCACAAACGATGTACTTTCTTCTGAATCAGAATCTGGTCTCTCCTTTCCTCCTCACAGTCCTCTCTGTGTGGTTCCTATTCAACAGGGCCCTAAATGTTAACCATGTGCTCTGTGGCTAGACGGAAAACACACACACACACACACACACACACACACACACACACACACACACACACACACACACACACACACACACACACACACACACACACACACACACACACACAATGGAGGAGGAGAAAGTGTGTTCTGCTGTGTGCGTTACTGTTTGTGTCTGTGTGTGCCTGTACAGTATATGTGAATGTTTGTGTGTGTGCTTGTGTCTGTGTGTGCCTGTCTGTATGTGTGTGTGTGTGTGTGTGTGTGTGTGTGTGTGTGTGTGTGTGTGTGTGTGTGTGTGTGTGTGTGTGTGTGTGTGTGTGACAGACCTGCTCTCTCTTGCCAGGCTGTCTTACCTGTGACTGTTAGAGCGTACAGGCCCAGTCAATGGAAGCTTCACTTTCTCTTAATTAGCTTCCACATCCCTGGGGTGCGAACAAGCGGTACCTGTAAGCAACACTAGCCCGCTGGATTCCTATGACAGCGTAAGAGAATGCATGTATAGACGGCTGAACGAATGAATTAATATATGAGCGTAAAAAAGGGATGTTGAGGAAATCCGAAAAAAAAATGGGTTAAATAGGAATGAGGGAAGGCAGAATGAAACACATGACAAATAAAAGAGTGAAGGGAGGTTTCTAATCCCATGTGTCATTACACACACACCACACTCACTCACTCACTCACTCACTCCATCACACACACACACGCTTTTTTGAGTGGAGTTTGAGTGGCCTTATGTTTCTCCCACCACTAATGTATCCCCGCACATGTGCAGCATACACGAGTGGGATTACAATTGTGTGGCGAATTGTGTGCAGCTGTTTGCATGTGTCCCTGTATTTGTGTCCCTCACACGTGTGTGCAGCTGTGTGGTGCCTATGTGTGTAACTTGTATGTGTGTATATGTGCATATGGGTGTGTGTGTGTAAGTGTGTTTTCAATCTTCCGGAGCACACTTTGAGCCCTCAGGTGTCATCGAGAGAGCAAGGCAGGGAGATTGAACGAAAATTTGAAGAGACAGAGAGACACAGAGAGGAAGAGGGAGAGAGAATGAGCAATGTTACCTGCCAGTGAGTGAGCTATTGAGATCTGTGAATCACATTAAAGAGCACATTGGGGCCCCCCGAGGCCCACTGAGAACACACACACACACACACACACACACACACACACACACACACACACACACACACACACACACACACACACACACACACACACACACACACACACACATACTCACACATACTCACACACACACACACACACTCACACACACTCACACACACTCACACACACTCACACACACTCACATACTCACACACTCACGCACACACACTCACACACACTCTTCAAAGCACACAAACGTTTGAACCACCAGAAACACACTGAACCCCAAGAACTCAGCAGATAAAGCATAATGCATGGATAGCATAGTATGGATAAGAATTTCATTGACACAACACATTCTAACTGATATCATGCAAAGAGAGTATAAACATGCTTGCTCTTTCGTTCTCTAGTTCTCTCTCTCTCTAAAAAAACACAGACACCCATGGGTAAACATATTGGTTTAAACACGAATAAAATGCACACAACTCTGCACATTATGCAAATATGCCACCATGCTCCCCGCTAATGGGCTCCATCTGTTGTTGGTGTGCAGGGTTCCTTCCTCAGACTTATTACGCCGCTCCTCACAACATCTTGTGGGAGAAAGTCACACGCTAGCGCTTCTGCCGTCGGGGGGGGGGGGGGGGGGGGGGGGGGTAGATTGGTAAGGAGGATAATGACGGGATGATCTGTTTAAAAGGTTCAAGTTTAACAAGGTTACCTGCATCCCAGGGATGTCGGTGGATTAACATGCCTGATGTGTGTCCCTGGATGCGCTGCACCTAGCCTGGCCATTGCCAGACAAAGCTCAATCGTAGATTGCACGTTGGTCTGGGGAAGCTGCTGTCATTTTCTTCAGCACAAGAGGAGTGATCAATGGGCCTAGTTCAAATGGCTCTGTTCGCAATTTCCTGCTTGCCGTCGCTTCCCTGTCGTCATTGTGTTTAACCAGCCAATAGCGCGCCAGGGGGAAAAAACAGCTTGGTGATTGGCTGCCGCAAAAACGTATCGGAAGCAGAAAGAAATGTATCGCTCTTCTCCAGACCCTTCTGCGGGGCGAACTCAAATCGCCAGCAGAATTGGCGGGGCTACCCAGTCTACAGCGCACCTATACGTATTGTCTTTTGATTGCTTTTTCTTCCTCTGAGGTACTTCTCGGACGGCCCCTTGTTCATCCTCACTGAGAGGACACATTATGCAGTACATTATGCAGGTCATCTCAATGGCGTTTAAACGTTAAACGGTGTCATGATTGTGTGGACATGATGCCGCTGTAGTCCTTCCACGTCTGCGTGAGTGTATGGTGTGTGACGACGAGAGCTAATTACATTCAGCGGAGGACTCCAGCAGAGGACGTGAGAGATGCTAATGCATGCCATAGGGGGTCAGCTGTAAACAAACTTAACTCAACATGTACTCATCTCGTCTTCCTCCATGTCTCACTTTGATCCCCACCCCCTCCCCTTCTTTCAAGTCCCACTCTATCCTCATAGCTCTCTCACTATCTCCCTCTCTCTCTCTCTCTCCCTCCCCTCCTATCTCCTACTACTACTGAAGTCTCGGTTGTCGTCGTGGTCAGTGTACTGATGTACATCGTAAAGGAAAGGTCACACTCGTGAGGCTCGTCCAATCGCCGTAAACCCTCGGTCCGATCATCCAATCGTTGCTAACCTCTTCCCCCAGTGGTCAGCCGGGGCTGTTGGGGGAAGGAGGGGCACGTGGGCCTGTGATGAAGGAAGAGGAGGAGGAGGAGGAGGAGGAGGATGTGTGTGTGTGTGTGTGTGGGAGGGGGGAGGGGGGGGGGGGGGCTTGTGCATGCTTGTCATCTTTTGACTCCTGGGACGCTTAGTGCTCTTGGCTGGCGGGCGATCTGGAGCGAGAGAGAGCGCTGCAGAGAACGAGGAGATTGAGATTATGAGGCTGTTTACGATTACGATGAGCATATTTGCCGCGTTTGTGAACGGTTTACGATGACGGTTTGCAGGGCTAGGGGGGTGGGGAGGGGAGGGGGGTGGGGGGGCATATTTAAAGAGCGTTAGAGCCAGGCGATTATAGGGTATGGTCGGTGATGCGGTGGAACCCGTTTCCCGCCACATTGGTCCGGTGTTGGGGGCATGATGCACAGGGCAGGCGGCTGATTGGTGACGGACATCTTCCCTGCTACTGTGTGAGTACTTCTATTCATTCATGGTCTTGATCACGGTACTGCCAAACATTCGCCTTGGACCTGGAGATGACTCTCTTCCTCTCTCTGATTGAAAGGGGTAAAGGTAGTTTGCATTTTGCATCGCCACCATTGCATTGCCACCGATTGCGAGGCCTTCCCAATCCACTGACTTATTTGTCTTGTAGATTCCTATATTTGTCTTGCAGCCTTGCTTGCAGCCTTGCAGACGTGTCCTATACTGTATTGCAAATTACTTGGTCTCTCCCGCCACTCCCCCTCATCTTTCGTTTCCTCTGCTTTTACCGCCCACGCTGTGGAAGTTTCCCTCGAAGAATCATGTACACCCATTGTCTCACTAAATGCATTGTTCGTAAATCGGTGCCTGTATCTTCCCATGATCATGCTCTAAAATTAAATCAAACATTTAGCTGTCAAGAAGTGTCCTACAATTAAGTTGCTGTTCGTCAGCGTTAATTTCATTGCATTTATATGCATCATTGATATCACAAGATGCTCATGGCACTACTGAACTTTAGTCACGCCTCTCACCGCTGTGAATTAAAACAATTGAACACGCGTGCTAATTGAGGCGTAGTGAGGCGTAATGGGATAACGGTGCGAGTAACGAAGTGACTTCTATGACCAAGGCCGAGACCAAGGGACAGATAGAGGTATCGGTTCTCTGGCTAAACTGGGCTCTATACTTACGAGGCGTTCCTTCCTGTATGACATCAGAGGGCCGGCGAGCTATTCTGGGTCTGTTGTCAAAGCGGGGAGCGGTGTAGGCATGGTCATGTGGTCGCGCACGTCGCCTCCCGCTGGGGTCTTGTGTTGATATGGAAAAGCTGCAATCATCACGGGGGCTAAACAGAAGATGCCATTATAGGCTTAGCTTAGGTCGTTCTTTCCCCTGGACTGCTGCGGTCTGATGCTCGCTCGCTCTCTCTCTCTCTCTGTCTTTGTCTCTGAGATCTCTCTCTCTCTCTCTCTCTCTCTCTCTCTCTCTCTCTCTCTCTCTCTCTCTCTCTCGTCTCTCGTCTCTCGTCTCTCGTCTCTCTCTCTCTCTCTCTCTCTCTCTCTCTCTCTCTCTCTCCCCCTCTCTCTCTCTCTCTCTCTCTCTCTCTCCCTCTCTCTCTCTCTGTAGCTCTCTCTCTCGTCTCGCTTCTAGCTCTCTCTCTCTCTGTAACTCTCTCTCGTTTCTCGTCTCTCTCTCTCGTCTCGCGTCTCTCTCTCGTCTCGCGTCTCTCTCTCTCTCTCTCTCTCTCTCTCTCTCTCTCTCTCTCTCTCTCTCTCTCTCTCTCTCTCTCTCTCTCTCTCTCTCTCTCTCACTCTCTCTCTCTCTCCCTGTAGCTCTCTCTCTTTTGCTCTCTTTCTCATCTCCCTCTAGCTCCCTCGTCGCTCCCCAGTCTGTCTGTCTCTGTATGTCTGTCTGTGTTAGGTCCTTTGCCCCTGGTCCTAGAAGCCCACAGTGTAATGAGATCCATCTCTCCTCGTACCCTGTCTGCATATTAGGGCACAGCCTCAAGTCCCTGGGAGTCAACTGTGGGTCACAGCTAAGGAACATACTACGAATGCCACTGAAAAACCCTGCATTTATACGATGTGGCTTTGGAGCCAGGGCAGCTTTTGAAGTGAAGTGGAAGCAAGCCAGGCGGAACAAATAAGAGGAACAGAAAAAGACAACCAATTAGGTTGTGAATGGTCATCCTGCCTTTGCTCGAGACTAGAGTACAAAGCAAACAAAGAGCCCAAATCGCGAGCTTTCAGCGTTGTTTTCGCCGACAGCTTTTTGGACATTTGTGACAACCATCAAGGGAAGATGTACAGTGTGTTTAGGGTAAATTAGAGGCACGGCTGTTATTATGACCAACCACAACCCCCGTGTCCCTTCCTTGGGGAAATATCAGTTGTAGTTACGTGATGGAATCCATGCATATGCCTTATCAATATAGACTATAGAGATGCAGCCATTTTCCATGGCTGGTAATGGGATACCAAGGGCACCTCCAGCCTTTCCAGCACAGTGCTCCCCCAGTGTTCTGCTGCTTGTCCGCTCATCCTCTGCGTTTCCTTCGGGGAGGTCCCTGCTGTGGATTTAACAGCGTGTGCGACCCTGCTGTGCACCTTTTAATATTTAAACAGCATGTCAACATGGACCACTGCCTCTTGACAGAGGAAATGCGGGCAAAAGAGGCCATGTTTGCAAACAGAGGTTGTGGTAGTAGCTGATGATGGAGTTATTCAACATGCCTTGTTGATGTTTATTCCTGTTGCTAGTCAGCCTCTGTCTAAAGTGTTAAAAACAGGAAACCACAACCGTATCTGATGTGGTTTATTAATGCCATGCTTCAGTTTGGGTTGTGTGGGTTTGTTTGAGATTTTGGACACAAAACACTGAACAGCAGAGACGTCTTGCCAATTGCATACTATTCTTTGATTGCCCCTTGAATGACTCCTTAAGTGTGGCCGTGATGACTGTGTGTAGTGACCCCTACTGGATGGAAGCGAGTGGTGCAGGCCCGGAAGTTAACGCAAATAAAATGGTGAAAGAAAGTGAGAAATAAGTTGAGCAAGTTTTGCATCACTTTTGCGTTTAAATATTCTGTGTGTCAAACAAAAGATTATTTCTGGATGCTAGTTTGAAAGAGGAGCATTCACACACTAGTTGAGGGTGGAGTTCAGGTCTAGAAATATAGCTCTGTGATGTCTGCATGAACTGGAGGCCAAGAACTCAGGGTAAGGAATGCCTACAATTAACTCTGTCGAAGCAGAGCATCCCTAAATTAGGAATAGCAAAACCCAAACAGTTGAACCACCTCCAGACAGCCTTGAGGGTAAAAAGTGAATTCTCTCTCTCTCTCTCTCTCTCTCTCTCTCTCTCTCTCTCTCTCTCTCTCTCTCTCTCTCTCTCTCTCTCTCTCTCTCTCTTCTCTTTCTCTCTCTTTCTCTTTCTCTCACGCTCTTGCTCTAAGTTTTGCTCCCTCTCGTGTGAACGCGTTTGCTCTCCCTCTCTCTCTGTAATGATGACTGATCTTAACCCTCATCAAGTCAGCTCTAACCATTATCTTTTCCAATAGCCTAAGCCTTAATAATAAGACCCCAAAAAAAATTCCTATCCGCCTCATGCCAACACTGGGTTGGAGTGTACTCAGCGAAAATAAATGAAGAAGTATGATATACTGTATACCGGTTGGTTACATGTTTTTATAAAATGTGTTTATGTACAGTTTACACTCCTTTGGTAAAAGGGGAGCGGTGATCACAGTCTCACGCATTTTCAGTGTTTATGTGTGTTTTTGTTTGTGGCGACTCACAAATGCCACCGTATAGCATAATGACAGGGCAACACACACATACAGACAGACAGACAGACAGACAGACAGACAGACAGACAGACAGACAGACAGACAGACAGAGACAGAGAGAGAGAGAGAGAGAGAGAGAGAGAGAGAGAGAGAGAGACACACAGACACAGACACAGACACAGACACAGAGACAGAGACAGAGACAGAGACAGAGACAGAGACAGAGACAGATTGAGAGAGAGGGATTTCTTCAGGGGAACACACTGTCTGGTGTGGCCTCTGCCAGTCCAGGGTGATTTGCTGCTGCTGCTCCAGTGTGTTTTATGTGCTGGGCTTTTGTTTTGAGTCGTTTCATGTTGGAATCGGGTCTGACGGTGTGAGCAGAGGCTGGTGATTGGTGCAGGGAACTCCACTTGTCTCGGCTCTGTTGTGTGGGGCTGACAGTTGGGCTCCTTTGGCCTCTCTCTCCCGTCTCCCACGTTTTGTTTTGTGGGCCGGACGGACGGACGGACGGACGGACGGACGGACGGACGGACGGGCAGATGTGTCCGAGAGAGAAGGAGAGCATTCAGTCTCCTCTTCTATTCCCGATCTTCCCTTCCTCTCTTGTCTATTTCTTTCTATCTGGTTCTCTATCTTTCTCTCCCTCACACACCCTTTACAAAATAAGCTCTCTTGTTCCTATTGTAGTTGGTTAACACGAGTCGTCGCCCATTGCTCTGTCTGTAATCACAGAGCATAAGGGTGTGTGTGTGTGTGTGTGTGTGTGTGTGTGTGTGTGTGTGTGTGTGTGTGTGTGTGTGTGTGTGTGTGTGTGTGTATGTGTGTGTGTGTGTGTGTGTGTGTGTGTGTGTGTGTCTCCAGTAAGGTCATGTGACAAACAAGGAATGAAGAACAGGGATGCAGAAAGCAGTCCACAGCTGCAAAGGCCTACACACAAACGTACGCACACACCCAAATATACAACCCTCCCCCAACAAACACGCACTGTACATAAGCACATTTTGAGGTCTCTCTCTGCCTCCGTCTATCTCGGTCTCCCCCTCTCTCTCTCCCTCTCCCTCTCCCTCTCCCTCTCCCTCTCCCTCTCCCTCTCTCCCTCTCCCTCTCTCTCCCTCTCTCTCTCTCCCCTTCTCTCTCTCTCTCTCTCTCTCTCTCTCTCTCTCTCTCTCTCTCTCTCTCTCTCTCTCTATCTCTCTATCTCTATCTCTATCTCTATCTCTATCTCTCTATCTCTCTATCTCTCTCTCTCTCCTGATCTATCTGAGAGGTGACAATTCCTGTTGGTTATTTATTCCACCAGGAGCAACTTGTGACCTGAACAACCTGCCAGAGATAGAAAGACACACAGACACACAGACTGACGGACTGAAACATAGGAAGAGAGTCAACACAAAAGAGGAAGTGAGAGAGAGGGAGAGAGATTCTACAATATACAAGGGCTATTGACTGTCCCATGGAATAAGAGGCTGAATCACAGAACCATTACAATGCGTATTGGCAGAGGGCAGAACAGGAACCATTACAGTACCCAGTACAGTGAGGTGCAGAGTGGTTTCACCACAGATATTGAACGAAGCGCGAGAGCAGCATAGCGTATATCATGTACTACATAACAAACACTGTACATAATCCGTGTTTGGGACAAGTCTTCCGCGGTCAACTCTTCTGATATTAGCTGGTACCAGGTGAGCCTTTACAGGGCCAAATTGACAGTAACAGGAGAGGATCGTTGGAGCAGAGTGTGCGGACGCGATAAGACATGGCCGGACTCACTGTACTTTTCCGGTTCATCTACATGGGCTTTCTGAGGGATCGACCGAGGCTGACCACGGAACCCAGTCCGAACCGTAAGAAGGATCGAATCCCCATGGGAAACACTTGGAAACAATGTTCTTCTTGTTTTAAATGGATCCAATGAATGGAGAGGCCTGGAGAGTGTCTAGTTTGTGGCCTGTAATGTGTCTTTCAATTTGTCGTCTTTTTGTGCGTTTTTTGTGCGTCTTGTAGCTGATAATACCTCTGACATGCTGTGACATGTAAACGGTGTGCGGTCGAGTCCCTTGTTAAACGAGACCAAGTGTAATTGTGGTGAGTGGTCCGGTGGTAGTATGTATCAGATCCCTCCGTGTCTTACAGGGTGAGTAGTGAGATAATCGCACACCTATTACACACAAATGACGCACGTCGACCCACTAAACACCAGGGTTTGACCGTTTATTTCGCTGTTTTAATCCTCGTACGGCAACGAGGCCTTGTTTTGCCGAACATACAAATAAATGATTGTAATAAATACTCACGGCAAAACCGTCGCCACCGGGCCAAGTATTAGTGTACTCGAAAGATTACAACCAATCATCATTAAAACATGTTCCTCCCCCTAAAGCCAGCCGCAACAACTGCTTGGACGGCTTAATGTTGGTTTCCCCCTGCCTTGAACCTTAGCCAACGGGCCAAGGGGGGAGAGAGGGGGAGAGAGGGGGAGAGAGGGGGAGAGAGGGGGGAGTGGGGGAGAAGCCGCCCTAATGCGAAGCAGCACTTGTCACTAAATCACGGTTTTGGGAGGGTGGGCCGTGACATGAATCCATGCAGGGGGGGTGGGGGGGGGGGGTGAAGAAAAGCCAGTTGGTGAAGGCAAAGAAGAAGCTGGCAACCCCTTTGGCTCTCTGTAGCCCAGTGGGGTAGCAGGGGCGTTGTCCAAGTATATCGTCTCTCGCCCTGTCCTCCGGTCTGCTGGCCGGCTAGCCTCACAATGGCACTGCGAGAAATGTAGAATCGGATACTGGTTGGAGGTCTTGTCTTTCGCCTAGTTTTGAGCTTGGGTATTGACTCCAGATCTGGTTCTGGTCCTGTCTGTGGAGAGGCCCAGTGTTGGTTCTGATTCTTGACCATGGCGGTGTTGGATAACCACAGCTGGCAGTACGCCCAGGCCGGAAAAAGCCTGATCAGGCTCTCAGGTACGGTGTTCCCCGTGTCTAGTTAGTCTCCGAGACTGCAAGCTTATTTTTGTAGTTCTTGTTTTTGCAGTTTGTTCCTGTTTGTTTGGAGGTCAAGGCCAGAGGCCATGTTATTAAGTGGTTTGCTTGGTTGTAGCAGCAGTCATCGGATGGTATCACATTGGATTGATTTGTTTTATTATAAATGTTACTATATATTCTAGTTGTATTGGCTTTTGCTTTAGTTCTCAGAAAGTTTTGCCTTGCCAAGTTAGCTTTCATAAACTTTCATAGACTCGTTTAATACGGTAGAGTACAGAAATCATTGATGTTGATAAACCAGTATTAAATATACATATATATTATTTATTTTATTTTCATAAAGATGACAAATAATACAATATTTTTTAATAATTATACCTTTTTGGGGGGTGAGGGGGTTTTCTGCTATATTTGTGTGGCAGTTATAGGTATAGTATTTTCAGCAGTGAGGCGTGATGTCAGCAGCTTGACGTGGTAGCACAGCTAAAGCCTCCATTGTCTGCCCATTTGACAGCTGTCATACATGGAAGGCATTACACCGAGAGTCGATGACTTGCCATGACTTTTGGAAGTGTATGGGGAATTTTAAACTGACAGACATGATTCCAAGTTTGGATATATATATATATACTCCTGAGTTTCATTCAGTCCTGAAATTTAACAGTTAACAGTTTAAAGTTTCTTCCTTCTGAGCTGTTTTCAGAGACTGGGCAGCCCACCTAGTCTCTTTCACCTAAACCAATCACTAAATAATTCTGCAAGTGTCGCTGCTCGCTGTTGTTGATTTAAGACCTGATATTTCTTCAATTTCTGGATCCAGAGACTTTAAAGATACTTTCAGGTAGAATACAAACTTTTTGTCTCTGTATTCGCCCTGTTGTTTTCTGTTGCTCTTTATCGTCATGATTCTTCGATTCTGTCAGCTAATTCGCTTTGAGTCCCGCCTTGAGTACAAGACGCTGATTGGTTCAGGCCAAGGACCACAAAAGCAAACCACACAAGACCTTGAATCGCCATCTGCATTCTTGAAATGAAACTACATTTTCTAATTGTTTGTAAAATCCTTTGACCAAACAGCTCAGCCAACATGTTAAAAGGTCCCTGCCGTTGAGGGAAAGTATTACAACACACTGCATATTCCTTTTACTGAAGGTACCGATGCATTTAATGCTTATCCTGCGGAAACCATAAAGGTGTATAGCGTATGCACTTAGCATTCATACACCTGCTGTGGAGTGGTACTGAAGCACTTGTACCGTACTCCCCAACCTTACGGTAAACAACTTTCTCTTAACGCTACATGATGAGGATGGAGTGGTATCCGTGTTTCCTGGAACCGGGTCAAACTCACTCCTTAGCGTTCTCAAGGTTTCCCCAAGATACACGCGGCGAACGGGAAAGAAAAACATGCGTGTACATCTCAAGTTCCTCTGAATAACACCCTTCAGATTGTGCCCTGAACTTGCTGAGTTGCAGCTGCGCAAGTTAGCTTTAAGGAAACAGGGATGGGACGGGGGGGACCGTTATTTTTGTATGCTCCATTCTGCTACCATTTAAATCCCCCCTCTGTGCTCGTTCGCTGATTATCTTACGACACCATGCGGGTATAATGAATGCAGATGTCCGAGGCGATGGCTGCTTGGAGGTGATTAGGGAAAGTAGGGCTATTTATCAAAACGATAGCAGAGCCAAATGTGATCCCAGCGTCAAAGCCCTGAGTCGAGGACTGGTGATGCCTCTCCAAGAGTTGGATGTCGAGGTGTTTGAAGAACAGCAACAGGGTTGCTGGGTTCCACAACAAGCCACAGCAACAGGACTTGAAGTCCTGGCCTCGATGACTTTGGCGTATAGCTCTGCCATTGCTGTTGCTTGTTAATTTTGGGGTGGAATTGGATGCAGCCCATCGGGAGACAGATGTCCCAACTAAGGCAGAGTGAGGAACAGATGGTTTGTGTCCACTTGGTGGAAGACCATCTTTAAAATGGCGATGAGTGACTTTCAAGATCAGGAGGATTTTCCACCCTATCAACGTTTCAAAAACATTGACAGAACATGAAGATCGGACTGTCACAGAACGAGGATTAATGGGACCTGCTGAAATTTAAGTGTGGTGTAGTCGTCCATTTTATTTACAATTTTGTCGTGCCAAATAAAAAAAGGGGGAAAATGCGTCGCTATAAAAAACGTAAATTCAACCTGCCAGCCGCCCCGGTCGGTTGCCAATGGTGAGGCAAAAGGGGGCACTAGCTATGTCCGCCATCAATGGAGTTGGAGGAGCTCCTAAAATCAGACGAAAGGGGGGGGGGGGGGGGGGGGGGGGGGAGGGGGGGGGGCGGGGGGGGGGAGGGGGGGGGGGGGGGGGAAGGAGATGGAGAGGTGAGGCGGGTTCATGGCATGAAAGGCTAAAGAGTAAGTAAAGTTGGCAGAGGGGGGAACGGAAGAGTTTTGTCGGTAAATACAAGAAAACCGAGACGAGGGAAAATATGGCACGGCTGCGTGGTGTTGATGTTGCTATTCACGGCTCGTTGAGTAATGAACAGGGGGGGGGGGTTAGCTAGCCCCCCCCCCCCCCCCCCCCAGTTTAGTCTGCTACGGTAGCACTGTAAATACACTGATATACAGTATACACAGTCTGTGTAGCATTGTGTAGTTTGTGGTCCACTTTCCCACTCTTTTGCTAATAGCGTCATACATGCACACAAACTGTGTTTTCTCTGCTGTGTCCCGTCATAGCTCCATGAATCCAAAGCCCTCTTGTTCCTCTGTTTCTTATCGTTGTTATTTTACTATACGTACTATAGGTTTTATCTCCACGTTGCCGTTCAGGGATAGTATACAGATGGAATAAACATCGCTTTATTACACTCTCTCTTTCATCTAGCAGCCTAGTTTCCAGTGAGTACTTTTCCACCCAGTGTTGCTTTTAGTCTGTTGCTGCCTGAATCTATCTGAAGGGGTTCAAACCAGTAACAGAGCCATCACAAAACCTTTTCACTGGAACCTTTCACACTAGCATAACAACAATCCTGCCAAACTATACAACGATTCCCTACCTCTTTTCAAACCTAGAAAAGCACATTTGCAACCGCACCGTTTTAACATCAGGTGGTAGTTTTCCGGGACAATAAAGTAGTATTTCGTGGTTCAAAGACAATGGTTTGGTCACATAGGGGCCAGAGTCTATGGACATTATGAAATGGACCCTAAAGTGCGGTCTTGCCTGTGCCTCCGCCGTGATAAGGTTTGTTTTGTTTCTCACTCGGCCGCCCTGTTGACTTATTCATGTGCGCTTGGCCGTGCACACAGGGGTTGTTTCCAGGTCAGGGGGGTTGTTGCAGAGTGCAAAGTGTTTATTTTTTGTTTGCGCTGTAAGCCACACTGTAGCAACACGTTGAGTGACCTAATGGAAGCTGAGCCTCCTTGCTGCCCCGTTCCCTGACCCACCCTCACACCCCTACAACCACCACCACGGACAGTGACTACCGGTGGTCATGGAAGTCCTTCGGATGCAGAGACTGCATCTGAAGTGGCTCGCTGTCAGTCCTGGAGACGATGGCTGTCCACTTATACTCCCCTTTTCCCATGTGTGCTAGCACGTCTGCATCCAAACCAACAATAAGCAAAGTCAAAGTAATATAATTGTTATTTTCAATGTGGTCAAAGGACTATGAATTTGTTTAATTGTTATAACCTTTTATGAGAAAGTCATTCATCAACAAAAACCATTGTTCAACGAGTCGAACATGGCAGTGTGTGCACCTTTTGTTTCATCCTTGCTCGCTGCTCGCGGTTTGCTTTCATTCAACCTTTTCCATGAACTAAAATAAGTCCCGCTTGGCCTTGTGGGTAATGGGGAAGGTGATCCAGCTCCGGTGAGGCAGTCGGCGCCCGTGGTTGTTTTGCACGTCTTCTTGGGACTGAGGGAGAGGCATCCACAACGGGAGCCCAATGTTATTCTGCTCCGGGTTGGCACACACGGGACACACACACACACACACACACACACACACACACACACACACACACACACACACACACACACACACACACACACACACACACACACAAAGACACACACACACACACACACACACACACACACACACACACACACACACACACACACACACACACACACACACACACACACACACACACACACACACAGGATCAACGCTCATCTGTTGTGTGTGTGTGCGTGCGTGTGATGTTTATCAGTAACGAGGCCGTGTTGGTGACGTGAACTTCTATCTCAGGTGATGTTCCCCAACCAGTCATTTTCCGCCAGTATTCCTAGTTTCTCCCTCAAAGCTGTATTTATCTTTCACTCTCTACGAATTGCTTTTCTCATGGCGCTTTGTCCCCAGATGCTAATTTACGGGGGAAAGACGGTTGTTATTAGCTGCCGTCGGCATTGATAACACAAAGTTGAAGTGATGTTCGTGGAGCTATGTGTGTTCAAATGACAGAGACGTGTAATTACAGATATATATCTTGGGTTGCTTGTTTAACAAACACATTGAAACACGTGAATTCATAAATATATGGTCTGTTAGGCCCTTTGAGACGGTACCTGTGATTACAGGCAATAAACATTTAATTGAATTGAATTGAGCTAGCTTGGATGAAAACTAGAATCTAACGCTGTGTCTGAACACAGTGGTTTGAGACTCGTGGGCGACTGATTGAAAGGTTTTTCTTCCAAGGTATCAGACTTGGTGTTAAACGTTAGGCACTACAGAGCCAGCCAGGGTTCAGTGGTGTCACTCAGTTTCTCACAATACTCAAAAGCAAAAGACATTGAACCTGTTTATTTAGAGGTTTATTCATAAAAAAAATACTACATGGCCATATTCATGATTTACCCTTAAGAATACACAGTATATCCTGCTTCGAAAGATCAGCACTGGCTGTTGTTTTGGAAAATGAATAGCCACCATGAAAACCATGAACCACAGAGGTAGAATGAGTGTGCCAAATAATAAGTGAATGCATCCATAAGACAGAACGGATAACATACAAAATATATATCGTTTACGTCTCTGGAATAGAGCGCTGTTTTTCAGAGGGCTGCAGTAAAACCAACCAACAAACTGTATGTTGTGTTCCTGTCAGCAAATACTAACATATGCACAAGCCTTTGCAAACGGCACAACTAGAAATGACACACACACAAACACAACCACACACACATACACACACACACACACACACACACACACACACACACACACACACACACACACACACACACACACACACACACACACACACACACACACACACACACACAAACAAAGCATGGAAGCATAGTGGTCTTTCTCTGCGGTTTTCTCCAGCTAATCTCAGTCAATCCAAGTCAGCTCAAAGGGGAAATAAAAAATGTAAACACATACATGAATAGGAGCTAACAGTCAGTGGAGCAGATGGATTCAAATGCAAAACGGCCTTGCCTATCAAGTGCATTCTTTTGCCTTCACATTCCCTTTATAACATCTAATTTCTATAATTCTACTTGATAAACAACCAAATATACCACGTTTGCATTCAGGTATAAGTACGTGTACATTGATAAACACCATGCGCGCTGAAAACCAAATCTAACGAG
>NC_044058.1:20590279-20630279 GCF_902167405.1 Gadus morhua
GTAAAAAAAACCTGAATACATGGAGAATGATTTGAAATGAAATGTCTTCTTCTGCTCGCCATTAAGTTTGAGTGTCTCTTACATAAGAACCACTCAAATCCATAAATCGCCAAACTAATTAATGACTGCACCCAAAAACGAATTCATTAATGATGACCCTGTGATAAAAATAGTGCTTACGCTTTGTGATGGTGGGGTTCTCATACAATGTTTGACTAACATTTCTACAACCAAGCACCTCTCTAAACTAAAAGTGATATCTCTTGATTAACTCTAACCAAACGTGTACGTTAGTGTACATATGTACGTCATTTTATAAGTTGATATTCAAATACAACTTTATTAATGCAGACATATGTTTCAATTGTTTATAACCCCCAAAAGAACTACCAAAAGTCAAAATCTCTATAAACTGTTGTATCACCACATGCAGTACTTCAAAGCACCACTAGGGGCGAGGGCGTTCCTTGAGCGCAACAGTGGACCACAGCGAGTGACAGTGTGTGTGTGGGCCTTTGGTTTCCCCAGGGGGGAGGGACAGACGCGGCGGGCCCATCCTCACCTTCCCCGCGCGGAGCAACCATGACAGAATGCGACCTGAGGACCTACGGAGGCTCATAGCATACCTGGCCACCATCCCCAGGTGAGCCCTGCACACGCACTAACACACACGCTCGCGCACTCACACACACACAGACACTTACAATAACATACAAAGCACATGCAATCGTGTATTCACACACACGCACACACACACGCATGCACTCACATACACACACACACACACACACACACACACACACACCACACACACACACACACACACACACACACACACACACACACACACACACACACACACACGCATGCACTCACATACACACACACACACCACACACGCACACACACGCATGCACTCACATACACACACACACACACACACACACACATACACACACACACACACACACACACACACACACACACACACACACACACACACACACACACACACACACCCGCATGCACTCAAATACTCACATACACACACACACACACACACACACACACACACGCATAAACACACACACACACACACACACACACACACACACATACATACACACACACAAACACACTCACACACATATATACACACACACCTCTGCCTTTGGTTGGGGGCTCTCGGTTTAATTTAAGTCCAGACACTCTAGCCTGACCTCTAAAAGCAACACACACACACACACACACACACACACACACACACACACACACACACACACACACACACACACACACTCACACTCACACACATCACACTCACACTCACACTCACACTCACACTCAACACACTCAAACACTCACACACACACTCACACACACACACGCGCACACACCCGCACACACGCACACACACACACAAACATCTACACACATTCACACACACACACACACACACACACACACACACACACACACACACACACACACACACACACAACACACACACTACATCTACACACACACACACACACACACACACAACACACACACACACCACACACACACACACACACACACACACACACACACACACACACACACACACACACACACTACTACATCTACACACACTCTACAGCCCTCTAGTCCATTTTGTCAGTCTCAAGTGTTTCCGACTATCTTCGATATTATGGTGAAAGACCAGAGTACTGCTTCTTTTTATCTTCAGCCCAGCCTCGAGCTACGGGGCCACAGATTAAAGCCAGGTGCTTTAATTTAGATTCTATGTGAAGCTTCAACATGATTCCCCCCCCTCTCTCTCTCTCTTGCTCGCTCTCTCTTACTCGCTCTCTCCCTCTTACTCGCTCTCCCTTACTCGATATCTCTCTCTCTCTCTCTCTCTCTCTCTCTCTCTCTCTCTCTCCTCTCTCTTCTCTCTCTCTCTCTCTCTCTCTCTCTCTCTTCTCTCACTTGTTCTCTCTCTCTCTCTCTCTTTTTCTCCTCCTTTTGTACTCTAGCTCTCTCTATACATATTAGCCTACTTTCATCTCTTGCTCCCCCGTTTTCTTCCATCTCTCGGCCCTTCTCTGTCTTGCCTGACCCTCCGTCCACCCATCTGTCCGTCTCCCAGTCTAGATGAAAAGGACTGACACTTTCATTCAATATTGAAGAAGGAACCTTTTAATATTTGCCAAGCAATGCACATTGGTCAGCGACTTCCCTCTCTCTCTCTCTCTTTCTTCTTCTCTCTCTCTTCTCTCTCTCTCCTCTTCTCTCTCTCTCTCTCTCTCTCTCTCGCTCGCTCTCTCTCTTGCTGTCTCTCTCTGTGGCTTTCTCTCGTTCTCTCTGTCTTGTTTCTCTCTCTCTCTCCCTCCCTCTTCTCTCTCTCTCTCTTCCTCTCTCTCTCTCTCTCGCGCTCTCTCTTGCACGTGTTTTTCATCTCTCTCCTGTAGTCCTGTTCTCTGCCCCATGATACCACACCCCTTTTATAGTTTATTTTTTCTCTCTCTCGCTCTCTCTCTCTCTCTATCTCTCTCTCTCTCTCTCTCTCTCTCTCTCTCTCTCTCTCTCTCTCTCTCTCTCTCTCTCTGTCTCTCTCTCTCCTGGTTTTCTCTCTCCGTCTGGCTGCTGTGCCGTGTTGGTAGCCTGAGGTCAGCGTGAGTTAGTGCAGGAGGGCCCTGTGTCTGTGTGTCTCCCCCTCGCCAGACACACATCCACATTGAGCTCTTTAAACGCTCGGAGACCACCTTTTAAGGACTCGTATAGGGCCGCTAGTACCGGTAAGCAACGGTGGAAATTTTAAACGGTTCGATATAGCAGTTGACTTTGTCTCACTCTCTCGCTCTCTGCCTCTCTCTGCCTCTTTCTCTCTCTCTCTCTCTCGCTCTCTCTCTCTCTCTCGTTCTCTCTCTTTCTTTCTTTCTTTCCTTCTTTTTTTATCCCTCTCTTTATTTCTCTCTCTCTCCCTCCCTCTTTGCCTAAGAGGAACCAGCTGAAGAGACTTAGAAAGCATGTTTTTATTTGAAAGTATATTGTTGTTTTTTACTAATTTCTTCAATCTTTGTAAAATCTCTTACTGAAGGTAATTTCAGTTCATTTTAGATAGTTGGACGTAACTCTGACTCTACTTTGAGTGTACTATCATTTATTTTGGCTCAGTCGTGGTTGTAAACAGCAAAGGTATCTGACCTTGTTTCCTCACTAAAGTCTAAATGAAACAGACAAACATCTTTTGTGACCGGATTTTCATTTCTTTTTTTTTTTCTGATAATCCTAATCTCTTCCGAATTGAGTGATACAGTTAAGATTTGAGTCCGCTTCTGGCTAATTTCTGACCAATAAGGGCATCATGTCTTCGATTTGTTTGCAAACCCCCTTTGCCTGTCAATCACCTCAGCGTGAAACGCGACACTTCACAATGGCCAAGAAACCCAGGGAGGGAGGGAGGGAGGGAGGGAGGGAGGAGGGAGGGAGGGAGGGAGGGAGGGAGGGAGGGAGTAGCGAATGGAGGGGGGCGTTTCTGTTTCAGTTGTTTAGTTTCAAACCTCATTCTCTTCCTCCCTTCCCTGATCTCTCTATCTCTTTACAACTCCCGATTCATACCGACAGAACCTCTAACTCCTTGTTTGTCTCCCTTACCCTCCTGTCCTCCCTCCCAGCGAGGATGTGGCGAGACATGGCTTCACGGTCATCGTGGACATGCGCGGCTCCAAGTGGGACAGCATCAAGCCCCTGCTGAAGATCCTGCAGGAGTCCTTCCCCTCCTGTATCCACGTCGCCCTCATCATCAAGCCCGACAACTTCTGGCAGAAGCAGAGGACCAACTTCGGCAGCTCCAAGTTTGAGTTTGAGGTTGGTGGTCGTGCTCAACGTTGTTGTATTGTTTGTGTTGTAAAGTGTTGTGTTTGCATGGTCCTCTGCGTTGTGTGTTTTTCGTCATGGTCCTTGTCTCGGTATCGGCCGACTTTGCTTTGTTTAGTTCTCATATTAAAGATGACGAAAAGATCTTTGTCATTTGTAGGATGTTGTTCTGCAACATGCACGCTTTACAATGAAGTGGACTACAATAGAGGCATTACTTCAGCATTGTTCTCGGTACCTCTTAAAGTCCTTCTTAAGAGTAGAGTGTTCACTACTGTTTTGGTGTCACAATTACAGCAAACAGGGGATGAACTCTTGCATGTTTGGACGGAAGGTGACCAATCCCAAACTTTACTTTACTTCACTTCTCCTGTTGATATTTTGAGTTGCGGTTCATTTCGTTGTTCTATTTATTGGCTATTATTGGACAGAAGCTCGGTGACTGCTCCGTCCCGTGTGGGCAATCGTTGCTGGTATATTTAGCTCTGACCCAGTTACTATGGAAACCGAGTATATAGGACGCGGGCAGAGCGCTCTGTCTCAGCGGTAGGGAACTGGTTTCGGACCAGAACGATTGCTTCATAGGAGTTTTTTATCGGAGGGTAAATAGTTTTAATTGTTTCGAACATAATAAGGTGCACATAATAACATAATAATATGGCTCTATGGAATTCTGGATTTCCTATTAATGACATGTTTTTGTTGTGTATTCATAAATGTGGCCCCGTTAAACACACATACTTAGCCTAGCTGCTCAATTAAGCTAATCAGCTCTCATGGCTATTCATGAATCTGAGATGCAGGACATGGAAACCTTCTTTCCTTTAACCACAGCTATGGATAATCAACTTATCTAGAAGGTCGTTGAATGTTCTCTCTTTAGAAACTATTAGAGTGTGTTTTGTGGATTAAAACAAATGACCGGATGATGAATTGGCTCTGCATCTAATTATTTCCCTACACACTTTTTTTTTCATCCCTGTGCTGGAGTGAACTTTGACCCTCTCGGTTTCCTGTTGTGGATGTGTCCTAAGGCCCTAGCATTTGGACTTTCTGCAATGATAACATAGATGCTTCAGGAATGTTTTCTTTTCTCTTTTTTTTTTGGAGCACTGAGATCCTGACGGTGGCTTGTGTGTAGGTGTGTGCGTGCGTGTGTGTGTATGTGTGTGTGTGTGTGTGCGTGTGCATGTGTGTGTGTGTGTGTGGGTGTTTGAGAGCTGTGGCTCGGCACATTCCTTCAGTAATCCAAGCTCAACACGACCAGCTATGTGGAATATTTAGACAAAGCTGAGAAGTTTCAGTGGTTTTATAACATTCTTTTGAAACACAATACCGATTTAAGAATGTCCTCCCTTCTCCATTTCCTTTGCTATCTATCCCTTTCTCTATCTCTTATTCAATCTCATTCATTATTTCTCTCTCTGTCTCTCTCTCTCTGTCTCTCTGTCTTTCTGTCTCTGTCTCTCTCTCTGACTCTCTTCTTTCTCTCTCTCTCTTCTCTCTCTCTCTCTCTCTCTCTCTCTCTCTCTCTCTCTCTCTCTCTCTCTCTCTCTTCCTCTCTTCTCTCTCCTCCACTCGCTCTCTCATCTCCATTCATCCTTGCTCTCTCTCTCTCCCACCCCCCCTCCTCCCTTGACTCCTACCTCTGGGCCCTGACCTCCACTGCCTGCTGTTTTCAGACGGTGATGGTGTCCTTAGAGGGCCTGAACAAGATAGTGGACCCCTCCCAGCTGACAGCTGACTTCGAGGGCAGCCTGGAGTACAACCATGAGGACTGGATTGAGGTGGGTTGGTTACTCTTTCTCTGTTAGTTCAGCCTAGTTTAGCTTTTTGCCGCGGATCACGAACAGCACCAACAACACAAGTTGTGCGACGACTAGGTCCAAGAAAATAGTTTGGTGTCGTGTCTAATAATAGAAGGCCGTTTTCTGCTATGCTGGCAAGTGCTTGTAAAGCTCTTTTGTAAATAGTACGCAGCTGTACCGTTTCTTATCAGTACCTTTCAGACTGTGTTTTATCGCTTCATCCCATATAGGCCACTGTTCAAATCCTTTAACACTCCGATCAGCGACCTACTGAGCCGCAGTCATCGACCCTATCACCTCCCGTGTGTCACGCCCGCCGCCCTCTCCGTCCCCTCGCAGGTGCGGCTGTCCTTCGAGACGTTCGCGGGCGACGCGGCCCGCGCCCTGTCGCGCCTGGAGGAGCTCCAGGAGACCCTCTCCCAGCGGGACCTGCCCCGGGACCTGGAGGGGGCCCGCCGGCTGATGGAGGACCACGCGGGGCTCAAGAAGCGGGCCACCAAAGCCTCCGTGGAGGAGCTGGACGCCCAGGGGAAGAGGCTGCTGCAGAGGCTGCAGACCCTCACCGCCAGTACCACTGCTGGCGGCGGCGGCGGCGGTGTTGTCTGCGCCGGAGACGGTAGCTATGGTAACCGAGAGGAGGAGGAGGAGGAGGAGGAGGAGGAGGAGGCGGAGGAGGAGGCGGAGCGAGCGGCGACGCCAACGACTACCACCACCTCCTCCAGCAGCACCACCCGCCGCACCACGGCGGGGGGGTGGAGGTGTACCAGAGGCACGCCGACGCCCACCACCTGGCCGGCAGCGTGACGGGCGTGCTGGAGAAGCTGCACGGCACGCGGCAGCACCTGCAGCAGCTCTGGCACATGAGGAAGCTGAAGCTGGACCAGTGCTTCCAGCTCCGTCTGTTTGAGCAGGACGCCGAGAAGGTGGGTCCGAGCCTGACCCCTGACCCCTGATTCCGACCCCGACCCCATCCCCAGGGGCACCGATCCCATGTTTTCCTTTTTCCCCTTATCCTTTATATAGACCGGTATAGAAATATATCAGATAAACTGAATAAAATGTCCCCAAAGGAGTCAGCGAACCGTGTGCCAGGGCCTCAAAAGTAATGGATTCTCAAAATCCAAAATAAAATATGAAAACCAAACCCTAACCGCTAAACGTATCCCTAACCCTAACCCTAACCATAACCCTACCGCTAACCCTAACCCTAACCGAACTCCATGGGCTCTCGCTGGCTGCTGTTCGAAAATTGCAACTTTCTGCTGCCGCCCATTTAAAGGACATAACAGGTGTATTTATAGGGATGAATGTGTTGCAATTCTGTGTGTTATTTTGCATCGGAAATGTGCAATGCCTCAGCCCATAGTTTCTAGTGAACGATACTATTTTAGACAACGAAATGGTACAGATATATTGTGATTCTGTACCATATATGAAATAAGTATTCTGTTATAGCCGTATTGTCATTCTACATGGACCAAACTTTTATATAAAGTGGAAGATGTGGAAAATGCAAATGGCTAAGCTGTTTACATTGCATTTGCATTGGCATAAATGCATACCAGATTATGGCCAGCATTTTAAAATATGACAATTATTTGATCCCAAGATGGGCTTTGATCCCATGCAGGCCAGATTATAGTCGCTCTGTTACTGAGGAACATATGCAAGTAGTTATTTCTACCCCTGACAGAGCTCTTTTATTTTTATTTAATGCATTTTTCATTTAAAACCCAGATGTGTGTGTGTGTGTGTGTGTGTGTGTGTGTGTGTGTGTGTGTGTGGTGTGTGTGTGTGGTGTGTGTGTGTGTGTGTGTGTGTGTGTGTGTGTGTAGGTGCATGCTTATGGGGATTCTGTGTGCATTCCGGGAAGAGCCTTGCAAGCTGGGTAGCAGACACTCATACATAAACACACACACAGACACACACAGGCACACACACACAAATATACACATCCTCACACAAATACTCACGTAGACACACACAGACACATACACACAAACACACAAACACACTCACATAGATACACAGACACAAAGATACAGACACACACACACACACACACACACACACACACACACACACACACACACACACACACACACACACACACACACACACACTCATTCATGCAGACACACACACTCACACACACACACACACACACACACACACACAGTCATACAGACACACTCACTCACATAAACACACACAGACACACACACACAGACACACACACACTGACATGATCTAGATGTCTTTCTCTTACTCATTAGGGACAATAACACGTCTCCCTCCTAAAACATCAGTCGAGGGAAACACAGCCACCATGTTTTACTCTATCTGATGTCACATCTTGTGAGTGGAATGTGAGGCGACGAAAGCCAAAAGCTACACATCTGAAGCATCCATATTTTGACGTCCAACTTTTGAAACAATCCCTGTTTTTCTTCTAGCTTCCTTTCTTTTTTGGAGATCTCACCGACCGAATCAATCAAGCCGAGTGCATTTTATGTGTATAACCCTCAAAACACAGTCACAGCCTCATGGGGCTTTATGACAACCCTCTAACCCTATACCCATAAAAAACCTTTAACGCTCAAGGAAGAAACCTTGGCAAGGAAGGCGGAAAGAGGGATTCCTCGTTCCAGCGACGGTTAGGGGTGCAGCGGCTGCCATAATATCTAAGCATAAACTTATAGTAGCATAACAGGCAAGACACTTTAAGTTAAATGAAATAGCTTGAGAGTGCTTCGTGTCTATAGGGGTGCAGAAGTGCTGGCATGTGAGTTCAGCTGGTAACCAGGCGTCAAGTCGAGTTCACAGCAACACACCTAATTACATATCGACATTTACTTTTAGGGTATTTAGCGGACACTTTTATCCGAAGCGACTTACAATAAATACATTTTTCAGAAGAAAGAGAAACAACAATATATTGCGGTCCGTAGAGTAAGGATGTTCGTAGAAACTGTAAGTGTAAGTCGGCAAGCACTCACAATCGCTATGTTATCCCATACCCCGTATACGACAAAGATAACTAGGACGAGATGCTCCACGATGCTTAGCACTATGCCCATATGAAAGATGCATCTTTTGTTCGGTCTTTGCTCTATTCTCATTGGTCCTTCTCACGTCTCCCCCCCAGATGTTTGACTGGATCATGCACAACAAGGGCCTCTTCCTGACCAGCTACACGGAGATCGGCAGGAACAACCAGCACGCCGTTGAGCTGCAGACACAGCACAACCACTTCGCCATGAACTGCATGGTAGGACCGCCTCCTTTAGGACAGACACACGCACACACACACGCACGCACACACACGCACACACACACGCACGCACATACGCACACACATGCACACGCAGACACACCACACACCACACACACACACACACACACACACACACGCATACATACACACACGCAGACACACATACAGACAGAATGCATGGTAGGACACGCTTCTTTTCGGACAGAAAACCACACACACACACACACACACACAGGCAGACAGACAGACACAAACACACAGACTCATGTGTACATATACACGTACACATACACAGACACACCCACACATATACATACATACATACATACTGTATGTAAATGCATACATACATACACACATAAATGCATACATACATACATACATAATGCGTGTGGCGTGCATGGTAGGACATGCCTCCTCTATGAGATGAACACCCAGGCACGCACACAAACACACACACACACACATACACTCACACGCACACATATATAAGCTTGTGTTGTCACACGGGGGTAAGAGGCTAAAACAAAGGGAATAGATGCTGGCTTTATCTCCACACCCGCTTGCACTGACCCCCGCCAAACACCCATTCTCCTTTTCTTCTCTTCTCCTCTGGACTCCATAAAGTATGTTCTCTCCGTTCCCGTGAGACACCCCATAGCCCTCTCCTCCTCCTCTTCCTCCTCCTCCTGCTGCTCTGTCCTGTCAGCCCTCATCATCTCAGTCCCCGTCATGTGACTTGCCCTGAAGCAGGGCGCTGTGCCTGGCTGTGGTGGTGTGCAGCCCGCCGTGGTCCGCAGCCCGCGGGGCACAGCAGTGCTGGGCGGGGGGGTGGAGGCGGGGAAGCAGACCTGGGCGGCGGGTGGACTGGCTGCCCTGGCTGACCCTCGTTTGTTTTGATAGCTTTTTTGTTTTTTGAGCTTTTTTTTTCTTTCTGTCTGTCTCCCTCTATCCATCCATCTGTCTCTCTATCTCCCTCTCACACTATTTCCCTGTTTATCAATCTCTTTAGCTCTCTCTCTCTCTCTCTCTATCTCTCTCTCTCTCTCTCTCTCTCTCTCTCTCTCTCTCTCTCTCTCTCTCTCTCTCTCTCTCTCTCTCTCTCTCTCCGTCTGTCTCTCCACCATCAAACACATGTTTATTTCTCCTAGTCCCAGACGGATGTGTTGACCCATCCTGCATGTGATTGTTGTTCTTGCGTGGTCTGTCAGTGGGCCCTGCGGCCCAGCGGCCGAGCCACTAAGGCCCGGAGCGCTGCCCGGAACACGGGCGTGGACCCGGGTCAAACAGTCCCCCCCCCCACCCCCCCCCACACCACACCCTGGTGCTGCTGCTGCGGCGGCCATGTTGTCTAAACAGAGATAGCTTTGGCTTCGGAGCCTCCGCCGGTCGGAGCTTCCTCTGGAGCAGAGCGGCAAAACACATCTTTCCTGTGGCTGACTCCCAGAGCCCCGGGAGCGGATGGGGAGGGCTCTTAACGGCAGGGCTGCAGGATGCACGTGCAACGTCTTATTCCTGGGACTCTGTGTTTTCTTGGTATTGCGACGGTCAATTGAACCGGGAAGAAAGAAAGAAAGAAAAAAACAATGTGATAGAAAATATAAACAATCTCACACAGCTGCATGTTTAAGCACAGCTGATGGGAATTCAACAATGGTTGCTTTAGTTTTTACACTGGCTGGACTATTAAGTATATCTCTACATTTAGTAAGCTGTTTGGCTGATTACTTTGACTTGCTTCAAGGAAAGGAGGTAAGGAAGTCGAGTCTCCTCAGGAGTCAAGGTGGGGTACCATCATGGCTCCTTATCTATGGCTTATACAGACAGGGGACGTCCCACCTCTCTGCCCAGAGCAGCTAGGGGGAGGCGCGTAGCTCAGGGACACCTCGACACCCAGCTAGGAGGAGCCGGGGATCGAACCAGCAACCTTCCGGTTACCAGCCGACCCACTCTACCTCCTGAGCTACTGCTGTCCGTTGCTATCGGAAAGTTATAGTGCTGCAAAGCGCAGTAAAAGAAAACAGCTGAAGCGATTCGTGATATCGTACACACCTCACACTCCCCTCCGTAGTACTGATTATTGCATGCTGTGCTTAAAGATGTCATGGGGAGAAACTGGGCCAGACGTGGGTTTCCATGTTGGACCCCCTGCTGTGGCCCTCAGCCCCCGAACCTGAGCACGATGTGTCAACACCAGGAACAGGGAGTGACCCGGCGCCACAACACTGGAGTACAGAACACACAGGGGGGGTGCTCTGGGTACACACCCACACACACGTGCACAAATGTACACATACATACGCACGCACACGCACACACAAACACACAAACTCATATAGGCATATGTGGTCAATGGGACCACACACACACACACACACACATGCACACACACACACACACACACACACACATCCACCACACACACACATACACACAAAAACACTCATAGAGGCGTATGTGGTCAATGCGATTACCCTCTCTCTCACGCACAAACACAAACACACGAACGCACACACAGTTTAGTGGCCGCTGCTCCCTCCGCCCCTTCCCTCACAGGATGTGCAGCTTCCCCTTCCTGTATGGTGCATGACTGGCTGAAAACACACCTTGTCAGGCTCAGGGCGGGGGGGGGGGGGGGCGGCCTGACAGACACACCGTGTTTACAGGGTGGGCAACGGGTTGGGACGGGGTCCAGCTGTGTGTGTTTGTGTGTTTGTGTGTGTGTGTAATCATATTGACCACATATGCCTGCACAAGTGTCTGTGTGTTTATGTGTGTGTGTGTATTTGTGAGTGTGTGTGTGATTGTATGTGTGTGTGTGTGTGTGTGTGTGTGTGTGTGCATGTGATACATTCAAGAAACTCCAAGCTAGTAGGGTTGAAGTGACTGGGTTGAAGGGGGCCTGCTGAAGAGGGGTGTCGAATTACTTATTCATTGTTTCGGAAAGGGCTTGTGGAAAACAGGCATACGAAAATGATGTATAAAACAGCCACACAAAAGCGTCGGTTTTCAAGCAGCTCAAAAGCTATAACATGTATTTTTCTATTTTGGAGCTCATGTACACATATACAGTAAACAGTAGGTACACTAACAACCACAAATGACGCAACAGACACACTGAAAAACACATAGACACAAAACTCTCTCTTCCCCAACCGGTACTTAACTGAAGGTTTACACCTGCCCCTGAGCCAATGATCCTTGGCTTCAAACTGCAAACATTAAACTGAACTCTTTTCATCCGCAGTACACTATCTGTCAGGGTTTATTTTAGCACCATAAAATATTTCTGGTTGACGTGATGTTTCTACTCCGAGCCCCACCAGGGGAAAGGCTGCGTTGAGATTACTGACTTTGATGCCTGGCCGTTATTACAGCCTTTTCTAAAAGACCGTAGCGTGTAGTTTTCGCAGTTTTGTTTTGAGCGCTATGCGTTGATTTCCGGAGGCAGGTGAGGGTTGTAACATCAGGGGGCAGGGGGCAGACTGCCGATGCGCGGTACCTCGTTGGAGAACGACGGTTGTCATGGCAACCGACGAACCACGGCAAGGCGTATTCAATGGTGGTCTTTTCTTTTTTTCTCAGCACCTGTAGTGCCCTGGATGATTTGAAGTGCCAGAAGCTTCCTGCCTGTGTAAATTACAATCAGCAATTATACAGCATGTTTGAATGTATTTCAATTAGACTAACGACAATGTTGACATTGTTCGGAAAATCGAATGCAAATTTTTCTTCAACAAAAAGAAAGAGAAATAAATATAACTATCGTGTTTAACTCCATGGCTTTGATACTGTAGACATTTTTCTACATGACTCTCTCTTCTCTGATTCAGCAGTCTTGTTCCTCCTCCGCTCTCTCGTCTCTCCTCCTTCTCTAGAACTTTCTTAAATATCTCCCTTGCTCCCTTCTTCACCCGCCCACCTGCTCTCTCCCCCTTCATCAGTCTTACCCCTGTGAGCTTTAATACCAGGATTACTTCCTCCGCACCGCCCCGGCGCTCTGTCTCCTTCCCTGGACATCTCCTCGATCTCACTCCTTCTCGCTTATTCTCAGTCTTGCTCTGTCCCACTATTTCACGATGGCTCTAACTCTTACTCTCACTATCGTGCTCGCTCTTCCTCTATCGCTCACTCTATCTCTCTCTCTTACTTTTGTACACTCTCGCTCACTCTAACTCGCCCTCTCGTTCTCTTGCTCTCTTGCTCTCTTGCTCTTGCTCTCACTATCGCTCTAGATCTCGCTCACTCTGACTCTTACTCTCTCTCAGTCGCTTTCGCTCACTTTCTCTCACTTGCCCTGTCGCTCCCACGCTCTCTCTTACTCTTTCCCCCTCACTTTGACTCTCTCTCCCTCTCACTGACTTTCTCCCTCTCACTCTGACTCTCTCTCCCTCTCACTCTGACTCTCTCTCTCACTCTCACTCTCTCTCCCTCTCACTCTGACTCTCTCCCTTTCTCTCTCTCTCTCCCTCACACTCAGACTCTCTCTCAAACTCTCTCTCTCTCACTCTCTCTCCCTCTCAATCTGACTCTCTCCCTCTCAATCTGATTCTCTCTCCCTCTCACTCTGGCTCTGTCTCTGGCTCTCTCTCACTCTCACTCTGACTCTCTCCCTCTCACTCAGACTCACTTTCCCTCTCTCTCTCTCTCTGACTCTATCTCTCCCTCTCCCTCTGACTCTGACTCTCACTCCCTCTTGCTCTGGCTCTCTCTCTCCCTCTCGCTCTCCCTCTCCCTCTCTCTCTCTGACTCTCCCTCCGTCTCTCTCTCCCTCTCTCTCTCACTCTCACTCTGGCTCTCTCTCTGGCTCTCCTCTAATTAGTCCATCTCGCAGTAGCTCCAGCAGGCTGGCGTCGGCTCAGGCCCGTCTGTGTGGTATTTATCCTCCTCCTTCCTAACATCTCACAGATGGACGAGAGGCCTTGAGGCTTATTATTGGAGGACGAGAGGTCAAGCCTCTTCTCTGGCTGTGTGTGCGTGTGTGTGTATGTATCTGCAGTGTCATCTGCTATCTGTTACTAGTACACACACACACAGACACACAAACACACACATGCACACACACATAGAGCCATTAACGATGCAATGCTCTGCTTGTCAACTAAATTGAGGGAACACCCTCTGACAGACAGACAGACAGACAGACAGACAGACAGACAGACAGACAGACAGACAGACAGAAAGATTGACAGCAGTATACTACGACTGTGAGTCGACATTAAGATGGCCTACATTATCTTTAGGTGACAGGCTGAACTGAGCGTTCATCCTGATACACGCGTCACAGTGATGCTGTTCTTCCTGGGTGGTAGGTAATGCTGGAGGGCTCTGTGCCCTAGCCCCCAGGTTAAGGGTGGAGTTTATTATGGACTCTTGTGGAGCACTGCAGTAAAATGCTCAATAATGCGTGGTTTCAATAATGTAGCATATGCTGGGCACTTTAGGAACACATTTATAACGGTCAATAATGGATTGTTTCACTAATGTAGTATAACCCGGTGAATAATGTCAGCCTCGACTCTGCACACCATTTGTTTTCGGCCATTTTCGTCGCTACTACTCATATTGTGTTGGAGGCCTATATCGATTCATATTCGTAAATCTATATAGGTCTTTATATTCGTATATTATCGTTTCCTGGGACTCCTTAATTTCGTGGTAGGGAGTAATAAAGTACATCTGAACTTATCTCATCCCGAGAGACATGGGTAGGTCAGCCAGCGAGGTTAGGATCATTTCCTTTCTGTGGTCTCCACTCCTGGAGCGTCTGTGTTTGCTCTTCATGTTTAAAGATCATTTGAAGCTGCGTCCACATCCGGAGGGGGGGGGGGGGGGGGGATCTATCCTCCCGTCCAGCGCGGCCGGGCTTGGCAGGGTCATCCACAGCCTGAGCTGGAGATAGAGATCAGCTGTTCATTCTCCGTACAAAACGCTGACTGTCAGAGAGGTAGTGTTACTAGAGTGTTAAAAAACCAACTCTAGAATAAGAAGGCTGAAAGGGAGGATGAATGCATAAATATATATCTGATTTGTGCCGTGTTTATTGATCATTTTATAGGTGCTTTGGTGGAGGGGGTGGGGTTGGATGATTGACTCAATAATCATTTCCAAACCAGTATAAACCTTTAACTTGTACTTCAACATCTGTTGACGACACAGAAGCACTCTTCACTCTGGGTACAGCGGGACGAGGTAGTCAGTGATTTGTCGGCTCTTAATGAGTGACAGAGCATATTTAAAACCGCGTTAGGCTTTGTGTGAGGAGGACAGCTGTTGCCGTCCAGATAGAGATGCAAAACAGCAATTAAAAACAAAGGCTGCTGTCTGTATGTATGAGTGACTCATCGCGGTCCAACCTCACCTGGCCCCCTCTTAGGTAGACACTCACTAGTACCTTCCTCTGAGTGGTGAGTGGGGTACGGTTTGAGATTCAGGAGCTGCTTCACGAAAAACCTTGTTCTACAAACCCAGGACAAAAGAGCTGCTGAAATATCGGATCAAAAGCCAACGTTGGATCGGTTCTCTGTTTCGGCCAGTGCTTACGCAACGCAAACGTTGGTATCGAATTGTGAACATAAACGCCAAAAGGTGGACACAGTTTGAAATATAGTCTGTTCCGATGCATTTAAAAGCTATCAATCTGGGAAATTCTGCAACGCCGAAACTTCCTGTCTACTGTTTGCTACAAAACACATTCCGAATGTCTTTCCTCTGATAAATGAAGTACATCTTCAATTATATTCCTGTTGACGTTGCTGTTTCTGAAGACTCCAGTGGGGAGCAGCTGCTGGCGAAAAATTAATTGTATCGATCCAGTATTAGAATATAATACAACACAACCACATATTTTAACGGGGTCATAATATAGGCTTACCGCTTCAGTATTTGTTAACCGTTACCATACCCCGTCTAGCTCGACAGTCTAAATAAGCCACTTGATACGCTGTATTTCCACAGAGAGAAGGGTTGACTTCTTCTTCTTCGTGTTGCTCCTCCATTTAGGGCGATGCGGTTGGAAAACTCTGAATCAAAAGCGCTGCGCGAGGTTCCATAATAAAAGGAGCAGACAGCAACCCCCACACACCCACGGGAGGAATCCTAATGCCTTTTTACCGCTGCTAGCCTCACCTTTTGCCTCCCATTGTGATCGAAACAAGCCATAACAGCTGCCAGGAGCCGTAATTGAGTGGAATAATAACAGACTGTTAACACAGTGGTTAATTAGTGTGAGCTGATCCGTGCCTATCTACACAACACAGCTTGGGGCCCGAGTATTAATAACCAAATATAAGAAACACACAGGGTGGAGAATGAATGCAATGTTTCTGTTTTCAGTGTTTAGACAGGGTTCCCTGTTATGAGCGAACCCCTTTAAAATATTTGGCCGTTTGGTGGTGAGACCCTTGGCTGTTTTTGACATTTTCTAGGTCGACTTGTAAATCAGCCATGATTTCTGTTCAGCTCCGCCCTTCTCGCGGTGAATGTGTGTTCTGAATATGAGCAGTTGGCATGCCATTGACAGCCATTATATTGCATTTGTGTGTTCAGCATCTACCCGTAGCTGTATCTTTTTTTTAGCCAACACGTGTCAGCGCATATGAACTGCCCTGGCTAGGTAACATAACAAATCAAAGTTTGATTCTGTGCAGCCACGCCGCTGTGCATGCTCACAGATTTATAGACTGAGAGGCGCACAGTTAGGATTCTTGAAGGATGAATTTGGTGGTCGAGAGCACGGTGGGGGACCTTTGATCAAACTCTAGATTTTGTTATTGCTTCAAACCACCAATTTGCAATGAACTGGCTAAGTAGGGAAAAATAAACAATTGCATTAAGTTGACAGTCTCATTTTACATACATTCAAACAACCAGGAAAGAATCAAGCACTTAATTTGATTCAGAATTGAATGCTTAGGCTGCCTTCCAATCGGTTATAAAACACCCTCTCCTACACTTACCCTTGTCACTGATTGAAATGGTGTTCTGCAATTCTAACTGTGTCTCTTAAGTCTGTTTGTATGCGCAGTAGCGTCTCAAGACAGAATCGACCATTTGCGGGCACAGTGGGAGAAACCAACCTGGCCAGGGGAGTTCATATGTATTATCTTGTGTCGGTCAAACCAAGACAGAAGGGGCTGCTGTATCTTGATACAGGGGGTGCTGCTGTGTGTGTGTGTGTGTGTGTGTGTGTGTGTGTGTGTGTTGGTGTGTGTGTGTGTGTGGTGTGTGTGTTGTGTGTGTGTGTGTGTGTGTGTGTGTGTGTGTGTGTGTGTGGTGTGTGTGTGTGTGTGTGTGTGTGTGTGGTGTGTGGGCGTTTGTGAAGGCTTGTGCACGCGTTTGTTTTACTTACTTACTGCTGGCCTCTAACATTGCCCCTCTCCCCGTGTGTCCTCCTCCAGAACGTGTACGTGAACATCAACCGCATCATGTCGGTGGGGAACCGGCTGCTGGAGTCTGGGCCACTACGCTCCCAGCAAGATCCAGCAGATCTCGGGTCAGCTGGAGGCGGAGTGGAAGGCCTTCGCCGCGGCGCTGGACGAGCGCAGCACGCTGCTGGAGATGTCCGCCAGCTTCCACCAGAAGGCCCGACCAGGTAGTAGGAGGAGGCAAGGGGCGGAGGGGGGAGGAGAGTGAGGAGGAGGGAGGGGAGGAGGAGAGAGGAGGAGGGAGGAGGAGGAGGAGGAGGGGGAGGAGGGGAGGGAGGGAGGAGGGGGAGGAGGAAGAGGGAGGAGGGGGGGAGGAGGAGGAGGAGGAAGAGGAGGAGGAGAGGAGGAGGAGGAGGAGGGAGGGGAGGAGAGGAGGGGGGGGGGGGGAGGGGGAGAAGGAGGAGGAGGGGGAGGGGGGGGGGGGGAGGAGGAGGAGGAGAGGAGGGGGGGGGGAGGAGGGGAGGAGGAGGAGGGGGGAGGAGGAGAAGGAGGAAGGAGGAGGAGGAAGGAAGGAGAGAGGAGGAGGAGGGGGGAGGGGAGGAGGGAGGAGGAGGAGGGGGGGGGAGGAAGATGAGGGGGAGGAGGACATGGGGTGAACACACACACAAACACACACATTCAAGCACACATTCACCTACCCATACACATACACATACATATACATACATACACATAGGGCTGGGCGATATGGACAAAATCTTATATCACGATATGAGTAATTTTATATCACGATATGGATATATATCACGATATGGTATTTTTGAAGTGAATTAAAATAATAAATGGCTTAAAATAACCATACTTCACATTTGATCAGTTTTTCTTTTATTTTGAACTTGAATTTCCATGCTTACAAAGGAGTAAGTATCGAACAATCTGTCATTAACTGCAGTGTCATATAGTGCAAACATCTTGTAAACATTGAACTGTTTTTTCAATACAAATAACATTTTTTTTAAAGGTGTGCTTCACACCTGCCTGGCTGTCAGTCAGTGCAGTGTAATATAAAATAAAAATCACAGCATCACACAAATATTTTAAATACTAATTATACACTTATAAAATAAAGTTATGTGCTGTGCAAATAGCTGGTGGTAAAAATAGAACTGTTTTCTTCAATACAAATTGAGATTTTTTTCAAGTTAACAGGTGAGTCTCACACCTGCCTTGCTTCAGTCAGTGCAGTGCAATATAAAAAAAAAATAAAATAAAAAAAAAAAAATTTTTTTTTCTCTCGGTATAAACGATATGGCCAAATCTCTCCCGGTAGACACTTTCATATCGTCCACGGTATGATATCGTCATATCGCCCAGCCCTACATACACACATACGCACACATTAGCATACAAAGATACACATACACATCGCACACATACATATACACATACATACACCACACAACAAACACTATTTTTAAACGTGTGTATCCCTGTGTATCCGTCAACATTACTTTGTGTGTGTCTTTGTGTGCGTATGTGTGTGTGTCGGTGTGCAAGTGTTTTCGCACACTTTACTATGCATACGTGTCTGTGACTTTTGTGTGTGCGCACACACACATTGATGTGTATCTGTGTGTGTGTGTCTACTGTGTGTGTGTCTATCCGCGCCGTAGTACATGGGCAACGTGGAGCCGTGGTGTAAGGCCTGTGGCGAGGGCGAGCTGCCCTCAGAGCTGCAGGACCTGGAAGATACCATCCACCACCACCAGGGGCTGTATGAGCACGTCACCACCGCATACTCAGAGGTCAGTCCCCACACACACACACACTCACACACTCACAGACGCACACACACACGCGCACACACACACACACACACACACCCATACTCACACACAGACGCACACACACGCACACACACACACACACACACGCACACACTCACAGACGCACACACACACGCACACACACACACACACACACACACAAGCACACGCTCACACACACTCACACAAACCCTCGTAAAGGCAGATGTGGTCGATGTGATTGCACTCACACAGACACTCAAACTCACACTCGCACACGCATAAACAAACATGGTCCAGCTTCCTCCATGTATATGTAATTAGTCATACAGCCAGATGCATCCACTCATCCTCATTAATGCAGCTATCATTCTCTATCCATTTATACATTGATCATCTATTCATCTATCCATTCACATCATCCTTCGTACTACCTCCCATCCCTCCATCAAATCATCAATTAATAAATCTTAAATGTATCCATTAATCATCCATAATCCATACATCTATCATCCATCCTCCATCACCCCTCGTTCATCCGTCCATCACGCTGCCCTCTACTCCATCGGTCTGTGATCACCGTACTCTCCCCCCCCCCCCCCCCAGGTGAGCCAGGACGGGAAGTCCCTGCTGGACAAGCTGCAGCGCCCGCTGACCCCCTGCAGCACCGACTCCCTGACGGCGTCGGCCAATTACTCCAAGGCGGTGCAACCACGTGCTGGACATCATCCACGAGGTGCTGCACCACCAGCGGCAGCTGGAGAACATCTGGCAGCACCGCAAGGTGCGCCTGCACCAGCGCCTGCAGCTCTGCGTCTTCCAGCAGGACGTCCAGCAGGTGACACACAGAATTCTATGTTAAAGTTAAAGGAGACATGTCATACCAACAGGTGTGAGTGTGATTAGCCTTACAAGCCGTTTCGAAAATCTGCCCAGATCTAGGTGGACACGCCCACTAGTGATGTCATATGGGGCAGATTTTCGAAACGGCTTGTAAGGCTAATCACACTCACACCTAGTGGTATAATATGTCCCCTTTAAGGGTTGTTTAAGGTGTGGAAGTGTGTGTGAATCCGAGGTTCCTACTCGTTACTGCCCCCCTTTGGCCGGTAAGTGAGCTACAGCCGGCTGGACTATAGACTTCTATGTTATGTGTATTTTAAGGTGCGGATGTGTGTAGGAATCTGAAGTTCCTGCTTATTACGTACTCGCCCCCTTTCGCTGATAAGTGAACTGCAGCCTGCTAGCGTATAGACTTATAGACTATATTAAGGGTACTTTAAGGTGCAGAAGTGTGTGCCCCCTTTGGCCGGTAAGTGAACTGCAGCCTTCTGGGAAATTCAGAGCACTGGAGCACTGGTCTCAACCCACTCCATGGGTTTAGACCATAGTAATCATGAATTAATATGAGTTAGGTAAGTATATTGGGTAAATAGTGAAAGAACAGACGTTTCTGTGATTATCTGTGCTTAGAGGTCATTGATCGAAATCAGCCCTGTGCTTGTTCTAGCCAACAGTGAGAGCAGGGAAGGTCTCCTTTTAAAGTTAATTAAGAACTGTTAATTCGTTGGAAATTGGGATGGATTTATGCATGGACAAATCCGAAAACACAAAGTATTTGGACTTGACGTTAGCATTTTATATCAATATTAACCAATAAGGAGCTTCGGCATCAACAACAAACAAGACGTTTCACTGGCTATTTCTTCAAGCAGCTCCACTGCCAAACTGACACCCCCGCCCAGGATTTCACATGGCCTGCTTACCATTTTTAGAAGAGATGTCGATATTATTCAAGCTAGTGGGATAATATTGAGCACTGAACCTTCAAAAAACGCTTTTAGTTATTAAAGCATGAAATAGAACCAACCTTCAAATACGGTCGGCTACACAGACCTAAGTACAGCTATGCAGACTTAAATACAGCTACGCAGACTTACGCACAGCTATACATCGTTAAACACACTGTTATACATCCATCCAATACACAAAATGTGATACATTCTTTCTTGAATACTTCAATGCTTTCACATTTACATTAACTGATGTCAACCAATTATGTAGACCGGATCAAAGTAGCATTTAAATCATCCTAATGCACTTCTTATAGTGCAGCCATGAATCACATCTGTATCTCGACTGCAGCTGTGACTGCAAAATAATCTCCATACAGTAGAAAAACAATGTGATCCTTTTCACTTGAAACCTCAACTTCAAAGCATCCGTCTACAGTCTTCAGTTGCTCCCTGCTGGGCCTTAAGTAAGAGGGGGAAATATGACAGAGACAGAGGGAGGATTGAGTTATCGACACCCCACCAACCCCTCGACCCCTCACTAGTGTGTGGATGGCAGAGCTCTGAGATTAGAAACGACAGCGTCCCTCGTCTCGAGCCCCACTCCCTTCCCTCTATCTCCCTCTATCTCCCTCTTTCATCATCCTGCTACATCCATATCGCCATGGCGCTCTCTCCCTGTCTCTGTTTCTGTATCCTCTCTCTCTCTTCCTGTCTCTGTCTCCGTCTCTCCCTCCCTGTCCTCTGTATCTCTCTCTATATCCCTGTCTCTGTATCTGTCTCTATCTCCCTGTCTCTGTATCTGTCTCTGTCTCTCTCCCTGGCTCTGTATCTATCTCCCTCTCTCCCTGTCTCTGTCTCTCTATCTCCCCCCCAACCTCTCTCCCTCTCTCTTTATGTCTCCCTCGCCATCACATTTTTTCCTCTGCCCTCTCCATTGCCCCTCACCCTCCCTACCCCCCTCCCTTTTTTTCACTCACTCGCCGTTTCCATGGCGATGCGATTTACAGCCACGTAAAGCGCCGAGGGCATGTGTGCAGGTTTGCCTCGGCTCCTCTTCCCTAAACCCTCCTCTCCCCCCTCTCCCCCCCCCCCCCCCCCTCTCCCTCACACTCCCACACCACACCACACCATGGAGGCGATATGTCACAGAGTGAGCGTCATCCAAGTGCCGATGCTGTGAGCTGCGAGCATCGTGAGCGTGTGTGTATGCATGTGTGCCTGTGTGTGCGTGTGCATGTCTGTGGTCCTCTGTGTGTGTGTGTTTGGTGTGTGTACGATTCTGTTTGTGTGTGCTTGTGTGTGTGTGTGCCCGTGTGTGTATGTGTGTTTGTATGCTTACGTTTCTGTTTGTGTGCGTGTGTATTCGTGTGTGTGCGTGCTTGCGCGTGTGTGCGTGTGCTCTGAGCAGTGAGCGTTGTGCGGTGAGCGATGCACGTAGGTCCGCTCTCCGGGACAGCCGGGCTGATGACGGCGCGTCGGGAGATGGATGACGCCGATAATTCAGCGTGGGGGGGGGGGGGAGGGGGTTGACACTCGAAAAAACGCACCACCGAAGATCAAGCTGATCGAGGGCCAATAGACCGGCATTCCTGTCGTGTCATCCCGGAAATGGTGGGGGGGAGGGGGGTGGAGGGGAGAGTGGGGGAGGAAGAGAGTAAGATAGAGAGGGGGGGTGGGGAGAAGGTAAGTAAGGTCGTGCATGGGGGGAGAGGGGGTGTAGAGTAGAATGGAGAGGGAGAGGAGAAGAGGGAAAAAGTAAAATAGTGAGGTAGTAAGGGAGGGAGAGGGGGGGGGTGTGAGAAAGAGAGAGAAGAGAGAGAGGTGCCCAAGAAGAGCGTGAGAGGGATAGGGGAGGATGGGGAGAGAGAGAGAGAGAGTGAGAGAGAGGAGAGAGATAGAGAGAGCGACAGAGAGAGAGATTGTGAAAGGGGGTTTGAAGGGAGGGGCAGCAGTTATTTTGCCATCATCACAGTATCATCCTCCATGAATACCCAACCATCCTACGTCAGCCAAGTGCACCCCCTACTGGCTGAATATATTATTAAATAATTATACATCGATCAACCACGTACATCCTGGTAAACCCAGACCCTCACTGTTCCTCCTCTGGCTCACTGGCCTCATCGTTACCCCGTCTGCCTGTCCACATGTGTATGTGGCCCAGATGGAAAGGGCGGATGATTTGAGCGATGCATGATGATTTGATGGATGCATGCTGGGACCCGACTCTAGAGCCCACTATAGACCCTGACCGTCCCCCCCTCTGTCTCCTCTGTGTTCTCCAGGTGCTGGACTGGATCGAGAACCACGGCGAGGCCTTCCTCAGCAAGCACACCGGGGTGGGCAAGTCCCTGCACCGTGCCCGCGCCCTGCAGAAGAGGCACGAGGACTTTGAGGAGGTCGCCCAGGTAAGACAGCCCTCACCTCGCATCCAGTGGTGCTAAGGGGCTACGGCCAAACTCATGGGGGGGGGGGGGGGTCCTATGGTGATGGAGCAGAGCTCATGGGGGGAGGGGCGACCCAAAGCCTGGGCCGGAAACTAACACAGAAGGGGCGGGGTTACACACTGTTTCCTGTTTTGTGCCGTTCTTTTGGCCTACATGAGACACCAAAGGTTGGGGGAACTAGATGACTAGGCTGATGCGTGTGTTTGCGCCGGTGTGTATGTAAATAAATGGTTGTGTGTTTGTGTGTGTGTGTGTGCGCGCGCCTGCGTGTGTGTGTTTATGTGTTCATTTATGGTTTTGTTTGTGTGTTTGTGTGTGTGTATGTTAATGTTTATGTGCGTGTGCGTTCTTGTGTGCGTCTGTGTGTGTGTGTGTGTGCGTGTGCGTGTGAACATTGTCCGTGTATGCGTGCATGCTTACGTGTGTATGATAACGTGTGTGTGCGTGTGTGTCTGCAGAACACCTACACCAACGCGGACAAGCTGCTGGAGGCGGCGGAGCAGCTGGCCCAGACGGGGGAGTGCGACCCGGAGGAGATCTACCAGGCCGCCCACCAGCTGGAGGACCGCATCCAGGACTTTGTGCGGCGCGTGGAGCAGCGCAAGGTGCTGCTGGACATGTCCGTGGCCTTCCACACGCACGTCAAAGAGGTACGGGGCCCGGTGCACCTCTTCAAATCTCTCTCCCTCGCTCTCTCTCTCTCTCTCTCTCTCTGTCTCTCTCTGTCTTTGTCTCTCTGTCTCTCTCTCTCTGTCTCTCTCTGTCTTTGTCTCTGTATCTCTCACTCCCTCCCTCCATCCCTCTCACTCTCTCTCTCTCTCTCTCTCTCCCTCCCTCCCCCCCTCCCTCACTCTCAATCGCTCTCTCCCATCGTCTCTTTCACTCTCTCTCTTTCTCTCTGTCTCTGTGTCTCTGTGTCTCTGTGTCTCTCTCTCTGTCTCTGTCTCTCTCTCTCTCTCTCTCTCTCTCTCTCTCTCTCTCTCTCTCTCTCTCTCTCTCTCTCTCTCTCTCTCCCTCTCTCTCTGTCCCTTCTCTCTCTCTCTCTCCCTCTCCCTCTCTCTCTGTTGATCCCTCTCTCTCTGTTGATCTCTCTCTCCCAGCTGTGTAGATGTCATTTATTGTTTTCCTCTATTTCTTTGTTTCGTAGTGTTCTTTCCTTCTTCCTTTTGGCTCTTCTCCTTTCTCTTTCTCCTTCACGTCTCTCCTGTCATCTCTTTCTCCTCTTATTCCTCCTTCTCTCAGCACACTCCCCAACCAGTCCTGTTCCAAACCTTCCCCCCCTCCCTTTGCAGGATTAGCAAAGCTCTGCAGGCTTCCCTCCTCAATGTCTCCAAACGTGTCATTACTAAAACAACAAGCCCTCGTTTGTGTGGCTCCTCCAAACTAGGGCCCGGAGGATATTACCGGTACAATTTCATGATTACAACCTGGGTTTTATGTGAAAGCAGGCCGACCCACTGTGTCCAAGCAGACGGTTTATCAGGGCCAACCAGCACCACAGTTATAACGGGCAGCCATAAAAATTAAAGAAAAGTTCCCTGAAGAATTGCTTTAGTCTGTGCTCACCTATTCATTTCTCTGCTTATGATGCTGGGGCTGCTCTTGGCGAATCACCAATGCTTATTTTCTTCTTAGATTTTCTTTCTTCTTCTAAGTTTCTTCTTCGTCTTGGTTGGTTGGCGGGTATGGGGGACGGGGGACAGGGGTGGGGGGGGGAATTTGGAAGCAGTAAACTGTCCAATCACGACTCTTCTCTCAGTGGTGGGTCACTTTGAGTGTTCCACACTAAGATGTTGTCCAGTGCTGAACTAGTGGCCTTGACTGTGACTTCCTGTTTACATGAGTCATACGGCCAAGGCGTTGTTAACCAGCGCAAAATTTAGGCTCCGCATAGAATAATCGCTATCGCCCCATCTGTCTTCCCACCAGTGTGGGTCACTTGATTTGTGTGTGCGTGCGTGCGTCATTCTCAGACAGAAGGACAGACAGACTATTACGCACGCATGCGCCCACCAAAGCACAGACGTAAAGAGGCGGACACATTTTGAGGTAAATCGAAAGGTACTGCCACGCCTTTCCATAAAAAACAACCTCTGAAAAGACCACACATTACATTCAATCTGGTAGTTACATTCCTTTCGCCATTTTCTATCTGGTGGAAAATGTTTCCCTCCAATATTGCCGGTGTCTTCTCCTGCTTGTCTACCTTGTGGTTCCACCTTTCCTGTACATGTGGTTGGCAGGGTTTGCGGATTAGCACCTCCGCTAATCTAATTGGGAAGTTGTGTTGTGTGACGCTAATTTGAGTCAAGGGACACAGCCCAGACTGCAAAGCGTTGGCACCCAGAGCGCTTGAGAGAACACATCAGTAATTACTCTCAACCTGAGAGTGTGGACCAACGACTAAATGTTGTTATGTGTTCACCTCAAATGTGCGCGGGAAGACGGAATTGAGTAGGCTACTAGACCTGCAGCAGATACGGGGGTGAAACCTAGCAACAGCCACCAGGGTAAACCTCTCATTATCCTGGGTTAGCGAGGCAGGCCTTTAAGACACTGTGCCAATGCTCCCAGATGGCTAATCTCTCCCATATAACCCCCATGTGACGGTGATTGTGAATGACCATTACTACGCCCATATGCCCTTCCGGCCTGCTTGTTATCCTCCCCAGTTCACAGCTTATGATGTGTACACCGTCGCACTCGGCCCGTTGTTTCTGTTTGCTGTTGATCTATTCAGCGGCACCCTGAGTCAGCAAAGACCCCTTAAACGATCGACACGTGATTAGCATGAGCAGGAATGGTGTCGCCGTAGCTAGCATTGCCAATTTATTCATCTAAATTTATGTTTAGGGCATTTAGCAGACGCTTTTATCCAAAGAACAACAATGAAACAACAATATATCCCTGTCGATACAGTAAGGATGTTCATAGAACAAAGCACTAACTATCGCTAGGTTAACCCATTCACCTTATGCAACAAAGATAGCTAGGATAAGATACACATTCACATGGAGCTTAGCGCCAAAGTTCACTACAGTGATGGCTCCACCATTGGTGTAGCGGATAGCTCAGATCATCCACCTTGGCGATGTGCTCAGGTTCAAACTAGATCACCTATGACCTCCGGTTGAGAATGACTTCTTGAAGCGGATCCAATCAGATCACAGCTTTGTTTGACGTTCTAAAACCACGAAAGCCAAAACGTCTTTCTTCAGTTAGAAACGTAAATACCAGTTTTAAAAGTTGAAAGCATCGAAATCCCGTCTTCGCCGGCTACACGCCGAACGTCCGACCTAGCGCTTTGCTTGGCATCCATCATGTATCGACCGTTTTATACAAACTCTTCCGTTGTGGGAGGGCTTACGTTTGGAGGTGACGGGAGGGGCCTCCTTCCTGTCGTCCCATTGGTGGCACTGAGCTGTCCGTCTCCCCCAGCTGTGGACGTGGTTGGAGGAGCTGCAGAAAGAGCTGCTGGACGACGTGTATGCCGAGTCGGTGGAGGCGGTCCAGGAGCTGATCAAGAGGTTTGGCCAGCAGCAGCAGACCACGCTGCAGGCCACGGTCAACGTCATCAAGGAGGGGGAGGACCTCATCCAGCAGCTCAGGTGGGCACAACGCACGCACACGCAGAAGCACACACATGCATATGCAGAAACGTACACACACACACACACACATACACCAAACTGCCCGCGCACGGAAACGCACACAAATGCACACGCACGCACACACACACACACACACACACAAACACACACATATATCCAGATACACACACACAAACACACACACGCACGTACACACTAACACATATAAACACACACACACACGCAAACCATGTAGAGACTATTGCATACACACACAGACGTGTGTGCACCAACAAATGCAAACAGACGTTTTATTCATTTAAACCGAGCGGACAAGCGTAGGACTCGCAAGCAGCTAACCAACAAAGTGGCCCGGTCAGCTGTCGCCATGTTTCTCAGAGGAGTCGGGCTCTTACACGTTACTCTGTGTAAGATGGCGGCGGGGGGACTGTGCAGATCACAGGGCGCTCCTGAGGGGGCCTGATAGGGTGGGCGGGGGCAGGGGCGCGGTGTCTAAAGCAGCACCTTTAATCCTCTCAGCGATCCCATCCCACCGGGAGTCTCAGTGATCAATGAGCCATGTGCTGGCACTGTGGGCCCCGCCGATGTGGGCCCTGCTGATGTGTCCCACCGCGCTAGCTTTGATACAGAGGAGGCCCCCCGGGAACAACACACACACACACAGGCACGAGTGCACCACACGCTCACACACAAACATGCGAGCACATGCACACAAGCATGCACACGCACGCCTGCACATGCATGCACACACATGTAGTCATGCAGACACACGCACACACACACGCACACACGCTTGTTTGTGTGCACACACGCACACAAACATGCATGCGCACAGAGACACACAAACAAATACACGCACACACACACAAATACACACAAGCGCCCACACACACAAACACACACATAAACTAAGAAACACACACACACACACACACACACACACACACACACACACACACACCACACACACACACACACACACACACACACACACACACACACAAACACGTCACACACACACACACACACACACACACACAATACGGACACACACACTACCTGGTAAACAAGAACCACCTGTTGACCCTTCCTCCCTTAATACCACCACCACCACCACTACCCTCTCTACCTCCACCCCCCTCTCTACCACCACCCTCTGTGCCCCCCTGCAGGGACTCGGCCATCTCCAGCAACAAGACGCCCCACAACAGCTCCATGGCGCACATCGAGAGCGTGCTGCAGCAGCTGGACGAGGCCCAGGCCCAGATGGAGGAGCTCTTCCAGGAGAGGAAGATCAAGCTGGAGCTCTTCCTCCAGCTGCGCATCTTCGAGAGGGACGCCATCGACGTGAGTCCCACCAGGGATGGAGTGGGAGGGGGGCTCGCCTGTGTGATTGTGTGTGTGTAGCCTGATGGTGCTGTCTCAGAAAACATTAAAATGCGGTAAAGATGTTAAAGGAGAGGCGATGGCAGACTGTGTGTGTGTGTGTGTGTGTGTGTGTGTGTGTGTGTGTGTGTGTTTGTATGGGGGGGGGGGGGGGGCGTGGATGTCTCAACTAGAGACCAGCGGTGTTTATGTCAACCGACAAATCCACGCTTCCCCTGGGTGTTTATCGTCTGATTGATTCTGTTAACATGTGCTGTTAAAGCTCCCACTGTATCTCCAGCCGTGGATGTGTTGGCGATGAACAGTGGTGGGTCCAGACTCGTGTGAGAGGGGAAGCCTTCGCAATGAGGCTTAGCACCCAGCCTGTGCAAAGCGGAGTGGATAGCACACACCTCACACACACACACACATCTTTTATTTAGAGTACAGATTTACTGTGGGTGGCAGCCAAGCTGAATACCGTGGGTGGTGTGGATCAGCCCTGGCCCCCCCACTGAGAACCCTCCTGCTCATCACGATAAATACACATTCGGTATACAATTGTCGTTAAAGTATAAAAGGGTCCACTTAGAAATGTGTCATTTTCATCTTGACATCATTTAACACTAATAAGGGACCTGGGGCTGGGTAAAAGAAAAACAGGCCTCAGTGACAGCTTAATATATACAGTCGGTCCCGCGAAAACACTTTCTTGTAGAAATGATATTCGAAAACACATCAACAACACTGAATGCCCTGGAGGGGTTGACGCGGTTGCCATGGTTACAGATGCCGCTGCTTTGCACGAGCGCTTGAATGTGAGACATGTTTGGAAACAAAAACCTCATAAAAAAACGCTACTCCCACAATCTAAAAATAGGACTTTGATATGAAGAGTAAATAATAAACAGAGCTGGGAATATATTTTAAGCCAAGGAAAAAACAATGTTTAATAGTGGGTGTGAGCCTCATTTTATGTGCATAACATTTTAGCAAATATTTCATTATTATGACGATTGGGAATTATTACAATTAGTATCATCACCACATTGCTTTGTCATGACACACGTGTATGTACGGAGTTATACTCACAATCACGATTTCTGAATGTAAATGGAGCAGCCTTTCAAAATAATTAACGGTCTCTAATAATAGCCTGTCTGCAATTAAGGCCTGCTGTACTTATCAGGACGTTTTGCATTGAATATGCGGTTAGTGTGGTGTTATGGTGCTTGTCTGAGGTGGTAACAATTTTAAAGGAGAGGCAATGGCAGACAGTGTGTGTGTGTGTGTGTTTGTGTGTGTGTGAGGGTATTTTTTCTGTGTGTGTGTGTGTGTGTGTATTTGTGTGTGTGTGTGTGTGTGTGTGTGTGTCTGTGTTTCTGTCTGCATATGTGTGTTTCTGTCTGCGTGTGTGTGTGTTTGTTTGTGTGTGTGTGTGTGTATGTGTGTGTTTTAGTGTGTGTGTGTGTGTGTGTGTGTGTGTGTGTGTGTGCGTATGTGTGAGTGTGTCTGCTCTCACATTGCTGCAGCAGCAGCGGCACAGAGACTGAGGGTCCATTGAAGACTCTCCCCATTGCTATAACCAAGGCCAGTGTGTCTGCGATGCACGCTGAACACAGCTTGTTTGAACGCACAGAGCCAACACTCGCTCTGTATCGGAGATTAAACAGAGTATTTACCCTACCAAAAGCCTTGTTACTTCCTCATGTTTTTCACATTAATGAGTTCATTATCCACTGTGAACACAAATGGATCCTCACAGTTGGGCTTACATGTGAATATTTCTCTTGTTGCTCTGGTTGTGGTTTTTTTCTTATTGTAAACCAAACCTTGTTCCACCTGCAGACTGAAGCCATGGCTGACTGATCGAGTGTTGATTGAGTGTTGTTCTGAGTTGTTATTATTACAGCTTACGAGAAGAGGGTTGGTCAATGATCAGAAAGAATGAAAGGGTGTGTGTGTGTGTGTGTGTGTGTGTGTGTGTGTGTGTGTGTGTGTGTGTGTGTGTGTGTGTGTGTGTGTGTGTGTAATTTGTGTTGTGTAATGTGTAAAGCATGCACAATATCTGTCTGAGCATGTGGATTAGGTGTGTGTGTTGGTGAACACTGAAATACTATACCTGAGGGCTATAAAAACTGAACGTGATGTCACAGTGAAATGGTGACGCAATCGCATCTAGTTATTCTAAAATCCACTTGAACAGTGTCTTATAAACCGCTGCCCTTGATTGACTGAAACAGTTGCTGAGTGACCTCATAACCTGGGTCTCGAATCACAAAAGTAGGTTTTCTCTTAAAAATATTCTCAGGATTATATGGCACGGAGCCCATCACAAATACGAATTCTGTCTCCTTATCCTTAAGATCGCCTTCATCAATAGATACGTAAGGGGGAATATACCAGCACTTTGCCTGTTGATTGAGAATGGCAAAGCTTCCCAAACCAACCGCCCTCCTAATAAGTGTTCATGGTTTCCATGGGTCTCCCAGCCTGCCCACACATGCAGCACCAGGTGGGGGTGTTAACAGTGGGATCTGGTTGGTGGATCTCAGGGGGACGGTGGTGTAGTCTGCACATTAGTTCTGCCCATCGGTTCAGTGTTGCCAGTGGACTGTTCCTACACAGCCATCGTGTGTCGAGCCAGCACAAGTGTGTCCGCACGCTCGCACACAAACGCACACGCACACACACAGACACAAACCCACATGCACGCATGCGTGCACATGCACGTGAATAGGAATAAATAGCGGCTCCCAAAATCTCAAACCAATCCGTACGTACACACGAATACACAAGAATGTGTGTCGTGCGCGTACACACACACACACACACACACACACACACACACACACACACACACACACACACACACACACACACACACACACACACACACACACTTATCCTCTGCCTTAAGAATCCTTCCAGATTTGCTGGATGAGGGAGGTGTGTGTGTGTTTGAAGAGAGGGCAGGAGTTCACATGAAACACACGTGGCTTACAAGGGCTTTCCTCCAGGGAACAGCCCTCTTCCTCTCTCTATCTCCCTCTCTCTCTCTCTCTCTCTCCCTCTCCCTCTCCCTCTCCCTCTCTCTCTCCCTCTCCCTGTGTCTATCTCCACCAGAGAGTCAAGCTAAGATCTAGTAAAGCTAAGAGGTAGGCTCAGTAGCCCAGTCGTTCATTGTGCAATGCTCCTAGAAAGTTCACGGAGATGGTCTTTCTATACCGGGAGGGGATTTTATTAAACATTCACTGGAGGCGAAACAGGAGTAAGGAAACGGCCCAGGTAATTTGCTACTGCTCTGTAAATCACTTCAACTCCTAAGAGCTTACTTTAAAATGCGTATGAAACGGTTGTTATTTATTTATACGGCTGCTATCGTGGCTTATTGACGCTAGCGTTCTTCCTCTGTCAGTACGATATACTGTACTTCATTTGTATTTTATTTTACGGTATCGTTGCACTCTCTTAGTCGGCAGGTGAGAAGGATTTCATAGAAGCGAAAGCCGGTACTGCAACCTATAGCAAATACTTTATCAAGTGTTTCCCTAGGACTGAGATCCACAGTAAACAGAGCTATCGCCACACTTGGGTACCATCTGTGTGAACGGAGGGGGACTCAATTCTGAGCTGGTTGCTTTACGACTGCTAGGGGCTTCAGTGCAAATAAGCCTTCAGTGAGAGTGCTCGGTGAGGTAGGGGGCTAGGGGGTCTTCTACACACACCAGTGCATCTTTTGGCTGTCTTTCAGGTAACATAACCCAATGTTTGGGTGGCTTTTTACATGGCGTTTTGAGGAGAATTATGGGGTGATCCGGATTTGGGGGATTTTTGTCCGATATGGTTAAAGCAAAGTTCTCGGTCGTTTTTGTTTCTGTTCAGACGGGAAGGAGCCTTGAACATAGAAGATATCAAGAAGGAAAATTGTCTGACACGTTTCTTTGAAAGTGTCAGGGTTTAATCACAAAAGCTGGTTTAAGTGATTATGGCGATCATGGATATTAGTAGTTATTTAGAGGATTAGCAGTCACTTTGATTCAAAGCGTATAGAGATACAGACGAGAGGAGACGGGGGGGTGGCGTCTTTGTCGGTGTGCTTATGAGTAGTGCAAGGATGAGGGGATGGAACCAAGACACTTCTGGATATGGGGATCATGCTCCTAGCCTCTGTTGTGTACGTAGTGCGGCTCGATTATGGAAAAAATCCTAATTACGATTTTTTTGGTCAATATTGAAATCACAATTGTTCAATCGATTATTTTTGAGATGAAAACATGATGCACTTATTCAGCATGTCTCTCCCAAAAAACACTTTGTAACTGAGAACTTTGAAATTTCGCCTTAAAAAAATACACAAAATGGTCAAATAGAAAATATTCAAATCTTAAATAATGTACAGATATTTATCTAGGTGTTCTGCAATTTCTATAAAACATTTAATGAAGAAAATAAAAAATATATAAAAATAAAAAACTTTTCAACTCGATTATATTAGTTTAGTGAACGTTTGCCACTAAAATCAAAATCACGATCAAAATTCGATTATTCACCCAGCCCTATGTGTACATCTATGAAGCTGTTTCAAAAGTGTAGCATGGATTTTGAATGTTTGAGTTGTGTTCTGACTGGGGAATGGTTTCATTTTCATTTGTATCATATCTTTATTTATTCCGGAGTTTTTCAAGAAGATAATTATATTACAAAATAAGAGTTTGTTTGATACATCTGCTGTACTTGTGTTTTGATGTTTTTATGCACCTCCACATAATATCACTTTTTCTACGGCTACAGCTGCCATTGTTGAGATCCTTCATTGAAAGGATGTTTGACATCAGTGTGACAACCAATTTATTTCTTTATATTTCCCCGTGGCAGCCAATTTAACATAGTTGAAGGACTTGTAACTAAGACGCCGGCGATTCAATTTCAAGACGGCAGATTTGACGAAAGCAACTGTTTTAGGGAGCTCATTTTCACTCTAAGAAAAATCGGAAAAACTGTTTAGTGGCACCAGGCGCGTCCACAAGACACCTCCTTACAGCTTGAATATCCTTCGAGTTGATGATCCAGCTGTTGAGACATGCATGAGCGCATTCTCGTGTCCTCTTATACTCTGCTAACAGCTGAGAGGTCTGTCACTGGCTGTTAACTTAAGAGTGATTTACAGACCCCTGCTCTGTCTCCCATGGACATACCTGACGGCAGGTGGGCTGTCACATGGCCTATTTTCTCTTTCTCTTTTGTTGTTGTTGTAAAGTGATGACGGTAACACGTCGGTCATGGCTTCCCACTGATTGATTATGCTTTTATGAAGATCCTTCTCTTGCAAATGCGTGTGATACTTTTAAATAACTCATCCACGGGGTTACGTGTTGATATGAACACAACTGTTTCCCACAGTGTCTTAGAGACACCGGTCTGAGTGTCCTGAAGGCGTCAGTGTCCTTAGATCCAGGCAATGAAAACAACAGTTTCCATAAAGTGTTGAGGAGGACGACAACAACGTCTTCTAGAACATATGTTGGATTTTCTGGACACTGAAGCCTTCAGGACACTCGAGGCCGGGGAATACTATCACCAGTGTCTCTGGTTGTTGACGAGATGCTGTGACAAGACTGAGGGAAGTCGGAGAGGGGCAGAATGTGCCCGCTGGTCTTGTGATGCAGGGATTCTTCTTGGTGCTTCAGGGCAAGCACCAACACATCAGCACCGCTGGGCGTTTGGAGTCGAGAACTCAATGACTCAATGTTCTTGCGCAATTGTAGAATGGAAAAGCATGGAGCAGCGAGTGGTTCATATTTCTTATACTGTAATCAGCCCTGTCATACTTTGGGAATATTGTGCGCATACCTGCGTGGGTTGGTGTGTGTGTGTGTGTGTGTGTGTGTGTGTGTGTGTGTGTGTGTGTTACACGTTGTGTATAGGTTGTGCGATTGCAGCATTGTCGTATTATTATTATTCAATTAATTATTATTGTATTATTAAAACTAGTAAAACAATATAGGGTTAAGGTTGGGGTTAAATTAATTAACAGATTAATTTAATTAACAGGATTAAATGCAAAATACTGTGATTACTTTATTAATCCTGAGGAAAATTGTTACTGATACAAGATTGCTTTGATTGCCCAATACATTTAAAAGTGAAAAGAAATAAAAGGACCAAAGAATATAACCGAAAAAGTTTGGCTTACAAGGGATACACGCAATAAAATGTAGATAGTAAATATGCACACATACATAAAATTGTACTCAACTGCAAATATGATGCAACTTTTATTGTGAAGCCTCATCACCTATCTCCTACCGCTCTCTCCTTCCTTCAAGCAGGTGATCTCGGACCTGGAGTCATGGAACGAGGAGCTGTCCCAGCAGATGGGCGAGTTTGACACAGAGGACCTGCCCCTGGCAGAGCAGCGTCTGCAGCACCACGCCGACAAGGCCCTCACCATGAACAACCTCACCTTCGACGTCATCCACCAGGGCCAGGAGCTGCTGCAGTATGTCACCGAGGTGCAGGCGTCCGGTGAGTGGGGAGCCCTTAGACTAGGGATTCTCTTTTAAGACCCAGCGAAACCCAAAACCACAATATTCCTCATATTATCGTCTTTGTTAATGTCCACGTCCAAGTGAGGGGTTAGGATTCTCTGACACCCAAAGTATAACGCTACGGTATGTGGGGGATTTCATAATGCAACATCGCTTATTACAAACGCTCATAACAGTTACACAACAACAGTACTAAAAAGGTATCAGAAAATTGGCATAGATCGTAACCGTCGGGATAACATGCCCTCCTCTTACCTAGAACTCTGCTTGAGCCTGCCAGTGAGACCAAAAACGTGTTTTATTTTGTTTTTGTTTTAAAGATAGGGTAGGTAGTTTGCGAGTGACCTGCCAGAATAGGCTTTATTTTTGAAGGATCCAACCGGAAGGATCCCGCTACGTCTCCCGTTAGGTCTCCCTACAAACCCACTTTACCCCAAACACATGAAGAGCTCGCTAGCTTTAGCCTAAGGGTCTGCCTGGCCTTGTGGAAGACTCGGCAGAGTGCAGGCAGGTAACCAGGTAGGTAGGTAGACAGAGAGGTATAGGCCAGCCAATTGTTACTTTGACATTATTACATGGATGCAGCGGGGATAATTACAAAATAGGACAAAAAAATGCCTACCGTAGCTCTAAATATTTTTGCATGCCTTCCATGATCAAATACATAGCAATCCATGCTGTTTTGTCACAGTTACCAAAATGATAATTCAATTAATCCTATTTTTGCCAATATAGAAAATAGGTTGGGGCTGTTTTTTTAATTTACTTCCATGTAACGTAGGTTAGATGTAATAATGACTTGAGAGAACACTGATACATGAGAACAACCTGTTCACTATGATCACACTTCGCGTCTTCCGTTCAAAAGTTCATCCCCCTACCGAAGAAGATCTAAACAAAACAGACAAGCTTATACATTATAGCAACAGGTCAACCTTACGTCCACCCCTCTCCCTCCCTCCGTCAGGCGTGGAGCTGCTGTGCGACCGCGACGTGGACATGGCCACGCGGGTGCAGGACCTGCTCGAGTTCCTCCACGAGAAGCAGCAGGAGCTGGACCTGGCGGCGGAGCAGCACCGCCGCCACCTGGAGCAGTGCGTCCAGCTGAGGCACCTGCAGGCCGAAGTCAAGCAGGTGGGCTGGAGCGCCGCCGCGAGCTAACGGGCTAGCGTGCTAACGTGCTAACAAACACACACACACACAAACACACACAAACAGGCAGACACACAAACACGTACACGTACATACAAATGGGCACATACATGCTTGCACACACACACTCACACACAGACACACATATATACACACGCACAAACGCGCACATACATGGAAACGTGCACATTCATGGAAACGTGCACATTCATACAGGCTTGCACGTGCACACACATGTGCACGCGCGCACACACACACAAACACACATGGGGGATTGCCTGGCAAGCATGCATCCATGCAAGTGTAGGTGAAGCTAATGCTAAGCTAGCCTGGTTTGTAGACACAATACAACTGGAATGTTTCCATGCATTGATGCTGCTTCATGGTGTGTCCCGGCGGTCCTTTGTGTCATGCATGAATCCATTTCCAAAAAGGGTGGGTGATTCGTGACACCTCATAGGTGGAGGCTACGCAGGGCTGTTTGGAGGGGGGGATGGGGGGGGGGGGGGGGGGGCGAGGAGACGTTGTTGACATGGCAACCGCAGCACACGGTCAAAGGTCGACGGCACGTGTCAGAACTGAACAAGCACAGACAGACAGACACACACAGACAGACACACCTATGGCCAAATAAGCGCTCGCCGTGTCGGGGTTGATGTCAAACACTCACTCACACACACGCAGACACGCCAATACAAACACATGCACACACACACACACACACACACACACGCACACACACAGACACACAAACACACACACACTCCAGCAACATACACACATTCCTCCATGTGTTGCAGTGGTGATGCGGCAGGGGGTGGGGCCGGGGTCTGTGTCTGTACACGAACGTAGCGGCGGATGACTCATGCGGTGTCAACAAACACACATCCCCCGGTCCGCGCCTCCCCTCCCTGCCTTACGCACCAGGAGTTATAGTTTCAGGTGGTACGGAGATGGAGGTTAACATTAGTAACATGGAAATTGCTAATCTGTGCCTTTCAGCTTTCAAAGGCATTACGGCTATAGGGAAATTACAAATGAACGATCGGTTTTGGTGTGTAAACTACCAGGTTTTGTGTGTTGGTGTACTGTTGAGCTGAACTAGTTGTGGGTACTCGGTTTGTGATGTTGTTGTGTAGATGTTAGATGGCTCATCGTTCACTGATTTCTTTTTACGATCTTTGCTTATTTTTACGAAAAAGGCATTATAAGGCAGCATAAAATAAATTATCATAATAATCATAGTAAGAAACACATCCCCAAGAAAATTTAATATCAAAATGAGAAAGAGAAACAGGATATAAGCCTTCAAGGCAAGTTTGATTATCTAGATCCTTCAAATACAAGACTAGTGCTTCACAAAGGAATAAATCACGCATAAAGTCATTAAAAGGACAACCATTAAAAGAAAATAAACAAAACAAGGAGAAATGTAAGCAGAATAATACAAAAGTATAACATGAGTATATAAGAAATCAAGTGGTGAAAAACAGAGTAGATAATTAACTAGAAAATGCATTTCCTGCAGAAAATGCGGTGAGTGCTGTAGTGGAAAGCGAGCTTGAAAATATTTTTGAATAAAGCCACATAGCTTAAGACATAAAGAAACGTTAAATGGCTTAGATCAAATGAGAGGATTGGAACAACAGTTCAAAAGTCGTAAATCAATTAGACCAAGCTGGTATGAAACTAAAACTTTGATTCTGAAAAAAGTTTAATATTATTGAAGATGCAAGTGTGTAGATTTGTTTAATGGTTTGAATGATGGTAAACGGTTGAAATTTGACCGAGTTACGATGTCTTCAGTAATTTAGGTGTCAGAATGGGCGGACGGCTTCAATGGGACCAACTGTGGAATATGACGGTTTGAAACTAAAACTGTGATTCTGAAGAAAGTTTAAATGATGTCGAAATTCCGTTTGGATATTATTGAATATACAAATGTGTAGATTTGTTAAATTGTTTGACCGAAGATAAACGGTTGAAAATTGATTTAGTTAGGTCTTAGAATATCTTAAAAAGTATAAAATATTTATATTTGAATGGAGTGTCTAGGTGAACAATTGAGCAAGGAGATAGGTCCCAAAGTTTGTAGAGAATAATAAAGAAAGAATAAAACTTATGAAGAACAATAGTTGAGTGCTGCATGCAGCACTCACCTAATAAAACGCTTCATAACTACACCAAGATTTCAGATTTATTCTTCAATGCCACTGATTCAGATTCACTTCAAGCGTTTACTTTAAATCTTTCCTCTTTGGCATCAAATATTATTATTCCAGTGTTTATCTTTAATTAGCCGGAGGGACTTGGGGCAAATCCAGTCCTTCATTCGCTCCATGCACTTGATCAGTGTTGGTTTTCCAAATCTGCTAAAGTGGGTTCCTAAGTATAAAAATATCAAGGCAACTCAATAATTTATCCTTGGGGGACCCCACATGTCCTTTTAGTTCGCTCAGATAAGTAGAGGAAAAACAAGCTGTTGCATGAAGTAAAACATCAAAAAATTCTGCGTGTGAAACTCACTTTTAAACGTTTCCAAGTCGTATTTCTGTCTCACAATTCAAACTCAGTAGTCCCTCGCCGACTGACTCATTCGCTGCAGCATGCTGAGAAAGTGGAGCAATCCACTAACGCAGAACTAGGACACAACTGCTGGCCATTAATCCTCGCCCTGTTTCGGTTTATTTATTATTTGCTCTGACATAAAGGGGATTTGGTGTTTGTACATGAGCCGTTTTATGTATTTTGTGTTTTCCGACTTGTAAGATTGGACCTTACAAGACACGGGTTATGGGGTTGTATGTATAAATATTTAAGATGTTATCGTCTTCATCTTAAACCTGCTGTACATTGAGTTTTAACATGATGCTCTACATCTGTGTTCTTAATTATCTGGAAAGTACAGTGACTGATACGAAAACATGAGGTACAAGCTAACTGAGCTCAGGGATGCACACACATGCACCCGCACACACACACACACAAACACACAAACTAACACTCATACACACACAAACACACACACCCACAAAGACACAGACACACACACACACACACACACACACACACACACTAAGATACATACACACACACAAACAAAGACACACACACACAAAGACACGTGTGGATCAGAGTCTAGCCATAAGTTCCCTGGGTAAACACATGTTAATATGCGCACTGTTTCACGAAGACACTTCCAAATCAGGACACTTGTGATCATCACAAATGCAGATGCTTACACGGCTAGTGTAAAGTACCGAAAACAACACCCGCACACCCACAAACACACACACACACACACACACACACACACAAGTGCGCACACACACGCGCGCACACAGGCGTTGCATCGTCATTTCTCTTTCTTTTGTGTTTTGTACGACCAAGCCCGCATTCCACACGCTGTGTGTCAGGGGAACAGAGCAGGTGTGTGTGCTGAGTCAGAAACTGCGGGAGAAACAGACTGGAGTCAGGGGGGGGGAAAGCTCACATGCGAGGGGGATGTAAGTGTGTGCAACGGCCAGGTGCACTTCCATCATGTGAAGGAAGGGCGTTTTGGTCAGTGTGTCAATTGCTGGGGCACAATGTTGACGTTCAATTTAGAAAACAATCCATTGTACTGATTTTATTGAACCAGAAAAGTGTCTAATGAAATACTAATTGTATCTAATTAAACACTCCATAGGTTATCTTAAAGTCTCCATGAGGTGGAAGTTAATCATAATAATGATTTCTTCTCCACTTGCATAGTTTGAGGTGCAGTCATTCTCCAAGCATGTCTACTTTATATCTGACATGAATTAACACTTAATATTATGTGCAGACATAGTCACGTTAAAAAAATAAATGGTATAGGCATTTTTGTGCCTTTATGGACCGGAGAGTGAAGAGAGAAAGGAAAGCGGTTTGGAGAAGAGGGGGAATTACTGATAGCATAGGGTCACTGGTGGGAATC
>NC_044058.1:20632779-20665279 GCF_902167405.1 Gadus morhua
TCTGTGTCAGAGGTTCCTGCAGTGACTATAATGTGTGTGTTTATCATGCGTGTCGATTTGCTCTATATTCTGATCAAAGAGGCCCCACTGACCTTGACTGTGTGACCTACAGGTGGCCGACCACTGGCAGCAGCTGATGCTGAAGATGGAGGACAGGCTTAAGCTGGTCAACGCGTCGGTGGCCTTCTACAAGACCTCCGAGCAGGTAGGCTCATTTTACCATGCAATGAAACACAGGATTATTGTCAGGTTCCTGCTACAAAAAATTCCCCCAAACCCCTATTCCCTTGTTCTTTGTTCCTACCACTTTGTAATTATAATAGCGTTAAGTACTTTTTGCTGCTCTTACATTTCCCGTGTGGTATTAATCCATTATTAACTATCTTATTTTATCCTAATTCTTGTTTTCTGTCTGTCTTAATCTATCAATCTGCATAATGTTCCAGTTTGGACTGTGTCCAGTTTTGGAATGTTGCAATGCATCATGGTACTTGTAGTGTGAACACGTGTCTCTGGGCAAACTAGGTGTGCAGCGTGCTGGAAAGCCTGGAGCAGGAGTACAAGAGGGAGGAGGATTGGTGCGGGGGCGCTGATAAGCTGGGGCCCAACTGTGAGTCGGACCACGTCACGCCCATGATCAGCAAGCACCAGGAGCAGAAGGAGGCCTTCCTCAAGGTGAGATGATGTTTACATTGCAGCTTGTCATTTAGCAGACGATTTCAGCCAAACGCGACGAGTGAGGCTGAGAAGAGTTTAAGCAAGCAGTCAAAATAGGACTAGCTACAAATGAGTTATAGTGCTGCACAATATAGTGCAGATGAGCCATATGAAAGATGAGCCAGAAATACAAGGCTTCATTTGTGGTTGTTTGTTTTACTGGCAGTGCAGACAGAGAGAGTAAATCTAAATTCGATTTTCTCAACACTTTTTACATTTCTAAGGTTCCCCAATGATTGGTTACTAGCCTACGAGTGCGTGGTAATCATGAATCAGAAGACGTGCACCAAAAAAAAGACGGACAACACCAGAGGCTACAGAATAGCACTAGTCAAACTCGTGCACAGCATAACCTTTTAAGCATAGCTATCTGGCAGCAAATCATAGCTCTTATCCAGAGAGACTCTATGTGAATTGAGATACAGGTCTTTAAAGAGCAGGTCAAGGTTGGTCTTCTGACTGGGAAAACGGATTAGGTTAGGCTGCGGACACGAAGGTAGGAGGGAGGGAACGAACCCAGTGACTTCTGGCCAGCAGTATCATAGCTACGCTATGCTGCCCCCTATAGCTAATAGCTCTGAGATGCAACGAGATGAGACTTGATTCGTTGTTCTTTACACATGGCGGAAGGGAGGTTCCACCTCATAGTCCCAGGCTCCTTCCCCCCTTCTGCCTCGTTGACCTCTCTCACGACCTCTATCCCATGTGACCTCTGACCTACAGGCCTGTACACTGGCCAGGCGCAACGCAGACGTCTTCCTGAAGTACCTGCACCGGAACAGCGTCAACATGCCCGGCATGCTGTCCCACGTCAAGGCCCCTGAGACCCAGGTCAAGAGTAAGTGGACCCTGCTTCTGCTTTTACCCTGAAATTCACAATCTGGCAACCTGCAGAGGCTGCCCTCGCCTCGGGCCAGACACTGGCAACGTAAATCCATCCCCCGATTTCAGATACGCTTCGACAATACGAGTACCATTAAAACGGGGACAAAAAAGTTATGAGGAAAGTTAAGCCAACTGAAAGCAAAAGATCATTGGTTTGCCAGTCAAGCCTAGAAATAAAAGTAAGTAACAGTAACAGTATCTTCTTCCACCTAATGTGCTTAATGTTGAGCTGTTAAACAATGTCATTTTGTTGAAAGTGATTGAAGAGCCGGACGGCCTCACACAGAACTGATGATACTTCAAACTAAAAAACAGTAGTTTGTGAAGGACATCATATTCCTGAGCCCCATTTACCTTCTGTTTGTCACCTTCTTAGTCCTGCATCAGGGCGATTGATTGATTGTCCTTATTTCAAACATGTAAGCAATTAAAACCAAAGTTAAAATAGAAGACGATGAATAAATAAAACAAAAGCAATATTCGAAAGGGGGTAGGAGGAAGTAATGCTCCGGGTTCGTGTTTACCTGGTGAACCTTCAGAATAAAAGCCCCTCTCCTCTCTCTCTCTCTCCTCTCAGACATCCTCAATGAGCTGCTTCAGAGGGAGAACAGGGTGCTCCACTTCTGGACCATGAGGAAGAGGAGGCTGGACCAGTGTCAGCAGTACGTGGTGTTTGAGCGCAGCGCCAAACAGGTGGGCCCCTGTGTGTGTGTGTGTGTGTGTGTGTGTGTGTGTGTGTGTGTGTGTGTGTGTGTTAGTAAGTGTGTGTGTGTGTGTGTGTGTGTGTGCGTGTGCGTGTGTGTGCGTGTGCGTGTGCGTGTGTGTGTGTGAGTGTTTGAGCGAGTGTGTGTGTATATGTTTGTGTGATGTGTGTGGGCGAGTGTTTGCAACTGTGTGTGTATGTGTGCATAAATAATTTGTACAGGGTTATAATGCTTCCCTTTCTGCTGTATTTGTTTCTCTGCCAAAAGTCCCGAACAGAACTCTACTACCACTTACACTGTCTACAATACTCAATACATCTGTACCACTTTATTACCCCCCCCCCCACTCAGCCCCATTGTGTCAAGCCTGTCTGTTTGAGATAAACTCACTGAAACACAACACAAGTATACATTTAGCCCTGAGCTACACTAGCTGTGATTCAAACACGAGAAAAACGATTTGAACAACAGGACTTGAGTTGAGAGTCAATTCACGGGAACATGTGAATCTTTTCGCTGTGTTTTCCTTTTTAAAGCCGCCCCCCCCTTCGTCTTCCGTAGCGTTTGTTTTCGACCCGCGTCGGGCCTTCCATACTCATGTAATGATGCTGTGTGCAAAGTGTATGAGAAGCCACGCCGACCGCCCGACAGGGAGGGACGAACTCCGCAAACACTGTCTGGAGCTGCTGTGATTACACACCATAGATATGTCAACGCTCTGCTTATTACAGAGCACTCTCTGGAATATGCATCCCCCCCCCCCCCCCCCCCCCAAACCTGCAATATGTCCCCCAAAAGAAAACACAACATGGGAAAGAACGCTTCTGTCCCAAAAGCAAAGTCTATTGTATGTTGAGTCCCGTCGCATTTTAGCTGCGAGGGACTCAAGGTATGGAGATAAACTAATGGATGTTATGTTGCTTGATGAATTCAGGTGCACCTTAAAAAGCTTTTATTTTCAGGCACCTGAGCACTAATCAGAAAAGTATCTGAAAGAATTAAATCCTACTTATGGTCGGGTTAGTGTGTTCCCCAGACTTTTTGAATTTGTCAAATCCAAATTGTTTGTCAATGGATTTATTTTCTAAAATTGGGTCGGCGGTATCCATCTGAATCACACCAAAAGGGAGGAAAAAAGTCTGGGATGGTGAAACATCGGGTAGTTTGCTCCCTCTAGTGGCCCAAACGCAGAACTGCGCAGGCACCTCGGAACTCGCAGCAACCAATCACATTTTGTCAGGGTTTCTAGGACATGGCTATTCTAGGGATATCCAGGTTTTACCCCCAGGGCCCAAAGTTCTTGCTTGTCCTCTCTTCCTCCCTGTGTTTGATTGGTCTCTTTATGTCAGTGCCATCCAATAAGTCACTCACCTGTTGCCCCACATAGGAAGTGGAGCACACTACGCTGAAAACAAGGACAATAATAATAATAGGGCAATGAGTGGGTAATCGGATCAAATAATATGCTGATTGAGTTTTTCATCGATGTCATACTCCATAGCCTTAGGGTCTCACAGTTTAAGGGGGAAATTACAAGTAGCAGTGTGTGCTGAAATCCATTTTTCCCTGCCTGCAGATTTTTCTCCATTTCGGGCCTATATTTGCCTGAGAGAGAGTTTTCTTCTGCTAGCGAACAACTTCTAAATCATTCCAAAATTGGCTGCAACTAATTTTTATTCAGCAGATTCAGCAGTCATTCAGCAGATTCAGCAGTCATTCAGCAGATTCAGCAGTCATTCAGCAGATGCTTTAATCCAGTGCAATCATTTTCAATATTTTCTTGGGCTTCCACAATGAAGAAACTCTTTGTTTTCTTTATTGTGTAATAAATAATTTCCCTCGCTGTAAAGGGTTAAACAGGTGAATGTATGAACCATCTCACACACCCCCCCCCCCCCCCCCTCTCTCTCCCTTGGCCCGCAGGCACTGGAGTGGATCCACGACACGGGAGACTTCTACCTGTCCACACACACCTCCACGGGCTCCAGCATCCACCACACCCAGGAGCTACTCAAAGAGCACGAGGACTTCCAGATCACCGCCAAGGTGTGTGTGTGTGTGTGTGTGTGTGTGTATGTGTGTGTGTGTGTGTGTGTTTGAGTGAGTTTGCCCAGATCACAGCCAAGGTGTGTGTGTGTGTGTGTGTGTGTGTGTGTGTGTGTGTGTGTGTGTGTGTGTGTGTGTGTGCGCGCGTGTGTGTGTTCGCGTGTGCATGGCTGTGTGGTTAATCGTCTCCATGTCAGCCAAAATAAATCCAACCTGAGTGGCGCATTGGCAGCGTTCGTTCATACGCTCGTATCACAGTGTGTTTGTAAAGTGCGTGCTGTTCACAGTAAGAACCGTTTGTTGAGTTTGTGTGTCCCATGTCAGTGCATTGTGCGCCACGCAGGAGCATTGTGTTGAGACTGGCCTGTTTGGTTCAGCCTTCCACCCTTCGGCCCCGTCCCGGGGCCGGCTGTATTGTCCGGCCCCACCGCTGTTTGTATGCCACTGTGTTATAATAGAAAGATCTATTGTACTTCTCCCTGTAACCAAACCAAACGTTAACCCTGTCTGTGTGTCTGTCTCTCTCCCCTCTCTCTCCCTCTCTCTCCCTCTCTCTGTATCTCTCTACCTTTTGTTAACCCATCTCCCTGCTTCTCTCTCTCTGTCTCTCTCTCTCTCTCTCTCTCTCTCTCTCTCTCTCTCTCTCTCTCTCTCTCTCTCTCTCTCTCTCTCTCTCTCTCTGTGTCTCTTTCTCTCTCTCTCTGTCTCTGTCTGTGCCTCTCTCTCTCTGTCTCCTCTTTTTTCGTCTCACTGCTATGCCAACACTTTGTACCATCATTCCTCTTTCTATCTGTCTCTGTCTGTGCCTCTCTCTCTCTCTCTCTCTCTCTCTCTCTCTCTCTCTCTCTCTCTCTCTCTCTCTCTCTCTCTCTCTCTCTCTCTCTCTCTCTCTCTCTCTCTCTCTCTCTCTGTCTGTCTCTGTCTGTGCCTCTCTCTCTCTCTCTCTCTCTCTCTCTCTCTCTCTCTCTCCCTCTCGTTCTCGTTCTCTGCGTTGCGTGTCTATGTCTCTTGCCGATGTGGGCCGCCCACAGCAAACCAAAGAGCGCGTGAAGCTGTTGATCCAGCTGGCCGACGGCTTCTGCGACAAGGGCCACGCCCACGCGGTGGAGATCAAGAAATGGGTGGCGTCCGTCGATAAGCGCTACCGGGACTTCTCCATGCGCATGGACAAGTACCGGGGCTGTTTGGAGTCAGCGCTCGGCATCTCCTCAGACTCCAACAAGGCTGTGAGTCCCTCTGTCCCCCCCCCCCCCAATGCCTCCCTTTAGCTGTTTTATTTGTGTTTCTGTCTTTTGTTTATGTTTGTCAGTTGACCGGGAAGGTAACTCCTAAATCACTTTTTTAGGTTTGGTTTGGTTTCTCGCCACGTTTTGGGGAACGTTACCTTTTCCGTTTCCTGTAGAACGTCATAGACAAGGGAAATACTAATACATTTGATATGTATAGCGCCTCATTCGATCTTAATAAGAACGTATATAAGTAAAAGGTTATATGGGATATACAAGAGTTCTGCTAATCAAACACTTTTGTGAGAACACGATTGTTCTCCTACTTTAAAACAGATGTTTACTTACACCTTATTATATATGTACACATAAATCTCATATGTTATTATTCTGAATGTAAATTCAAATGTGTGTACATTTTATTATAGTGATTCATACTTTATTATTATCCCTATTCATGTCAATGTTTTCTTTTTATAATGCTGCTCTGACAACCAAATTTCCTATCGGGATGATTAAAGTATTGATCCATAGCTATCTATTAAACCGGTGTTACACTAGCGTATTACAATAACCGATCACTGACTGATGGCGGACATTTACACAACATTACACAGAACCCACCAAAACATCTTGTTCATTCAACCGTTAATTCAGAACACAAAGTAAAAAATATACGATGACCATCCAAACCATAATCGTATTTGGTCCTCACACACAAGCTTGGATTCCCATTGCCCCGTGGTGGCTGTTTCCCCCTCCGTCCGCAGAGTAAAGACCTCCAGCTGGACATCATTCCCGCCAGCGCCCCGGGGTCAGAGGTCAAACTGAGGGACGCTGCCCACGACCTCAACGAGGAGAAGAGGAAGTCCGCCCGCAGGAAAGAGTGCGTAACGCAGCGGTCACACACACAAGTGCACTCGCATGTTCTCACGTGCACTCACACACACACACACACACACTCACGTGCACGCGCACATTCCCACGTGCACTCACACACACACACTCACGTGCACTCACACACACTCGCATGCAGTCGCACACTCTCGCACGCTATCACGTACACTCGCACACACTCGCATGTACTCAGACACGCTCATGTGTACTCACACACACACTCTCGTGCACTCACACACAGTCATGCACTCTCACGTGCACTCTCACGTGCACTCACACCGTTCTCATGTGCGCTCACATACACTCACACACACTCACATGCACTCATATACGCTCACGTGCACTCGCACCATTCTCATGCACTCACACACACACTCTCGTGCACTCACACACAGTCATGCACTCTCACGTGCACTCACACCGTTCTCATGTGCACTCACACACACTCACATGCACTCACACTCATATACGCTGACGTGCACTCGCACACACTCTCAGGTGCACTCATACACACTCATGCACACTCACGTGCACTAACACCGATCTCAAGTGCACTCACACACACTCGCATGCACTCCCGCACACACTCACGTGCAATCACTCAGCACCTTCAGGGAACTCTCACAGTGTTCTTGTTTGTATATATTACCAATTATAATTAGGATTCGGTAGTTTCCTTACTGTCCAACACCACCTTCAAAAGAACAACTTTAGAATGAATTAATTAAGAATTAGCCATATAGTACGACTCTTCCTTGAACTCATTTTACCGTACCCTTGGGGCTCATATCTCATTCAAACAGCCTTTCAATTCACACTTCCAGGGATCACTGATATTATCAATGTAATTACTTTATAAGCGTCTCTCCCGTCCCTCGGTAGACGAACGACGACTGGTGTTCTCGCTGGCTTTCCAAAGTGCTAAACCGAGACTCTACTGCATTGTTTACCTCATTAGGACCACAGAAAGTGTGAATGTGCCTGTGCGGATCAGAGCCTCACACAGATTCCTCCCTGTTATCAATTTGAATGTTTTTATTCCTTTCCCTTGTTCAGAGTCCATCAAACAAAACTCAAACACACACATACACCCGGTACCGCCAGCGTGTCTGTGTGTGTGTGTGTGTGTGTGTGTGTGTGTGTGTGTGTGTGTGTGTGTGTGTGTGTGTGTTTGTTTGGCGGACATAATCAGCTCTGCAGTCGCCCTTTAAAAAAAACAGCACAACGACGGGAGGGCGAGATAATGAGGTTGAACGAGGCTGGGCTGCTGTTGTGTACGCGGGCGGCGTCGACGCTGCTGATCTGCCCACTCCCCCTCCCCCTCCCCCCCCCCCCCCGAGATCATTATCTCCTTCTTCTCTTTGTTTTCTATCTTTGCTGCTGTTTAAAGGGAATCCTAAGCAGGTTAAGTTACCTCTGGAGAATACGGCGCCATTGCACTGACTGAATGCAACGCCTGCCTGAGTCGTGTTTCTTACAAAACGGAGGCTTACTCTGTGGATACACGGATGTAAACGGGGAGTAAATGTGTGGATATTCAATTAGAGTCGTGACTGGTTGAATCGCTGTTGCTCTTTCCGATTTTTGTATATATCTTTCTGTTTTGTGGTTGATAATTCAAAATGGAGCTCGGCACACAGGTTTGTGTGATTATGGATTTCTGTTTGCGAATGGAGCGCTTTGAGGGAGGCCTTTGTGGGCTCTAACAATGTGGCGGTCTTTTCAGGTTCATCATGGCAGAGCTGATCCAAACAGAGAAGACCTACGTCAGAGACCTACGGGAGTGCATGGATGTGAGCGGCGCGCCAATCTCCGCCGCAAACACACAAACACACCAGAGAAACACACGCATGGGGCCAGAACAAAGCAGCCAAATCCCCATCAGCTCAACGAATTAACCACCCTACTAAACAAAACACACAGAAAAAGTAGACAAATATTTAGGGGGAATTATGATTTTGCAATAATATCCGGCTCGCTGTATATTATCCCACTTACATCATTGTTACTTACGAAAATCAATCAATCATTTGAAACAAAATATAACCAAGAATCTTTACATTGATTTAAAAAGCACTTAATGCAATGTGAAATGAATGAAAAAAGTCTGTTTGCATATACGTTTGGTAATAGTGTCCATAGCAACGTCTGGTTATTTAAAGCAGCGGTTTGTACCGAATTAACCGACCGCCTAATGCCCTTTTGACCAAGCAGATCAAGTATATGGCAAAGCAATAATACATGCAAGTAATAGATATGTAATACAGTTGTTGAACATAAATCCCCAAAACATGTTTTTCTAATCATCACCCTATCTTACATTTTTATATACTATCCTCATTAAATTGTCCACAAGGACTACAAAGATGTCCGACCGTTGAATGCTAACGGTTGTCCTCTTCTTCCTGGTTTCCAGACGTACCTGTGGGAGATGACCAGTGGTGTAGAGGAGATCCCACCAGGGATTATCAACAAGGAGCACATCATCTTCGGCAACATGCAGGACCTCTACGAGTTCCACCACAAGTCAGTAGAATCGGCCGCTTAACTAAGACGATTTCGCAGACCCTTGACTACAACTGTCGTCATAGTGTGGGCTGTGCCGCATAATTAGTTTTAATGTTTCAAGTGTCTGAACAGTGAAGTCGTTTTTACTCCTTCTAAATGCCATAACTCTGGCATAAGGCAGATGAGTCATCAGCCACATTAGTCACAGACATATGTAACGTCATTTTAATTTTGATTAGCATTTAGACTTGAATAGAAAAGTTTAAAAACTCAATGCAATGAAGAACACTCCTAAAAGATTTAAATTAAAATCCATAATTAATTTTCAGCTCTGAGTTCGCCAGAAATCCAGAAATTCAGTTTTGTCCTCCCAGTCCTATGTGTCAGACACTCCTCATAAATATTTACAAAAGGAACCGATTGACCTGATATACTATGTTTGCCTTTTATTCCTACAGTATCTTCCTCAAGGAGTTGGAGAAATATGAGCAGCTTCCAGAAGATGTGGGCCATTGCTTCGTCACCTGGGTAACAGAGCAATTGTCTCCATAAACCAAACCCTCGTAGTCCTATTCGGTTCTTAAAAAATGCTGACACTTCTGAAACCCATCGAAAGATATACGGTTTACCTTTGACAGGGAACATAAGTTAACTGCTCATCTGTTACATGATACAGCTTGTCTTTTTAACTCAATATCTGCATTCCTCAATTGATGTACTGTGTATTGACTACCCTCTGCCCAGGCGGACAAGTTCCAGATGTACGTCAACTACTGTAAGAACAAGCCCGACTCCACCCAGCTCATCCTGGAACACGCAGGGCCCTATTTTGACGTAAGTGACCGACTAGTCATAGACAAGACTAAAGAAAGGCTGTTGGAGCTAAATCGAGAAACACAGGTTAAAGTTTGCCTCGCAAAGCACTTAACTCCTTCTGCGGAAGGCTTCCGTTGCGTAGCGATTATTAATCATAGCTCTGTAAATGCCAACGAACTGGAGTTCTGCGGTGCATTAGCGCATGAATAGCATATTTTTGTGTTGCTAGATCCTTTTGTAGGGTGGCTGGTCCTATTCATTGAATTATTATTAGCATTATTTCACACTTCTTCTTATGTAGTCTTATTCGTTGAAATGCGCTTTCTTTCTCTTTATGTTTCGGGGCGGGTGACTGGAACAGGAGATCCAGCAGAGGCACAGACTCGCAAACTCCATCTCGTCTTACCTCATCAAACCAGTGCAGAGGATCACCAAGTACCAGCTGCTGCTCAAGGTATGGACCAGGAACGCAATGCTAGAAACACAGCTGCGAAAAACGTAACAAAGCGGAGGCGCCGTCGCCGAATAGAGATCCGTCTGCCATTTTGTTGATTACTTTTACATTTAAGGGCATTTGGCAGACGCTTTTATCCAAAGCGTCTTGCAATAACTACATTAGTCAGAAGAAAGAGTAACCATACATATCTGTACAGCAAGGATGTTCATAAAACCAAGTGCAAAGCAATAACAATTGTTAGATTAACCCATTCCCCATATACAACAAAGACAGCTGGGATAAGACGATACACAATGCTAAATTATATTTTTAAGTGCAAGGACGTTGATGAATGTTGTTGACGTCGATGTCGATAGCAAGGAAAAAAAGGGCAACAAGGGAAACCCGACTACTTTATTCATCGGGCAGTGCAACATTCGTACTCAGATGTTGTTAAAAAAGGAAAGTATACAACAACGTCTGCTTGCCTGTGTTCCGTGTGCTAGGAGCTCTTGACCTGCTGCGAGGAGGGGAAGGGGGAGATCAAGGACGGCCTGGAGGTGATGCTCAGCGTCCCCAAGAGAGCCAACGACGCCATGCACCTCTCCATGCTGGACGGTGGGTGCTTCACCTCCACCTCGCCCCCCGCCGTCAGCGAGGTGGTGGGCGGAGGATATACATAACAACACGCACATACGCTCTCGAGGCCGTGGAGATGGAACAAACCTGGCGACGGTACCCACGCAACCATCCCCGCGGCTGGGGTTGTCATCACCGTCACAAACCCCACGCAAGCACACACACACACAAAAACATACATGCACAGAACACACACACACACACACCACACATATGCACACACACACCACACATACGCACATACAGAAAACACACACACAAAAATATCTTGAGGATTGAGACATGAAAATGGTCAGTTTTCTGTCAAATGTCCTAAATTTCATAATGGATAAATACAATAAAACGGCAGAGAAAAGAAGCATGGCCAAATCGCAAATTAAAGGCTTGATCATTTGTCTTATAAAATGGTTATTAAAAGCTTCATTGAAGAGATAGGTTTTTAACTGGCGCTTAAAGATGTTTTTCTAAACTTGCCTCTGTGATGTCCTGAGGTAACCTATTCCATGGTGAGAAGGACTTTGAGGTGATTCTGAACCACACGGGGAGCCAGAGCAGAGCCGTTAATGCTGGTTGAAATGCTCTCTGCTCTTTGTTTTGTCAGAAGCCTAGCAGCAGAGTTCTGAATTAGTCTGAGCCTCTATGCAGTCTGAGCCTCTCTACAGAAATCATGGCACTGTGTCTCAGATTAAAGGAGGATTTCTTGGTCCCCTTGCTAACATTGGATGTCAAACTTCATCTAAATGTTTTTCAAGGTTAATCCCTAACATTATGTATGTATGCATTTATTTAGTTTCATCTTAGTTTAGTTTCTAAGTTTTGCTTCTAGTTTTAAAGAAGTTTGTTTCAACATCACCTTCATATTCATTTTCTGTTTTTGAAAATTGTTTTTCTTTAATGTAATTTGTGTGAATCGGACAAGCATTGACCTGTGTGTGCGTGTGTGTGTGGGTGCGTGTTTGTGTGTGTATATGTGTGTGCGTGTCTTTCCCGCCTTGTCCCGCCGCAGGCTTCGACGGAAACATTGACTCCCAGGGAGAGCTGATCCTGCAGGAGTCCTTCCAGGTGTGGGATCCCAAGACCCTGATCCGCAAAGGCCGCGAGCGCCACCTCTTCCTGTTCGAGATGTCCCTGGTCTTCAGCAAGGAGGTCAAGGACTCCAACGGACACAGCAAATACCTCTACAAGAGCAAGATGTTTGTACGTTGAAAGCTCTCTTGGAAATGATGCTCTATGAGATCAGGCGAACCGGTGCGGTTGGTAGTTTGACCCTTTCTATTGAGGTGTTTGGCGTGTCACGGTCAAAAGGTTTGCTCTGTTACACGCTGCTGCACTTGAAACACTGAAGTAGCTGCAAATAAACGAAAAAACCAAAGTAAGTGTCAGAATGACAACTGAGCCAAAGCGAAGTTGCTCTTGTTTCCAGCCTGTGGATGGAGCAGGAATCCTGGCTCGTAGTTCAGTACGCTACGTTATCATGGCTACGTTGTGAATGGGTTTCTAATCCTGTTTCGTCCAATCCACCCGACCGCAGACTTCCGAGCTGGGTGTGACAGAGCACGTGGAGGGGGACCCCTGCAAGTTCGCTCTCTGGGTGGGAAGGACCCCCACCTCCGACAACAAGATCGTGCTCAAGGTACGACATGACATGACAACCTGTATCACAAGCATGGCAGGCACAGAAAAATATTTAAGGGGAAAATGTCTTCTTTCCTTAGATCACAGGTTTTCAAAGTTAACATGGCAGAGGATTGGCATGCAGGATAACTTAATTACACAAGCAGGATTACAATTTTTCCGTATTTCGTGTGTTTAATACAGCATCAGAGCTCCTATTGTGTCTTACGTGTTCCATCTATTGGTTTTATCCCTTTTTTCCTGGGGTTTTGTGGATTTATTTTGCGGTAGGATATTGTCATCTAGGTTTTATTCAGGGTTTCCATTCATGAATCTGACCCGTGTGATCGCAATGTCCTCTCTGGGTTTTAATTTCCTGTTCCTTTTGCTGCAGAGAACTGATGTTTCATAGCTTCACTCATAGTTGTTCAAGTGTGCCCCTCTCATCACTGCTGCATTGTTTGGAGAAAGCTTCACTTCCCCCACCAAATCCTCCACATTGTCTCTGGGAGACGTCAACTTTTGTTCCTGCTACTTTGTTCACAGTACACAGTCTTGGCATAGCAATCGCTGGGTCAGGACACCAAGCTCATCCATAACACTCATGATACACACAAACAATCACCTACACACACAAACACACACACAACCACACTCACACAGACACAGACACACGCAAAACCACGCACGCACACACACACTAACTCACCCTTACATTCTCACACAGGCACACACACACACACACACACACGCATGCACACGCACACACATGCACAACCGAACACACATACAAGCGTAAACACAGCCACACACACACACACGCGCACGCACGCACACTCACTGTGCATCTGTGTCTCAGGGCTCACGTTGGTTTGTGTACGCGTGGGTTTATGTTTGTATACGTGGTGTGTGCTTAATAAAAAAAAACAAGCGTTGATATGCTTGAGACCCTTCCTGCCCTCTAGCCGGCGGTCTTATATAAGCCGCGATGGCTATCCTAATTTGACTGTTGCATAACGCCACGGCCTTGGCGCCGCTGGTTGCTATGCGAAGTAGCGTCAGTAGTAAAGGGAACCCGGTCTAATGCTAATTAGACAACTCAACTCACATATCGCCTCTCAGAGTTATAAACATCACGGCGCCCCCCAGGTCGTTAATTTCCCCACCTGCCTTTATGCCAGTCGCGGCGTCTTCCGGATATTTGTTTACTTTGCTATTCTGGTTCCATCGCTCATATAGTCTCATCAGGTCTAAGCTGTGCGATGGCGACTGAGGAAGTGAGTCACTTTATCCACAGCTACAGCAATAAAGATATATAGACAGCCAGCACAACCACAAGATGCTGGGGAAGGAGCCAACAGCACAAAACGGACAGGTGATAGATTCCCCTCCACAGCTGTCCCTTTCACAATAAGAGCGTCACAGCATCACCGACTCCTGGGTGACGGGGCCGTCGAACAGGGAGATGGGTTTAAACGAAACACCATGGAGAGTGTTAGACATTGTAAGATTCCCCTCCGAAGCTGTCCCTTTCACAATAAGAGCGTCTCAGCATCACCGACTCATATGGATGACGGGCCGTAGCGTAGGACAGGGAGAGGATTCAAACGAAACACCATATAAAGTGTTAGACACTGATTCCCTCTCCAAAGCTGTCCCTTTCACAATAAGAGCGTCACAGCATCACAGACTCCTATCAGTGAAGGCATCGTCGGACAGGGGGAGATGGTTAAAACAAAACACCCTGGAGAGCGTTAGACAACGATTCCCCCTCCACAGCTGTCCCTTTCACAATAAGAGCGCAGCAGCATCAACAGTGAGGATTCAAAATGTATGTACGAGTAGGACGCTGAGGATGCAGATCCTAGACCAGTCCTAACGGCGTCTGTTCTCGCCCACAGGCTTCCAGCATCGAGAACAAGCAGGACTGGATCAAACACATCCGGGAGGTGATCCAGGAGCGAACCATCCACCTGCGGGGGGCGCTGAAGGAGCCCATCCACATGCCCAAGGCCACCACGACCAAACACAAAGGCAGACGGTACGGACCCCCCCCACCCCTCCCCTCCCCCCCCCACCCTCTCCACTCGGGCATCGTGGGAAAAAGCCTAGTGATCCATACGCACACTTAAGAAGACAGCAGTCAGACAGAAGGATATGCTACTCAGAAAGTCAAGGCTAAAATATTTGTTAGCATTTGGTATCGTGCACATTTATGTCGCCTAATTGTTATTTTTAATTTAGCAAATAAATTTGACTGAGGATGATGATGACGATGATGATGATGGGGGGGAGATGATGATGATGGCAATGGTGATGATGATGATGATGATGGCGATGGTGATGATCGTGATGATGATGATGATGGTGGTGGTGGTGGTGGGAAGGATGAGGATGATGATGATGATGATGGCGATGATGATGATGGCGATGATGATGATGATGATGATGATGATGATGGTGATGATGATGATGATGATGATGATGATGATGATGATGGTGGTGATGATGATGATGATGATGGTGGTGGTGGTGGGGAAGATGATGGTGATAATAATGATGGTAATGATGATGATGATGATGGCGATGGTGATGATGATGATGATGGCGATGGTGATGATGATGATGATGGTGGTGGTGGTGAGGATGAGGATGATGATGATGAAGGAGCTCATTGCTCTCCTCGCCCTGACCCCCTGACTCTGGTCCCCCAGCAGGGATGGAGAGGATCTGGACAGCCAGGGCGACGCCAGCAGCCAGCCAGACACCATCTCCATCGCCTCGCGCACCTCCCAGAACACCCTGGACAGCGACAAGGTAGGACACACACGCACACATGTACACGCGTGCACGCACACAGACACACACGCACACACACACACACTCACACACACACTCACTCACTCACTCACTTACTCACTCACTCACTCACTCACTCACTCACTCACTCACAACCACATACATAGTAACAGACACATTTATACACACACAGACACAGAGACATACAGACAAAGAGACACTCATGCACACACAAACAAACACACAAATACACACACACACACACACACACACACAGACATAGTTACACACACACACACATAGGTACACACAGTCAGAGACACACACATACAAACCCACAGTAGATTGCAGTTGTCACATTTCCACGCCTCAGAAAGATTCATTTTGGTCGCTACCGCCACAAAATGACAAAAACAAACTGGTGAGTGTGGGGAAAACCATCTCACTGCACCCACACATCTATCCTCCATGGTTTGGTGTTCTCTACCTAATCACTGACTGGCAGGTGAACAGCAAGAGCTAAGATCCACTGCTACAAATCCATCTGCTTGTGTAACTGTCGGTGTGTGTTAGTGTTACAGTAATGCGTCGATTATGGCTCATCCACACCAAGTGTGTGTCTGTGTACGTGTTTGTGTCTGTCTGTATGTATGTATATACCTATATATATATCGATGTGTGTGTGCGTGTGTGTGTGTGTATATATGTGTGTGTGTATATGTTTGGGTCTGTCTCTATGTATGTATATATATATATATATATATCGATGTGTGTGTGTGTTGTGCATGTGTGTGTGTTTGTATATATGTCTGTGTGTGTATATACGTGTGTGTGTATATGTTTGTGTCTGTCTCTATGTATGTATATATATATATCGATAGGTGTGTGTGTGTGTGTGTGTATGTGTGTGTTGTGCATGTGTGTGTGTATGTATATATGTCTGTGTGTGTATATACGTGTGTGTGTATATGTTTGTGTGCGTGGCCCTAACAGCACAGAATGTCCACCCCCATACATTCTGACGAAGTGACGATGAAAGGCAACCGAAACATTCCCAGACAAAATCAATGTGTCACAAGCTAGTATCCTCTTCTATCTACCACCTTTTCTGTGATCTCCAAACACATCTAAACACAGCTCAGCCCCGTCTCTCGATCCGGAATAAAGCTTATTTTTTGGTAACCGGTCGGTGTGAAAAGAGAAGCAAACACAGACATGGGAACAGTCTGGGATGGTAGCTTTTCAACACAAACTGAGCCATCACTTACACCTGCTGTAGTGAAAACATCGGTTTGAACTTATTGATAAACCATACTTATTCTTAAAAAATCCTTATTCTCAAACCACCCTTATCGATAAACAATCCTCATTGTAAACCCATCCTTAATGTTAACCCATCCTTATTGATAATTCATCCTTAATGATAAACCATCTATATTGTTGAAACCTCCATATTGTACCATTACTTTGAAAAGACCTGAATCCCCCATGACAGACCGGACGCTGTTTGGTTGGCTATTAGCATGCGAGTCATGGATGAGAAGTGAATCGGCAGAGTGCACACTTGTCGCACGATTGCTGAGTGCCCCTGTTGGCCATGGATGCCTGATTGTGTGCAGGAGGACAGTTAATTTTCCTCACACACACACACACACACACACACACACACACACACACACACACACACACACACACACACACACACACACACACACACACATATTACCCTCTGAAAGCGGCCTCTTTGAGCATGAACCGAGAATAAACGAGTGAGCGTTTATGAAAGGTTTTTGTGTGTGCGTGTCTATGTGTGTGAGAGTTTGCTTGTGTATATGTGTGAGTTGGTGTGTACGTGTGTGGGTGTGTATGTAGGTGTGTGTGTGAGTGAGAGAATGTTTGTGTACATGTGTTTGGCTGTGTTTGTATACATGTGTACAAGTGTGCTTGTGTGTGTATATGTGTGTGTGTGTGTATATGTGTGTGTGTGTATATGTGTGTGTGTGCGTGTGTTTCCTGGCTTGGTGACTGACGTGTGAGTGTCTGAGGCGGCAGCCTCCCACACTATCTCGCTCACAGGAAGCACGCCGTCTGCCCTTCTACATGGGAGACACAGAGACACAGAGAGAGAGCAGTCAGCTAGCTGCATACAGCGATACCCATGCAGGAGAAGGCTTCACTTTGAATTCTTGAATGATTTCAAATTTTTATGTTTCTTATTTTTTGCTATTTTCTTCTACCTACTTGATGAGGAGGAGGAGTCACTCATAGTAATGAATTGGATGTGGACTACGAACGGCCCCGCCTGGGAAGTGTTCAGGAAGTGAACCGCTAACTTTACTCAGAGGGCTATCATTAGATTCACGGGCAGACTCATCGCAGACTATTCCTGCAACGAAGTGTGTTTCTCTACAAATCCAGTCTCTAGTATCAGGTGCCTTTTTTTTTTATTCACCTTTCATCTTTTAAATATATTTTCGAAGGCTATTTCACAAGCTTCAGATTGTTTCATTTAGTATATTGGAGAAGAGTTGGTAGTTGTTGGTAGTTGTTGCCGGGGAAACGCTCAAGCAGCCTTTAGAATCCAGGCAGCATGAGGGAGTGGAGAACAGAGCAGAGACCGGAGGAGAACAGCTTCCGACCTGTTTCTCATCTCCTTTGTTCACTGGCGTCACCGTACTACCAACGGGTATGTTACAATATGTAATAACACGTCTGTATACCTCTACATCTTTCTCTCTCTCTGTCCTGTCTCTGTGTCACACTCTCTGTCTCTCTCTGTTTCTGTCTCTGTCTCTCTCTCTGTCTCTGTCTATGTCTCTCTCTGTTTCTGTCTCTGTCTCTCTCTCTGTCTCTGTCTATGTCCCTGTCTCTGTCTCTGTCTCTCTGTTTCTATCCCTGTCAATATCTCTGTCTCACTCTCTCACCCTCTAACTATGATGAATCTTATTATATATATAGTTAAAGTTGTTCCTACTAGCGTTGTTTGAATAAAGGATCTTAAAACAGGATATCTTTTGCATCTATAAGATGACCCCCATTTGACATGGGAAGATATATATTATACAGGGATTATTATAAAGATTATTATAACTTGGAACTATATTTTTAACCAGTAGCATTTTTTTTATATATATTGAAGTTTATTTTAGCGTTTATTGACGCATTCATTAGCAATGCTGTGCCGAAGCTGAGCGTCTATACATAGTATGCCGATGGCACTTAGAGCGTATGTCACCTGCGCAAGTGATGCAGATCTATTCCTGAAGGAGGGAGGGAGGGAGGGAGGGAGGGAGGGAGGGAGGGAGGGAGGGAGGGCGGGAGGGCGGGAGTGAGGGAGAGTGAGAGGAGAGAGAGGGAGAGAGAGCGGAGAGAGAGGAAGAGTGGTTAACGTTAACAACCGGAAGGGATTGCATCATATTTGACACTTTGAAGGAGGAGAGATGATTGAGGGTCGGGTGCCGGGGGGGGGGGGGGGCAGTCTGGGACACGCGTGGCGACATGACGTACGTCAAGCCCATTTACCTCACCGGCATCGTCATAGAAACGAGAAACTGTCCGGTCCTCTTGGATCCATCCTCTCTGTGACGTAGAGCCTACTGTGTCTCCCGGTCACAATGAGTGTGTTTAGCTGCGTGGGGGTCTGAGTCACAGCCGCTGGTTACTGGTTGATGGACGGGGCACCATACTACGACCGCTGAGGAAGCTCTGCCATGGACCCGTCCCTCTAATGGTATCAGAGTGACGCGTGTCTGATGTGGTGCGTGTGTGTATTTGTGTGTGTGTCTGTGTGTGTGTGTGTGTGTGTGTGTGTGTGTGTGTTGGTTGGATGGCTAAATGATTATTGACCGTGTGCCGTTTCTTATCAAGCTTCTGTGCAATATAAAAATTCACACAAAACCCTCTCAGCCGTTTCCCCCTCCCTCTCTCTCTCTCTCTCTCTCTCTCTCTCTCTCTCTCTCTCTCTCTCTCTCTCTCTCTCTGTCTCTCTCTCTCTCTCTCTGTCTCTGTCTCTGTCTCTGTCTCTCTCTCTCTGTCTCTGTCTCTGTCTCTGTCTCTCTCTCTCTCTCTCTCTGTCTCTCTCTCTCTCTCTGTCTCTGTCTCTGTCTCTGTCTCTCTCTCTCTCTCTCTCTCTCTCTCTCTCTCTCTCTCTCTCTCTGTCTCTCTCTCTCTCTCTCTCTCTCTCTCTCTCTCTCTCTCTCTTTCTCTCAATTCAATAAAAAAAGCTCTCTTGGCAAGAGCAAACAATATTCATGTTGCCATAGCAGGTGAACAATAAAGGAGTCAAATTACAAACCGTTAAATACAAAAATATATCATATTATAAATATGCACAATATAGATATTATAAATCAAAAATCTCCCCCCCTCCTCCCACAGCTGTCGGGCGGCTGCGAGCTCACCGTGGTCATCCACGACTTCCTGGCGGGCCACGGCGGCCACGGGGCCCACGGGGCCCACGGGGGCCACAGCGGCGGGCTGGAGCTGACGGTGCGGCGCGGCCAGACGGTGGAGGTGCTGGAGCGCTGCCATGACAAGCCCGACTGGTGCCTGGTGCGGACCACCGACCGCTCGCCCGCCCTGGAGGGCCTGGTGCCCTGCGCCATGCTCTGCATCGCCCACTCCCGCTCCTCCATGGAGATGGAGGGCATCTTCAACCACAAAGGTAGGGGGAGAATACACACACAGACGCACGCGCACGCATATACACACACACACACACACACAGACATGCTCTGCATCGCACACTCCCGCTCCTCCATGGAGACGGAGGGCACCTTCAACAACAAAGGTAAGGGGAAGACATGCACACAGACGCACACGCACACGCACACGCGTACATGTTCACACACAAACACACACAAATATAAACACACACACAGACGGCGACGCAGCTGCAAAGGGCTGTGATTGGTCCGCTTACTTAAACCCGACGCAGAACCATAATGGTTCAGGCCTGTGTCGAAGCGTCTGCGTGGTCATTGTGTTGAGTGAACGTGGAACCATAATCAGCCCTTTAGTGTAGTATTCTTGTGTTGTCGAAAAAAAACGGTTGTTGTGACGGCAGGAAGCCAGTATTTTCCTTGTTCGATTGGTTGCATCTCGAGGGGGTTGTAATTCCCCCGGCGGCCCTATTTGTTTTGTGACATTGTCTGAGACAGTCGTAGCAGACAGTTGCTTGAGAAAGTGTGAGTCGCAGTCCCTAGAGAGAGGTTGCTACGCGACAGTGGATCACCAGCCTGGATCCACACACACTGCATTTACAGTTTGCTTCTTTTTTTTTTACTTTTCACTTTCCGAGCCATTCGTAAGACACAGAGCCCATACAGCCCGCATTAAACGTTTTATTGTAACCCCCACCCCATTCAAGGTATATCCCTTTGGCTGCGCTCGACATTTTAAGAATTACAGATGTCCCAATCGCAACTATTACGCAACCAAGAGTAGAGGTGTTGTCGCCTCACAGATTGACTGCGTGTTGGCTTAGCGTGTAACACTTGTGAACACTGCCAGTATGCTGAGCACGCTGTTGTCGCTCACAGCATCGTCCACAACAACGACTAGCACAGCCAAAAAACACTGTGGAGCAGGTGCGTGTGTCACTCTTCGTATACTCTCTCCGACTTCACCCATCAACATCTACTTCGCTTACACTTCTCCACCAGAATGTGGAATCAGTCAAGGTCCCCTGCAGAAAAAACCCAGACAAAATCTTCCTTTGTTGGGTCTTGGCAGAGAGATCATAAAAATAGGCTTGTATCCCCCCCCCCCCCTCTTCCCAGCACAGCCCTCCGCACCCTTCACCTCCCTGTCATTAGGGGGGGGCATGCATGCCGTGTGCATCCCGTTGCCCGGGGTGATAAACAAACACAACAATTTGGCTCAGCCTCCTTGGAAGATGAGGAGGGAGAGGTTGAGATTGCAGGAACAAGCTGGAAAGCACCTCGAGAGCCGGGTTTCTTAGTTCTCTCTTGTTTTCTCCAAACTGCTTTTTTTCCCCAGCATGCCAGTTCCAGTCAGGAGAAAGGCCAGAAGGTGTTTCCGAGATACCTCTATTTAAAAAACAAAATTACGTTTGATTTGCGCTTCAGCCCCGTCACAATAAGAGCGTGGCATGCAATAGGCTGCGTGTGTCCGTGTGTCTTTCTGTTTGTTCAGCACTTTGTCAAGAATTTTTAGGGGGTATTCGAGCCAGGGCTACAAAAAGCTTCCTCACAACGGGGGTGGGAGGGGGTAAGTTGTTGCTAGGGATGAGCTAGGGAATAGGTCAAAGGTGAAGCATGTCTTTTATGCTTACTTTTAAATACAGTTTTTGTGTTGGGGCTTTTTTCTTCAAAACAAAAGCGCGGGGATTTTGGATTAGCCAGACACCATGCTTCAGTGGCTGAGCATGGGGGCTTTTATTTTGTGTCGTATAAAGGGGCCTTTCTAGGGAGACTGGGATCTTCCTGGAGTTTCTTCAGGTCCTGCTGGGTTGCTGCAGGAACATATTGTGTAACAGGGCAGTGAGACCGTGCGATACTTGGACAAGGGGGGATTCCATACAAACAATAGGACGGAATTACATCATTCACAGTTATTCCTCTCGTCTCACATCCAATCTCTGAGGACAAAATCAATTTATCCAACAAAATCAATCATTTTGTTGGATAAATCTTATGTTTACTCAATAGCATTTCTTCATGAGGCTTTTAGGCAACGGTTGATACCAGGCTTTTTGAAACACATTGTAGGCAATAGCGTGTGGGAAAACATTTTGGATAAGTATAATATGCAAATTCAACATTATATAAGCTAACCCAGCAATTTTAAGTGCTAGGCACTTGTTTCCATGAACATTTTTACTGTACCGACAGCGATGTATTGTGTGTGTCTTTCTTCTGACAAATGTACTTACTGTAAATCGCTTTGGATGACAGCGTCTGCTTAATGCCCTAAATGTAAAATGTAAATGTGATTGTAATATTATATTATATTTAGGTGATTCACATGTCATGCATGCCTGGCCCTGCGTGAGTTCTGGTCTATCTCCAGTCTACTAAAATGGTTAGGGTTAGGGTTAGGTCTGGTTACTTGAGATAGAAGGAAATGATTCAGAAGTGACATCCATCCAGTCCACTTATCAGTTGAACTCTCCTCCTCTATCTTCTCCCTCGCTGACGTTGAACACACAAGTCTCTCTCCTGCAGCTTTCACCGGCTATTCATTCATGCAAGGATGTGCTGTGTGTGTGTGTGTGTGTGTGTGTGTGTGTGTGTGTGTGTGTGTGTGTGTGTGTGTGTGTGTGTGTGTGTGTGTGTGTGTGTGTGTGTGTGTGTGTGTGTGCGGAAGTATGATGGTGTACGTGTGAGTTTTGGCTTTTGCTTTGGAAAAACTCAAGGCGAAAGACATAAACACACACAAAAACACACACACGCAGTCTGGATAGTTTAACAGGGAGATCAGGGAGGAAACTGTCAGGATACATTTTTTTGCATTTCTTCTTTCACCTCTCCAAAGATCTCTAAATAGATGCAGATCATAAATTGGCAAAGATAATCAACCTCCGCCTGTTATTGCCTTCATAAAAACATAAAGCAGAGCAAGATTTTCTATCATAATGTGATCCCAGAGTGGCAGCATGTTCCGCCTTTCATAACCCAAAATACACAGAAAATAAGGCATACAGCAAGCCTGTAATATATGCGGTCACCTACGCAAACTGAGTGGGTGCTTCTACAAAGAGTAATACGGTCGAACCGGCAGGCAAGTTTTTCAAAGGTTTTCACAGGAACGGCCAAGAAAGAGTGGAGCCTCGCCCAACACCATAAGAGCAGCCCACTCACCGTGAACAGGGAGAATGACGGGGGGTGGGGAGGGAGGGAGGGATTGACACAGCAAGAGAGAGAGAGAGAAAGGGAGGGAGAAAGAGAGGGAACAACCCACTACTAACGCTGCAGTGGACGTTTATCTTTCAAAGACCGCAGAAAAGCCTAAGAACACACACGCGCGTACACACGCGCACAACTCTTGACCGAGGAGAGACGGGGATAGGCAGCGTCTACAGTCCGCCCCTTCTCTGTTCATTTCTTTCCAACATCTCCTGCACGCAGCTGGAAAGACGGAGGTGACAGTCTTGTCTTTTGAGATTCAGAAGTTCACTCGTGGGTCCGGCCGGAAGGATGCTTTGAAGGTCCAAGCTGGTCTGCGTATCACCGGTCCGCTTGTTGAGTTGTTTCGGTATTGTTTTAATCCTGAGGGGATTGGATTGTTGTAATTGTTTTGCGCGGAGGGGCATGGCCCATGGCATCGAATCCTTGGCGACTTTCAGTTCACTGTGCAGCATGGATTCCAACCGGGGGGGACACTCGGACAACTGCAAGTTCTGGCTGCTGGATCTGGGTAGGTTGGCTCCGTCAACACCTGCAGTACACACAGAGAGAGACAGAGAGAGAGAGAGAGAGAGGGAGACGATCGCACGCACGGGTCCTATCCAGGATAAACACACTATTAGAACAATGTGTTGGTCACTGTGTTCCTTTGAATCGTTCTTACAGTTAGAGAAGTGGGAATCTTATCGATTTAACCTTCTTCCTTCCCCCTTCGAGTGTTGTTTCAGAGCTGTTTTCTAAAGTAATCACAAGCAGGATGGAGAGGTCGTTCACAAGCTTGGCAGCCGAGTAACATGAGTTTGCAAAAATTAGTTTTTTTCACTACGCGACTGTCCTTGAGGTTTTACATGCATAACAACAGCTCTTGTGTTCTTGTGTTCAACATGTGTTTTATTGTTTAGAGAAAAGTTTCCATGGATCATGGGTGTACCATGTAGGAGCAATTCCACAAAGTAAATGAATTCAGCGTCTGCGGCAAAATGGGATATTTAATCCTGATGAGTGTCACAGTAACTAGATGAGGTGGATTATTATGTATAGATTATGTATAGATTAGATTTGGATGCGGGGTAATCTGGGCGCAGATGGTCCAAAGCCTGTGGAAACAAAGAACCAGATAGAAGTGGAGATAAAGGAAATTATATTTAATGGTTTGCATCCAATTTGCATTTGATGGAATTGCTTCATTGAGAAAAAATGATAGACAAGCCTCACAAATAAGAAAAGGTGTCGGAAATAGTGGTAGTAGGAACAGTATAAATACGTTTTACTTCTGCGGCGGTCTGAGAGTTCAAACGTGTCTGAGAATGTCTTGAAGAGATGATGGAGTGAACCCTGGTGAGGTTGATGACAGCTGACGGGTCGGTTGGCTCTGCCACTGTCCTGCTGTCTGTCTGGGACACACCCATCTCAGCATAGTCCACATTCTGGAGACCGCCCACCGTCTCCGCCCCCTGAGACTGCACACACACACATGCTTCGAACCCCTGCACCCTGTCTGAGCAAGCACACACACGTGCGCACATGAATGCATGCACGCATACACGCACACATGCACACACACATCAACGCACAGACACACACACTCACACCACACACACTCACACGTTGTCACACAGACACACGTTGTCACACAGACATATGCATGCACAGAAGCACACACACATACACAGACACACGCACACACACCACAAACATGCATGCACCGACACACAAATGCCCAAACAAACCTAAAAACAAACCAAACAATCTAGCCCCACATGAGCCAAACCTCCCAAGACAGATTTGTGTCTCCGTGTTGGGAGTTGTTTGTTTTACCGACTCAAGGGTATAATTTGGGCAACACAAATGCGCACACACGCACACACACACACACACCTACAAACACGCACATACACACCAACACACACCACAAACACATGCATGCACACAGACACCTACAAACACGTACAGACACACACCTAAACACACACACACAGCAGAAGTTCAGCCCAGTCAAGCCACAGACTCACATCCCTATATACCCACAAACACGTAGACAAACATACACTTTACGTAAGTCCCCCGTCCCCCCTCCCAAACCCAGAACAATAGAGCAGAGAGGGGCTGGTCCCGGGGTTAGCTTCAGAAGAGTTACGGCATGTTATTGCCAGCCGGTGGCAGCAACAGTAGCTAACATGTGACCAATGTTAGCATCTATAGCCTGTGTCAACATTGGTCGGATCCGCATTTAGAGCGTTTCCAGGGAGACACGGGTAGTGCCTCCTGTTTCACACGATGTATAGTTAGTCATCACGTCAAGACATGTGAAGATGATACGCACAGGCTCTGCTGCACGTATCAGGATCTACAGTAATATCCTGATTTATTCGCCGGAGCCAACTTTCGGTGGGCGAGGTGGAGCTGGGGTGCTGCCAACGTCTCAAATATATTCTGATATCATAGCAGGGCAATGCCGCAGCTACCCAGGGCCAGAGATCTGTCCATTAAACTAATTGAAGCAAAGGAAAATGTTGCCGAGTATTTTGTGCCGTTCTTGCACGGGGAAATCATAAATCATCTGTTTAAATAATCATAATCTGATGTCTAGCTTGATTGGGTCTCTAGATGATGGCTATTATAATATTGTAAGACACGAAAACAGTTGTACTGTTGCACATTTCACAAAACTAGTTTTTCTTTTGATTTACTGGCTTGTGATCGTGTACAGTATTTGAATTTCAGCGCTGTCATTTCAGCCAGTTAATTCCCTCTATTAGTTTCCCTTGAGACCCCCAAACGCACTCCAGCTGTCCCCTGGGGTGTCTCTATGATAAACCACCACCACCCCCCCCCCCCCCCCCCCCCGCCCATCCCGCAGGGCCAGGGGGCAAAAGTCCTGACCTCTTCTGCGTGGACTTAAGTTCTCTTTACAAGTCTTTGTGTGTCTCTGTGCAAGCATGCATGACCAACACATATGTTAGCGTGTGCATTTGTGTCTGGGTCTGAGCCTATGTGTGCATATGTGTGTTGTTGTTTTACACTACAGAGGAATGTGTCAAGGCATCCACCTCCCCCTCCCCCGCGTCATTACACCTCACCGCTAACAAGACACGCTAGCGGCTAGCTCCTCATTAGCAGCCTTTCGGTTGCTAGCACATTGGATGCACATCAGACACTGCCAACGTGATGGGGAATTGTGGTCACCTTAAATCCTTTCATGGATTTATAGGTGCGCTATTCTCCTCCAACTGTTATCGGACTGATCAGCGGGTGTAAGACTAACCAATCAAACATTAGAAGCCGCGGCTTTTTTAATTAGAAATGTACAACTGACTGTATCCAAGGGGAGCCTGTTTGAGCTTGGCAGTAGATGATCAGCTATTACAGCTTGTTCAATCAGAAATGTACAACTGACTGTATACAAGGAGATACCATCTGAGTTTGGCAATAGCCTGTGTGCCATTAAAAATTGCACTTCTTTAAATAGAGATGTGCAACTGTATTTATACAAGGGGATCCTCTCTGAGTTTTGCCGTAGACTGTCAGCCATTAAAACTGGCCCTTCTTTAATTAGGAATGTACTACTGACTTTATCCAAGGGGATTCTATTTTTGCTACGCAATGGGGCTTGTTTAGCGGTAGCAGCAGGCTAGCACAGCAGGGCGTTTGGAGGTCTTTAGAATTGTAGTTTCTGAGGATCTTCACTAAATGAAGTCAGAGCTGTTTCCAATATGCTTTAGTATCTGTGTTAACATCGCCTCTTGGTTACCAAAGTCCTAAACTAATATAGTTTGTGTTTGATGGCGTTTTACTTCCCCCCCCCCCCCTCATATCCTAAACCCCGGCAGCCTCACTTGAAAGGCCTTGAGTGCCTTTTGGCCGTGGCCCCGGCTTCTGTATAAAAGCGCTCTTGGCAGCCTTCAGGATTTCATTGAGCCGTCGCTTTCAATATAGCAGACGTACACTTGGCACCGGGTCGTGGTACCGCCGTCTGTACGAGAGGCTGTGGGCTGCCGCAGAATCGGCCCCTCTGCCACGAACATATCACGCTTCACGGTCGTCAACACACTTTTGGGGAAATGTCAAGCACTAGGTGAATAGAAATGAGTTTGGAATTATGCGCTTTATTTTATTGTAATGTTTTTTTTTATGGTGTTGTCGGTTGAGGAGCTGTGAGGTACGTGTTATTCCGAGGGGTAGGCAATGGAAACACAACAAACACAATCAAGACGCCAGGCTAGTGTCAGTTATGTAAAATGGCTGCAATTTCCGGTGGATGATAATAGCGCGTGAATCAGCCGGGGACAACAGTAATGTTACCGTGTAACAAAAAGCTAATTTCACCCACTATTTAGCTCCCGTTCCGGGCAGCGTCGCCCCTCGCTGTGTCACCCCCTTCCCAACACTTACAAACCAAGATTGAGATGTTGATATATTTAAATCAGGGCTCGGAGAACCTCGGCCCTAATGGAGGCTGTTGCCTCTTCAGTACAGGCGTCCTTGACTAAAACACTGCAGATCTACACTGGAATGACTGACGAGGAACTAATGAATCACAGGTTAGCGTTTAGCCACAGCAGCTGGGGGCACTCTTGTTTTCTGTGACGCCGCTTTTTTCTTTACTTATCCGTTTATCATCGCCCCCACGATACAAAGCTTTGCGAGAGATGTTTCCACAGATCCCCAGTGGGGCCTGCCTGCCTCTGCCGGTTGGCCGGACGGCAGGGTATATGTTTGTGTCCCCGATAGAGGGATTGGTTTGGTTTGAACCCCACCCAGGCAACACAGGAGTTTGAGTTTCTAGGAGGTGAATGTTTTTTGGTGGACTCGTGTGGTTTAGAAGGGAGAGCGCTCAGATGCCTCAGATCAGAGCCGTTAAATGAAGTATCTGGGAGAGCTTAAGTTTATGAGCTTTTAATACTGTTCTGCTAACTTAAGAAGCCTTCCCCCCCCCACATATACACACACACACACACACACACACACACACACACACACACACACCCCTCCTTCAGACGAAATGCTCTAGGGGAAGGGGATAGAGGTGAGATTTTTGTGTTACACTGCCAATATATTCTGTGACTCGGCTCAGGGGAGAGAGGATGTGAATGCCTTAATCAGTCACTTTCCTGCTCATTGGATCAGTCATAGTCTGCAGAGTCTTCGCTACATTCCAAAAGGATGCCTTGGCGTAACATTAACGCATAGCTTCAATCCTGGCATGTCTTGGGTGTTTGGGGCCGCTGGGTTTAAGATGAGGACAACCGGAAACCAATTTTCATATCGTAGAAGGGGACGTCTTACACAGTGTGTTTCGTTGCCGGTCTCCGTTTCGGGCGTGTGTTCCCTGCGGTGTGTTTTCAAACGCTTGTTTTTATACACCCTTCTGGAAGTGTTTTGCAGAATGTTCTTTAGTATGAGGACATCATCTCTGGAGAATCTCTCTCTTGCCTCCGCTCCAGGAGAGGAATAAAACGGACTCAGCTGCTTTTCCAAGAACAATGTTCTGATCGCCCCGCTTCCATGTGGTTCTACGTCTACTAAGATTCACAAACGGGGGGGGGGGGGCATGAGTTGATCCAGAGGTTTGGAACCAAACTGCACACCAGATAAAACAGCATCTTTACCAAAGCCTGCATGTCTCTTCGCAAGAATTTGCTTGCCGAGTTTTGGAAGGTGCTATCCTGCTCTTCGGGTAGTGGTCCGATTTGTTTGCAAATCTAGTCGGCCCTCCCCTTCATTGGAGTGATATTGCGGTCCGAAAGAGGCTTTGACCTAAAGCTCGCTTGAGCTGATCTTGTGACCGGTCTTGTTCAAGAGAGGCTGAGGTGGGTATGAGGGTTGAGGTCGGTGTCAGAGCATTAGAGGCGATCCATCTGTCTTCTTCTTATAAATCATGATCTCCCTAGGCTTGGCTATCTACACAAGCAATACAAAGCACCAATAACCATTAATACTGTCCACGACTGCCTCACCATCCAATACTCGATCCGGGACTAGATAAACACATTGCTGCTCAAGATCTCCATCGTGGTCCTTTTGAAGTTGGTGGGAAGGCAAAAACGAATAACATGAACAAGGAAGGAAAAGCAAGCGATACAAAACGTAGATGATGTATTTAGGTTGAAAAAGAGAATGCGTTGCAAAGGTCAGACGGATGAATCTTTATCCGTGCTGTTAAATTGCTAGTGGCTAAGCCATGCCCCCCTGGCCTCTTAGTCACACAAACACACACATCGGGTTTCTGTTTGGAGGCAAGCAGCCGCCGCAATGTCGAGGTCTGCTCCAACAAACACTGCTTTAACCCCCCCGGGGGGGTTAAATCAGAGCCTTTGGGTGTTTGGGGGGGATGGGGGGGGCAGAGGCCGATCACAGCGGGGTGCTCACATGCACCGCACGCATCGAAACAACACACACACATGTGAACGGTTTACCAAAGTGGCATCGCATTCCTACTCTCTACTCCTTCTTTCCCTTTCTCTTTTCTCTCTGGGATTGTGTGACTCTCTCACACACACCACAAAGACACACACACACACACACACACACACACACACACACACACACACACACACACACGCATGCACATTCTCTCATCCACACATTCACAGACACACACACACACACACACACACACACACACACATGCACATTCTCTCACCCACACACACACAGACAGATACACACAGAGACAGACAGACAGACAGACAGACAGACAAAGAGACACACACACCCACACACAAAGAGACACACACAAACACAAAGAGACACACACACACACACACACACACACACACACACACACACACACACACACACACACACACACATTTACATGTGTTTCATGCCCTACCTAAGACACAGACCCGGCAGTCTATATCGGGGGAATGTTGCCCGAGTTCTTCATGGGGCGGGGTGCTGCGTTGTTCTTGGGGGCATTGAAGCCTTCGTTGAGTCCTAGCAGTACACAGCTGTGCTGGATACTTTCTGTCCTCATTAAAACCAGTTTTTATGCATGACATTGCTCCTCATAAGCAACACAGTACTGTTGTTAACCATTGAAGCACACCCAGCCGTAACCACTCCACTAATACAAATGCATCTCAAGCCTTCATGGTATGAATCCTCGCCATTTGGCCCCAACGAGGCCCACATACATCAAAAAAATAACACAAAACATACATTGAACGAAAAACATTTGTTAAATTGTAAACTCATTCCCATGTCCAGTGTGTTGCATCCTTGCCACAAAACAATCTGCTAGGCCCTCATCAGTCAAGCATGTATTGAACGCTGTCAATGCTACACAATTGTGTAGCATCTTATCCTAGCTATCTTTGTTGTACACGGGGAATGGGTTAACCTAACGATTGTAAGTGCTTTGCACTTGGTTCTCTGAACATCCTTACTGAACTGACATCGATATATTGTTGTTTCTCTTCTTCTGACAAATGTACTTATTTGAAATCGCTTGGGACAAAAGCGTCTGCTAAATGCCCTGAATGCAAATGTAAATCCTTGTTTGACACGCTGTCGGTCTATAGTTTGTTATGTGTGTGTGTATGCGTGTGTAGGTATGGGTATTGCATTATCGGAGTACATTATTGTAAGTCATTGCTCGCTCTGACTTACAATAACGTACTTATTGCAAGTCACTTTGGATGAAAGCATATGCTAAACGCCCTCAATATTAATGTGAATCCTTGTGTGCCCTCAGACACGCTGTTGGCTTAAAAAATTACGCAAAACGTACATTTAACCAAAAGCATTTGTTGAACGGTAAACTCATCCACGTGCTCCCCCCTGTGTGCCCTCAGACACGCTGTCCGTCTCCAGCAACGACGCGCTGCAGCCGGGCTCCAGCCACACCCTGGGGCCCCACATCTCCCCGGGGCCCAAGCGTCCGGGCAACACGCTGCGCAAGTGGCTGACCAGCCCCGTGCGGCGCCTGAGCTCGGGCAAGGCCGACGGCCACGTCAAGAAGCTGGCCAACAAGCACAAGAAGAACCGCGGCGAGGTGGTCCGCAAGACGGCCGCCGACCTGCCGCTGGGCTCCCACAAGGACCCCGACGACACGGCCGCCACGCCCCAGGACGAGACCCTGGAGGAGGTGATTGATTGATTGATTGATTGATTGATTGATTGATTGATTGATTGATAGTAATTGAAAAAAAAGCGTGTTTCCATCCATACAAGCACTCACACAAACCCCACACTTTTGAGTCTCCAGACCACAGTAGTCAGCCATGGGTATAGGTTTAATATCCTGTTGTTGTTGTGGTTGTTGTGTTTGCTGTCGTTGTTGTTGTGCCTTGAGATGCCTCTATTTCTGTTTTTTGAATGCCCTGCTGCAACACCTGAATTTGTCCCTCACCAGACGAAATAAGGTGTCTCTTGGTCTCTCATCTCGTACACGATCACCTTGAGAACACGGAGCCCGGCCCGCCCTGCGAGCTGCACTAGTTGTGCTGCGTCCCTTCAGCTATTTCTGGACGCTGCCCCCAAAAAGTCAGCGCCGCGCTAGCCCGCGCTAACCGCGATGCTAACCTACTTTAACGTGGCGGCGGCAGCGGGAACATTCAACAGCCCCCGAGCCGGCGGCCGCTCCTCGGGACTCCACAGCTAAGCGGAGTCCCGAGGAGTAAAGCGCTTTTCACAGCGCTTTACAGAGGGCCGCGTTCCAACGTTAAGTCTTCTGTTTTCTCTTTCCTCGTTGTCGTAGCGCATGCGCAACGAGGGCCTGAGCAGCGGCACGCTGTCCAAGTCGTCGTCGTCGGGCATGCAGAGCTGCGGGGAGGAGGAGGGCGAGGAGGGGCCTGACGCCGTGCCTCTACCGCCCCCTATGGCCATCCAGGTGCACAGCCTGCTGCAGCCAGACTCCCAGGACGACAAGGTGAGAGCAGCCCGCCGGGCATGGGCAGAGGGGGCCTATATAGCATACAGGGGCATGCGCGTACGCGTACACGCAAGCACACGCTCACGCGCACAAATACACATACATGCGCACGCCAAACCTACACAGCCACACACACACACACATGCACACATACACACACACACCCGAACGCACATACACACGCAAGCATAAACGCACACGGCAGAAGTAAAGCTAAAAGCTTTTATCCACCTATTTTTATTTTCGTGTTTTTTTTCTCGGGCGCCAAACAGATAGCTTCACATTCAAATGACACCATTAATATGATTTTGTTTCTCCTCCTTTCTTCTTCTTCTCTTCCTGTTCTCGACGGTTGCATGTGCCCGACTTCAGCATTACGTTGATTTCTGTTCTGCTTCTCTTCTGTCCCAGTTTCCCTACCTCTCCTTATCTAACAAACACAGCAACACTCAGCAACCCTCATCCCT